>NW_027187378.1:22758025-22852444 GCF_028583685.1 Petaurus breviceps papuanus | reverse complement strand
AGAGAGTGTGTGTGTGTGTGTGTGTGTGTGTGTGTGTGGTGGGGGGGTTTAGTTTGAAGGCTGGTGGCTGGATGCCAGGGAGATATTCAGGTTTTCGGGGTGTGGTTTATGTTGTTGGCCGAGGGTCATGCTCTCTGGAGTCAGCGCGGTTCCCTCTTTGTCTGCTGGTGACACAGGCCTGGACGAGACTGTTGCCCTCCCTTTAGCCCAAGATCCCCCTTTTTCCCCTTGCAGCAGTTGGTAAAGCACGAGGGGTACGAGCCTCGGATTCTGAGCGCTGCGCCGCAGCCCGGAGCCGCACGTGACCCGAGGAGGCTTCGGGTGTTTGTGTGGCGAGGGTGACTGGGGAGGAGGGAGCCTAGGGGAGAGGGAGGGCGCGAGCTAGCAGCTCGCAGCAGTCCCCGCCGCCGCTGACGCTCTTCGGCCGGAGTGCCACTCGGAAGGCAAGTTTGTCAACAATCGCCTTGCCTTCTGGCAGGCTGACCCGCCGAGGGGCCGCCCCTGCCCGCTCCGGATTGGTTGAGGCTCGACCGAGCGACCGCGCTTCGGCCAATGGGGAGAGCGGGCGCCGCGAGCCCGGCGGCCAGGGGGAGGTCAGCGGTTCTCTACAGTCTGGCTGAAGACTTCGTGGGGGGAGGAGGCGGAGGCGGAGGATGTTCCCTGGCGGCGGCGGCAGCGGCTGCGGGAGGAGGAGGAGGAGACGGCGGTGGCGGCTGCTGAGGAGGCGGAGGCATCGAGCCGGGCTCGGAGTGCGGGCCATCGGCTCCGGCGTGTGAGAGTGTCAAGTTGGGAACTTGTTTTGTTTCTCTGGGGATGAATCGAGAGCCCTGATCGTAAGTTCCGAGGCTTTTGTTTCTCTCCCTTGCTCCCCTTTGTTGGGGGCACTCATTTCTGGGGAGAGCGGCAGCCCGGGCGGGGGTGAGGTCGCGCGCATTCCCGGGGACATCCCGGGGAGCGAAGGTGCCGGGCGGGGGGGAGGTGTGTGTGGGGAGGCCCTTTACCTTTCTCCCAAATTTTCCCTAATAGAATTTGTGTTAAAAAAACAGGTATTGTAATAATTATCATTTTGCCTGTTCGTCCTCCCGAGGTGAGCTTGGTTAAGGTACCTCCTAGGTTGCCGCGGGTGGTTGTGTGTAGTTTGAGTCTTGTGCACTTCAGGGAGCATGCCCAAAGAGAAAGCTTCCCTGAGGTTTTTTTTTTTTTTGTATGTGTATTTTTTTTCCCTTTGTGTACGTACGTGTGCCTAACATTTGAAGGAAGCAGGGTGTTTTAAAAGAAAGTGAGTTCTTGGTCAGCTTGTGCAGGAGAGGCTAGCTTTCTTGCAGTAGGAGTTGAAGACTTGTTGAGTTAGCATTAAGTTAGAAGAGGAAAAAGAAGGGAGGGGGAATGGGGGTGGAGTTGGTAGTAGAGGGAACTGAAGAGGCACTTTGCTATGGACAAACTATTGTGACGCATTTACTACAACTGATGGCTGCTGCCAAACCTTTCCCCAGACTTGCTGTGATCAGCACATTCGGTAGAACAATGGGGCTAGAACAGGGAACTTGGCCAGAAGCTGCACAATCACTGCATCTACTCTTCACTCCTACATTTCAACACAGTATCTGATCCATGGGAAATTAGAGCCTACTGTTGGGTGTTTTTTTCCCTTTTAATTAGCCAAACCCATTCTTAGTATTTGGTGTATGTGGATGGATTTGAAAATATAGCTGCTGTGTTCATGACTTGGTGTTTTAAAATTAAGTTTTAAAAAATTTATTAGCTCTATATTTAAGGGGAGGAAGTGTAACCATAAACTGGCAGTCTCAAATATTTTTACTTGGAAGATAAGCAGAAGTTTAGGAAAGCAGTGGAATAAGAATCAAAATCCACCTATGCTGGTTTAATTTATAGAATCTTTATGTAATATAAGTGAAAATTAAGGTGATAGGTATAATTATGAAATATAATCTTAACTGTACCTTTTTTTCTTACAGAAAAAAAGACCAAATGGCAAAGCAACCGTCAGATCTAAATTCTGAGTGCGACAGAGAAGGTGGACAATTGCAGCCTACAGAAAGGCCTGCTCAGCCTCAACAACTCAGACCAGGGGCCCCTACCTCTATACAAACACAGTATCAAGGTAATTCAGGTGAAGGGGACAGCTGCTCGCCCAGCAGCCCTCAGGGACCGTTTGCACCACCCACTAGCCCTAGTCCGTTTGCTACCAGATCCCCACTTTTCATCTTTGTAAGAAGATCCCCACTGCTGCCTCGATCTTCCAGTGGGTATTTCTCTTTTGACACAGACAGGAGTCCAGCGCCTATGAGTTGTGACAAATCTACACAAACTCCAAGCCCTCCTTGTCAAGCCTTCAATCATTATCTAAGTGCAATGGGTAAGCAAGATCATGGTAAGACATGTTTTGGCTTGTTTTATTCTTTTTGACAAGATGTGTGTAACATTTAAAAATGCTCCTTTGGGTTATTACTTTTCTCATATAGTCCGAGTTTTAATGCATATAGACTACATGTCAAATAGTAACATCAGACTGATCTCTTAAAGGCGTGTTCTCAAATTTTTATAAACAGCTGGAACTGGTTGGGTGAGATTCTAGTGTCTGGTGTGAACATTTTCTTTCACTTCCAAAGTATTAGTAATGAAACATCTATCTTAGGTTGAAGTATGGAAACATTTGTGTGTGTATAAAACTAGTTTAAGATATAACTATGTATTTAATAAGATGAAGTATTTACCATTTAAAAATTGAAAATCTTATATTAAAGCCATTTTGCCTGGGTATTGTTTTTAACATTGCATTATCCTTTGGAAATAGTTAATCTGGTTTCCCATTCAAATTAGACTTTGAGTTCCTTAGTTCATTTTGTTCAGCGTTAATTAGTTTCAGGTGATGGATTTGATGCCTGCATGGCCATTTAAATTTTACAGAGAAGAAAACAATATTCATAATTCTTGCTAATAACTTGCTGTTGTGAGCATTCATCACCAGGAGAACCAGGATGAGAGGTTGGATGGCTCATCAAATTCATTGTGCTCCTTTCTGTTTCTTGAACACATCTCCTGACTATAGGCATTTTCACTGATTGTCCCCCATTCCTGGAACACTTTCTACCTCTTTACTTCTCTAGCTTCATTCAAGTTTCAGCTAAAGTCCTACCTTCTACAAAAAGCTTCTCCTAGTTCTCTTTAATCTTAGTAATTTCCCTCTGAAATTATCTCCAATTTATCCTGTATGTATTTTGTTTGGATGTTGTTGTTTGCATGTTAACTCCCTCATTAGACTGCTTCCTGAGAGTAGGGATTGTTTTTTTTTAACTTTTTGTATCTCCATTGCTTAGTACAGTATCTGGCACATAACAGACAATTAATAAATGCTTACTGACTGATTGCAACTACTACAGATAATGTCACAAAAGGCAAATAACACTACTGATGGTCAAATTTAATTTTGAATTTAGCTTGTCATACAAAAAAAATTTAACTTAAAATACCTAGCATAGTTAAAATATGTATTTGGAATAAGAACATATGATATTTGCTATACCCAGTTAAACAGTTTTACGATTGTTTTCATTATGTCTTAAAAAGTATGTTTGATACTAGGAATATGGAGCTGGGCTTCTACACCCAATTGTATGACAGTGGGAGATCAAAGCTATCTTTTTTCAAAACATTTGGCAACATTTGATAAAAGTAAATGAATAATTTGGGCCATAAAACTGTAAAAGATTAATTTTGTACTGATACTAACCATAGATGTCAGAGGTAAATTTTGCTTGATGTATATATGAGGAAAATCTTACTTGTGGGTAGTTTCAAGAAAATACTAAATTTTTAACAAGAGAAACTTCAAGTGTTTATGATTTAAAATACTGGTTAGAAAAGGATAGATTTGTTTAAGGGCAAGAGATTTTCCATAGGAAAGCATAATCAGTATCAGAATTATTTTTATCCAAAGTTTTGCCCAGGAAAGTGATAATTTTATGTGGAACTTATCAAATTTAACGTTAAAAATTTTAGCCACTTTTAAAAAAATTCTTCCAAAAAACACAGGTCTTACACCTTGGATTCAATTAAATTAATTAAGCATTTATTAAGTGTCTACTAAGAGGCAGCAAAGTAGCAGAGTGGATAGAGCAGTCTTGGAGTCAGGAAGATCTAAATTCAGATAGGGCATCAGACACTTAACTGAGCAAGTCACTTTAACCTCTGCCTCAGTTTCTCCACAGCAAAATGGGTGTAAAAATAGCACCTACTCCCAGGGTAAGAATAATTGTAAAGTGTTTAGCACAGTGCCTGGCACATAGTATGCCCTTAATAAATGTTTATTTCCTACTTTCCTACTATGCACTGTACTAGGTGCTTGAACACAATGTATTTTTATTTTGGAATTTTTTCATAAGGAAACAAGAAACTAAAAATGTTTCAAACATGCTCTCTAGGAAAACCTGAATTTGGAATTGGAAAGCACCTTTATATTCTTACAGTCTACATAAATATCTGCAGACATTTAACTAACTGTATGCTAAAGATACTGTCTTAAACTTTTCTTAAAAAGGAAGTTTCTGTATCCATCCAAGGTCTTGGAAGTAACTTTATAGGATCATAAATTTAGAGTTAGAAGGGACCTGAGAGATCAGAAGAGTAAACTGAGGCCAATTTGGTTAAGTGAACTGCTATTGGTCACACAGCAGCTTTCTGAATCAAGATTCAGGTCTTCCTGACTCCCAAGTCCAGTGCTCTATCTATCACCATACCTTGATGCCTGTTGAGATAACTCTTTACTTTTAGCTTATGTGTGCCTAGAAAGTCACTGATTCTGAAAATATATTCACCAGGAGTATTTAATACATATAACAAATATTTTAGTTACAACCTATGTCCAGATGATGGTCCCAGCTTAACATTCTTCCACAGATATTAATGTAGCATTTTAGTTTTGCAAAGCAATTTGCATATGTGATGTTGTTTGAGCTTCACAGACAAACCTTTGAGATAGATACTGTTGTCTCCCTTTTACAGAGGACAATACACAGGCAGTTGAGCTAAGGCTTGCCCATAGTCATAAAGCTGTGTGGATAAGAGGTGAGATTAGAAACTAGGGTCTCCATTGACTCTACATCCAGCATTCTCTTAATTAAACTCTCTCTCTCTCTCTCTCTCTCTCTCTCTCTCTCTCTCTCTCTCTCTCTCTCTCTCTCTCTTTCTTTCTTTCTGTAGTACTGTCTACTAACCAACTTAATAGTTTTAAAGTTTATATATTAAGTAAAAACAATTACCTGAAAGACTATACTAAAGCTGTTAATTCTTGCTATTTCATATAAGACCTATCTTATTCTCTATAGGTAAAAAGACTACCAAGTTTTATTTGTGGTTGAAACTGAACTCAGTTAAAAACTAAGTTAGTCATTTTGTAGTAAATAAACAGTAAGAAGAATAAGTTACTCTTTGGTCCAGAGACATGTAGAAATCTCAAGCTTTTTTTTTTTTAGAGCTAGCAGGTGGTAGCATACCACCGGATATGTAAATTATTTTGAAATAATTATGTTTGAAAGGACAAATGAATATCTAATTTACAAGATAATAATCTGAATTATTAGAGTATTGCTCTTATAAAGCAATTATCCCAAAGGATACTTGTTGGGTGTTTTATTTAGATTTCAATAATAGTAATCTCTCTTAGATATGTAGTCTTTTAAGGTTAAGTTACTTTCTAACTTGATGTGTGATAATTATAGTTGAAATTGATTTAGAAGATAGAGATAAGGAATTTGTTAGGGTTTAAAGAAAATGCATGGAAGCAGTGTTTTAATAGTGAGTTGAGTTTGTGTGTGTGGGGGTAGTATGTGCATGCAAATGAACATGGGAATAAATCAGAACGAATGTGGGGGGGTGAGTAGATTGAAGGTAGGTTTCAGTTTTGGTGGTTAGGGAAACTCTTTGTGAGAATGCAACTGTTACATAGTTTATGGAGACACCTGATAGGTTACATGACTTATCCAGGGACATACATGTCAGAGATAGGACTTGAACCAAATTCACCCTTACTTTGAGGTCTGCTTCTGCAGTGTATCTTTGTTACCAATGGCTACCACTAAAATAAGTAGTAATAATAATAATTATTATAATTATATAGTACTTACTATGTGCTAGGAACTGTGCTAAGGGCTTGACCAATATTATCTCATTTGATTCTCACAATTCTGGGAGGTAGATGCTGTTATTTCCTCATTTAATGGGGAGGTTGGACTAAGTTTCCTGTTAGCCAGGCAACCTCCGTTTGCTTCAGTTTCCTCTGCAGTTAAATTGGGATCATAAGAGTATCTATATTGAAGTGTTATTATGAGGATCAAATGAGTTTCTTAGGATAGTGCCTGGCACAGAGCATTTATATTTACTCCTTTTCTTTCCCTTTTCCTAGCTCTAAGTCCATGATTCTGTGTATTTTAGGTACCATGTCATGTCTCCTAAAATTATTAAATATAAAAATAATAATTATGAATCACATAAATTTTTGTCATTTATAAAAGTTAGAGTTAAAAATTTACTTTTCAGTAATTTTTGATCTTACAATCCTTTATTAAGGATTAAGCCTCAAAATGTGCTTTTTTCAGACCACAGCTAATAATCTTCACTGTTTTAGGAAACTTATAAGGGATACTGAAATGTTATCCAAAAATGTGTTCTCTTGGGCTTTGGGACTATCGATATTCAATGTTCCCTATTTTACACTGTTTTTTAAGGCTTTTAATAAAGTCTTTGTTAATCTATTACAAAGATGCTTCTTCACAAAGAAGTCTTTATATGATTAGTATATGTACATACAAATACAACAAAAATGTGAGGCTATAAATAGACTCCTTCCATCAAGAAATTTTCTAAGTGATATCATATACATTCTGTATGTTTTGTAGAAGTCATCAGTACTTGAATATTTCTAGGCAAACAGTAAGTTTCTGTCAGAAATTGGTTATATTTAGCATTTGTCTAAAAAGAATATATCTTGAATACTTTTGTTACTCTTACAATATACATTTTTAGAATAAAGATAACTCATTACTATATTCATATTGGTTATCATTTGATCATAACATAAGGTACATATATACAATTTTTTTTACAGTTTTTAAATTAGTGATTCTTATATTCTAGGGACAGTAAAAGCTTATTACCTTATTTCATTATTTATTTTAGTCAATAAAACATAATGATCAAAAAAGGTCTCCGTTCTCTTGCTTTTGCTTAGGTTAGAAACTTGAACCATATGCTTTTTTTTTTTTTTAAACAATTGGGGTTAAGTAACTTGCTCAAGGCTACATGGCCAGGTGTTTCTGGGTGGGTGCTAAGTGTCTGAGCCCAGATTTGATCCCCAGGTCATCCCTGCACTGGAGCCAGTGCTCTTATGTGCTGTGCTACCTGGCCACTGCCATATGCTTTTTTAAAAGCCACATCATATCATATTCTAGGAAAGGCATTACATATATGATTTCCTTGGTTCCTTACAACAACCTTGTCTGGTGGTGGTACAGCATTTTCAGTGGCATGGATCGAAAGATTGACATCTTGCTTCTCATGTTTTACTAGTTGTATTGCCCTGGATAAATGATAAGCCTCAGTTTCCTTACTGCCAAAATGAGTACAATACTTTTGCTTTCTAAGTCACAGGAAGCTTAAATGAGGTAATACGTAGAAAGTACTTTGCAGAATGTTAAGAATTCTATAAATATCAGTGGAAATATCTGCATTTCAGAGGTGAGGGAACTGAGACTGAGGAGGTATTGAGTGACTCTTGAACATGCTGCTGGTAAGTGGTAAATTTGAAACTCAATAACTGATAGTTATTTATTCTTTAAAGTTTGCAAAGTGGGGCTGCTAAGTGGGGCAGCTAGGTGGTGCAGTAAGTAAGAGCGCCAGTCCCGGAATTGGGAGGACCCAGATGGGTTCTGGCCTCAGATACTTAACACCCACACAAAAAAACTGGCCGGGTATCCTTGGGCAAGTTACTTAACCCCAATTGCTTTAAAAATAAATGAATAAAATTAAATTAAAATTAAAAAAATTAAAGTTTGCAAAGCATTTTATGTACCTTCTTACATCTGAGCATCACAAAAACTCTAGACCTTCTGATTACTAAATTACTCTTTCTACTATAATACAAAACAAGTTGCAAAAGAGTAAGGTTTAGAAATTGAAAAGTAGCTAGTTAGGAATTTGGGCTTTCCCAGTGCTCTCTTAAATAATGACTGTTTGTTTTTTTTTAAAAGCATTCAGGGTTAAGTAACTTGTTCAAGGTTACATGGCCAGTTATTTCTGGGTGTGGTGCTAAGTATCTGAGCCTGTATTTGATCCCCAGGTCATCCCGACACTGGAGCCTGTGCTCTTACTTGCTGAGCCACTCAAGGTTACATGGCCAGGTGTTTCTGGGTGGGTGAAAAGATTTTTCTTTTTTCTTTTTGGAGGGGGGAAGGTAGAGCAATTGGGGTTAAGTGACTTGCCCAAGGTCACATGGCTAGTTTTGTGTCAAGTGTCTGAGGTCGGATTTGAATTCAGTTCCTCCTCACTCCAGGGCCATTGCTTTATTCACTGCGCCACCTAGCTGCCCATAAGGACTGTTTTAATGGCAAAATTTTGAATTTATAGATCTTCATCAACTTCAAGCAAAATGGTATTTATATTTCCTCGTAGTATATTATATATGAGTTTTCCCCCAATTGGCACAGTGCAGAATATTAACATATAACATATACTGACAAAACAACTTAATATAATTTATTTTGTGCTGAGACATCTTACAAGGTCCAGTCCATAAAATGTCTTCTCTGCCATACCTAATCAGTAGCTTAGGTAATAAAACAATTCACAGTGGTGCTATTGTGAATGAAGAATAGAGGACAGGAATCCCATACTCAACATGTAGAAATTAAATTACATCTTTAGACTGTAATAAAACAAATGAACCACCATCAAGTGGTAGTTGCTTCTTGTACTTGTATAACTGATGTACAAGTAGGATCTGTTCCATTTGAGTTATTTCAGAGTGGTGTTTGGGAAATATGGTCTTGTGGATTTTGTGATTTATTTATTAAAAGTCAAAACGATTACCAGTTGGATCTGTTCTGCTATTTTTTCCATGTTACTTTTTTTCTTTAGATATTTTTGTAGGTCAAGATTCTTTAAAATTAAATAAACCTTGCAGAATTAGCCATTTTATTTAAGATGTCATTTGTCAGTTTTTGTCTTACTGATTATGAACTACCTGATGGGACAAATTTGCTTTGAAAAATACTCTGGCATATAGCACCTGTTGTGAGAATTCTCATCTTTCTTAAAATGTTCATTGTAATAGTCACTGAAAGAGTCAGATTCATTTTTTCCAAGTCCTAATGAGAGGGAAAAGAGTAAAATTTTTCTCCTATGATCACATTCTTAATTACTGGGGAGTGTTTTTTACCCAGGAAAATCAAAGGAAAGCATATTTGTTGCTATGATTCTTTAGTGACCCTATTTTTAATATAAAATAATATAATTTTAATTTAATTTAATATAAAATAATTTTTTTTAAAGCAATTGGGGTTAAGTAACTTGCTCAAGGTTACATGGCCAGGTGTTTCTGGGTGGGTGCTAATTGTCTGAGCCCGGATTCGATCCCCAGGTTATCCAGACACTGGGGCCGGTGTTCTTACTCGCTGTGCTACCTGGCCGCTCCAAATAATTTTTATGTTAGCAGATAAAATGCAATTAATATTAGTTGCATTTCTGACTAGTAGGCAATTTAAAATTGTAGAAATTATTCCTCTTCCCCTTAATATATCATTATATACTTTGCATAGAATTATAGCATTTTAGAAATATAGCAGGGCAGTGTGGAGTGAGGGCTGAATTTTGAGACTCAGAAAGTCCATATTCTAGACCAGGCCCTAACATTCACTACGTGATGCTGACCAAGTCACTGAGTAATCTGGGTGCTCTAGGCAACTCTCTCAGATTCTTGTCTTGCAGAGAAGGTGCCATTCTCTATTGATATAGGAAGTAAGTCATAGGTCCAGTCACTTTGACTCTGGCATTGTCAAGATTATTTAGCACTGTTTCTTTCAATTCATTGAGTGTTCTGTTAATGTTTATTTTCAGACAGTTAAACCAGTAAATGAGAACCTACTCATATGCAGTGTTAGACAAAAAGTTGAAATAAAATGTATTAATTACTCATGAGTGTTATGCAGTGATGTATTCCTAAAAGGAGGTCTATGAATCAATTTAATCCAAGTTTTAAATATACTTGGATAGTTGATTATTTAAAGGAAGCCCATGATAAATTATTTTATGAAGCAAAGGAGCTTATGTTCTATAAGACAGTCTGATAGATGTGCTTCTTTATCTTGGAATAGAAAAAGTTGTAGAATTAAAAGTGTCTGTTAGAAGTTGTTTTGTCCCAAAATTCCCACCTAAGTCAGGAATCCTCCTCTCTATAGCATTCTTGTTTGATGATCATGGAGTTTTTGAAGACTTTCAATAATAAGGAACTCACTGTTTTGCAAGACAACCCATTCTACTTTTGGACTATTCCAAGTTTTAGAATGTTTTTTCCTATGTTGAACAGAAATTTGTCAAATCACCAAGCATTTAAGTGCCTCCTTTGTGTCAAGTTGTGTGCTAATCACAGAGAATGCAAAGAAAGGGAAAAGCAGTATTACAAGGGAGATAACATGCAAACAACTAGGTATTAGCAGAGATAATCTCAAGGTGAAGGTACTAGCAGTAAGGGAGGTCTGGAAAAGCTTCTCTCAGAGAATGGAATTTTAGCTGAAACTTGAGGGAAGCTAGGAAGGAGAGAATTACAGGCATGAATGAAAATACACTGTTGGGAGATGGAATATTGTGTTCCAGGAACACAAAAGTGGCCACTGTCCCTGGATTTTTTGTGGAGGGGGGGGGAGCAGATATAAAAAAAACTTGAGAAGTGGGAGGGGGCAGGTTGTAGTGCTTTAAAATCCAAACAGAGAATTTTGTATTTAATCCTGGAAGTAATAGGGAGACATAGTTTTTGAAAGGAGGAGGGTTAGCATGGTCAAATTTGAACTTGGGGATGTTTTTGGAGGGTAGACTGGAGTGGAGAAAAGGAGGGAGCTCATCCAGAAGGCTATTGCAATAACCCCAGCATGGGGTGATGAGGGCTCTATACCATAGAGAAGAAGTCACGTATGAGAGATGTTTTAAAGATAGAATCACAGGACTTGGCAACTGATTAGATATAAGGAATGAGACAGACTGAGAGGTCGAGAATGATACCGAAGCTTTGAGCCTTGGCTACAGTGAAGTTGGTAGTGCCCTTGAAAGTAATAGGGAAGAAGTTTGGAAGGGAGGAGGGTTTGGGGGAAAAGATAATTCAGTTTTGGTTGTGTTGAGTTTAAGATGTCCACAGGACATCCAATTCAAGTTATCTGATAGGCAGTTGGAGATGTGAGACTGGAGGTCATCAGAGAGGTTGGGGTGGGTGTAGATAAATACTAAGAATCATCTGTATAGAAACAATCTCTAGCCATCAAACTTGCTTCTCTTCTTTGGAAGTTGTAAGTATAAGCCTTAATTCCTTTTCTTCCTGCAGCCTTTCATACATTTGAGGACAATGATCATGCTAAACCTCTTAGTCCCTTCAGATATTCCTCATAGGACATGATAGGCTTTCACACTTTCTTGGTTGCTATTGTCTGGACTTGGCTCACAGTTTCTCAGTGTCTGCCTTTATTGTGATAAAGAATGGAACATGATGCTACATATGTGTTCTAGCCAGGACAGAATGTATTTGGACTGTTAACATCTTTGTTCTGGATATTATATTTCTTTTCTTTTGCTTTTTTTTTGGAGGGGGGAGGGCAGGGCAGTTGGGGTTAAGTGACTTGCCCAAAGTCACATGACTAGTGTTAAATAAGCTTGAGGCTGGATCTGAACTCAGGTCCTCCTGACTCCAGTGTCAGTGTGCTGCCTAGCCACCCCTTAGATATTATATTTCTGTTAATGCATTGTAAGAATGCACTCACCTTTTCAGTAGCACTATCATATTATTCTTTCATCTTGGGCCAAAATGCCAAAATTTTTTTAATCTAAGTTCCTGGTTACTAAACTGAGTCTCCTCTATTTGATACTTGTTCACCTTTTTTAAAAACCTTAAAATACAAGAATTTATATCTCTGTTTATTGTTGCATTTTATTAGGATGGAACAATAGACCCAGTCTGTCAAGAATTTTGAATTTCAGTTCTGTCATTCATTGTACCACTAGTCATCCCTCTCAGGTTAGTGTTATCTGCAGATTTGAAAAGTGTGCAAATTAAATCTTCTTCCAATCTATTGATTTGAAAAGTTAACATAGACAGGGCCAAGAACTAAGCCTTGCGGCATACTACCATCACTCTATCTAGGTTGATTACTGATATCTCATCCAAGTCATTCCTTTACATGTGGTATATACAATTGTTCAATTTGAATAGTTTGATCCCTGTTTACAAATATAAGCACTAAAGTTTAATGTAAGTTACTATGTTGTTGAAGAAGGACTCTGCGTACTCAGAGGGGCACTAACAGATGAATGGAACTTAGAGCTTTGTCCATAGCCTAGAGCAAGTTACTTCTACTGTTTGGGCCATGATTTTGTCATCTATGGCCCTGAGCACATGGTCTCTAAGCTCTGACATCGTTTTTCTTTTTTTCTTTTTCTTTATTTTTAAAGCAATTGGGGTTAAGTAACTTGCTCAAGGTTACACGGCCAGTTATTTCTGGGTGTGGTGCTAAGTGTCTGAGCCCAGATTCGATCCCTAGGTCATCCCGACACTGGGGCTGGTGCTCTTACTTGCTGTGCTACCTGGCTGCCCCAGACATCATTGTTTTTCAGTGATCTCTACTTGCTTTGTCACTTCAGTTTTGTCTAGCCAGTGAGCTAGGGAAAATATACCTCTTACTTTCTCTTGGAAAGAGTCTGTGACTATAGTCATTGGAGTACTTCAGGGGGTATAGAAGTCACACTGGGAGGAAAATTCACCTCCCAGTGAGAAACATTCAGAAAAAAATTGATTCAGATTTTTAAATGAATGACTAATAGTTTTTAAAATATTTCTACCTTAATGGATATATAGTAATGATAGCTGTGACGTTAGAAGTCACAGTCAAGAAATTGAATTTATTTCATATTTACTTCCAGTTCTTTGATATATTTAGGAATTCAGGATTTATAAATTATTTTTAGATTGAGTTAGTGATATAGTTCTCCTGTCACATATGGGAGACCAAGTTCATTATTATCTCTTAGTTCAGAATAATCAGTAAAAGTAGTATTATGATATACTTAGAATGTTGTGTAGAAGACGTAAAGGACTTTAAAAATTTTTTTAATTTTAAATTTTTTGCTTTTTGGAGTGGGGAAGGCAGGGCAATTGGGGTTAAATGACTTGCCCGAGGTCACATGGCTAGTAAATGTTAAATGTCTGAGGTCAGATTTGAACTCAGGTCCTCCTGACTCCTGGGCTGGTGCTCTATTTACTGTGCCACCTAGCCGCCCCTAGTAAAGGACTTTTTAAAAAAAAAGATGCTAAAAGTACTTTTCCCTTTCTTTGACTATAGTCTTGTTCTATCCATTTATGTGTGATTAAAAAGTGAAACCCTTTTGGGTCTTTAATTTGTTTATCCAAGGAAGTTCTTGTTAGTATGTCAAGTTGAAACAGACTGTTAAAAGAGGAACTGCAGTCCAATTCTGGGTAGGTACACAGAATCTTAGGTATAAGGTGAATTATGGATAAGTGCTTAGAAATTAATCTTCCCCTAGGTTCTTTGGATAGAAGAGGAAAGTCTGGAGCTGGCTTGTTGGCACAGTCCCGAGTATTAAAATGACTCCACTTTACTAGTGTGGACCAAGTATGTTTGAAAGCTAAATATCTGTTAGTACCACAGTGAAGGTTCTCTGTTGAGGGGTTTCATCTACCAAAATTGACTAAAATAAATTCTGCAGGGTATTCCAAGGATTTGCAAACTTAGTGAGAGGACACTTATTTTCCCCCATTCGTGTCAAAGCTTCAACTCATTTTCTACTGGCTTAAAGATTCTGGTGATGGTTATTAAATATCTAAGTAATGGCACAATTGATTTAGAGAGAACACCTTTGAGAGCAAATATTTAAAATTGTTCATAAATATGTGTATATAAGATACTGGCAGGTCCATTGCTAGGCTTTCAAGGGCTTCCAAAAGAATTGGATGAAGCAGAAAATGCCAAAAGCATTATGCTTTTTTATTTGACATAATCAAGGGAAGTTCACATTATTTAACTGGAGATGCCCACTGCAACCAGGAAGCAGGGACAACAAGGAAAGGATGCTTCGGCAGTCCAAGGGATTCTACCACTCTCTCCCTGGAATAATACTGATTATGTCCAGGTTAGGGCATCCTATCAACTTCTTCATACTGGATCAAGGTCTAGAACTTTCAGAATAGGACTGGGAAGAAATACAAGGGATGTTGCTTAGAAATCTCAGGCATAGTGGTCTTGAGGCCCTGGCAAGAGAAATGAGTCCATTAACACTCGAGTTCTTGGATACGTGTGCACTTCCTGCCTCTGGAGAGTTCAAGTCAACTCCAAAAACATGCAGTGGAATAGCTTAGGTGTTATTGGAAGGGGAAGGGTCAGGTTTAAATGAATCTGATTGGTTTTTAGCTTCCAGAATGTTTTTGTTGGGGGATAGAGTAGAGGCCAGAGAATAGTTGGGGCAAAAAAAAGTTATCAGTTGTAGGAAGCAAGCCAGGGAACAGAGATTGTGGGAGAGAAAACCAGACCAGAAAAAGCAGGGGTTTTTTTGTTTGTTTTCTGGATGATAAACTAGTTAGGTTTTCCCCCTTATTTTGTACAATAGGCAACTTTTCTCTTCAGTAAGTGTGTTTAGGAGAAGTAGTCCTGTAGAACATAGTAAAAGCCATTATTGAATGTTTAGTGAGAAACTTAGTTGGTCACTAAACTTTGTGGAGTTTTTTAGTCATGAATCTTCAACAAAAAAATTAACATAAGAAATGGCTTGTGAACAATATTAGAAGACGTGTGCATTTAGAAGAAGTATGATTCAGTATTCAAAAAAAGTTGGTTTGGAATTTGAAAATCTTTATTTTTAGCTTGCTTTGGTCATGCACTTTGAGCCTTTTGGTTAGAACCCATTACAGGACTTTTTCCTTCTTCAGTAGAAGAAGTAATCATCTGTGGGGAAACAAATACACATCAACTCATTAGATGATAAGAACAGATGAGACATGCAGCTCAGTTTTGTCAGGAGTAGAACTACCATCCATTAGTTGTCCTAAGTTTAGAGACTTAAATGTTTCTGAATGTGCCTACCAGAGAAGGAAGGATTAAATTTACCTTTTATACAACTCCTGTGAAATTCAAATGATTTTCACCTTTGGAGAAAACTTATGTTGAACTTAATGGTTTGTTTGTGCTAACAAATTACTACTTTTGCTTTTTTGAATAGTGATTATAATTCTTAAGTGCTTAAGCAGACTTGATCTCTTACAGTAGATATATTCTTGATTAAAGCAGTTAAAACTTGGCAGCTTTTTGAGCACCAAATTTTGTTATTATTTTTGACTTTTTTATAGAACTTGTCCTTATAGCCGTCGAGATTTAATACTTACCCTTAAAACAATAGGTTACATATGACATTCTTATTGAAATTTTATTCGGTGTTAATATACTAATGCTTATACTGTACTTCAAGGAGAAGATAATGCAACTAAAATGTTGTCTTTTTCCTCTTGATTTTTATCCTTTTTGGGGTCCATATCTGCGAATTTAGGACTTTGGGGAATTCCCAGGGAGAAAGTAAATACCTTCTACCAGTGCATATTGACACCTGCTCTGCAACTCAGAGTTGTTGGGGGCATCAGGAGGTTAAAGGCTTTTGTTACCCAGGGCCAGTTCATGTCAGAGGAAGTGTTTATCCTAGTCTTCTTCATCCAGGCTAGATTTCTTTCTGCTCTGTCATACTGACTCTGTATTTTTATATTGCTGTATAACTAATCTTGTTACCATTGTTCTGGGGGAGGGGAATTAAAGAAAAATGCTGATTTCTCCTGAGGAGAGCAACCTTTAAACACACTTAGGGTGTTTTAGCAAGTACCACCAAGATAAAAAAGCCTTTGAGTATGAGCCTAGTAGTGGATCATCACCTGAGTATCCACAGTACCTGAGACATAGCTCCATTTAATGCATTCTTAATGATTGATTATCAGTCCAGCTAAATTTTTAAGAAAGTTGTCAGCAGTAGGTTAGCAACCAGATGAATTTTTTCTAGCTACATGTATCAACTCATAAAGACAATTTACTAAAGTGAAAAGGAGTTAGAATCAGTGTTGGGGAAAGGAATAGCCAAATCAGTGAAATCACGTCTTTGAAATTATGAAGTATACACCTTTATATTTCCAAATTCAAAGCAAATTATTTTTAGAATAATTTTTAGGCAGGTATATGTTAGAATTAGTATGTAGAGTTTAGTTTAAAAGTAAATATTTGAGAGGTCACAGTAAATCTGCACAAGCCAACCTTTAGGTTTGCAACAGAACTCAACTGGAAACCTTCCCCTCTAAGTGCTTCAAAAACAGAGGCAGAAGCTAGCTTGGACTAGGACAGCAATTGGACAGTGCTCTGTATTGCAGCAGAACTGAAGAACAGTGGGAGCTGGGGGAAGGGACATTCCACTATGCCCAAGGGAAAGAGCCCAGGATCTAGCTGAGTCTAGTTCTGTCTACTCAGAAGTCATTTTTGGCACAGCTGGAGTCCTGTGTTTTTAGAAGAGACTGAGATAGCTTTGAGGTCCAGCCCCTAGGGAAATAAGCATTAAAGGAACAGGAGTCAGAAAGTTATATAGGGAGTATGTAATGAAAAAAATAAACTAAAATTATCTAAGATCTCAAAAAGAAGAAAACTCAATTTAAAATCTTTGGGTCTAAGCAGATAAAGTAACAAGGAAGATAATAATAACAAAAGAGAATATGACTAAAAGAGTCCAGAAATCTATGAATAAATGTTGAAAAATAAAGGAAAATGAACCCCAACACTTGATGAAGCAGAGGATCCTGTGGATTCCCAAGAGAGCATAGAATATTTCTTAAATGGTTTAAAAGAAAAATTTTAAAAGCAGAATTAATGGCCTGCATAGCAGAAATAATTGGCAGAATAGAAAAAACAGGATCCATTGTGGCAAGCATTACCAAAGAAACAAAAGAGAACCCAGAATTATGAATATAAATATACAGAAGTAAAGGACAATCTGAAAGAAGAAAAGCAAAAAAGCAATAATGTTAAAAGAAAATATGATCACTAGACAAACAAAATATATTGATTTTGAAGACCTGATACGTAGAGAGACACAGTTAAAGGTCTCCTAGAAGTATATGACAAGTCAAAAAATCTGAGCACTCTAAAGAAATAATGGAAGAAAATTGCCCAGAACTTTTGAACACAAAGCGAATTACCATTCAAATGATTCCATGGATCACCTCAGGGGGGATAAAAAAAAAGTGAGGCTGCAAACTCCCAAGACATATAGTGGTTAAATTTAACAATTCCAATGAAAAACAACAAATTCTTTAAACAAGCAGTAGAAAGATCTTCACATACAAGGGAACATCTCTTCTCATCTTTAAGAGGGATAAAACTTAAGGGCTTTGATCTTCTAAGAGAAAAAATGCTCTAGATCAATTAAGATTTTATAAGTTATAGTCTTTTAATCATAAGCACATTTAATCATACGTACATAAACTCAGGTCATTTTCATCTGAAAAGACATGTACTTTTTAAACTGAAGATGGAACTATTGAAACCAGATGTTTACCTAATCAACTTTAACATCTTGGCATCAACACGTTAATTTAATCTGTGACTAGTTTCTTGCAGAGAAAACCAAACACCCATGTTCACAGTTTTCTTTTATTAAAAGCTCTTGAAAGCCACACTAAAATATTTTGGTTTATGGTTTTTAAATGAAGTTTCTTATTTTTGTTTGTTTTTGGTCTCACTTTTGATTTCATTGGTTAAGGGACCCCCCTCTACCAATGCAGATAGGCATTTGCTTTGCAACTTACAGAGTTGCCTAGAGTGTACTGAGAGTTTAAATGACTTGCCTAAGATCACATTGGGCACTTGGTAGAGTAGTGTGTAGGGCACTGGGGTAGGAAGGTAGAATTTTTGTTTCTACTGATAATCTAAATAAAAGTGATAGTTTTGAGCTCTAGACTGAATGGGGGATTAGTGGCAAATGAGAAATTCTGCAAGTAGTTTGGTATAGATGGATATTCTTAACCTGAAATCAAATTCTGCCTTTTAAATATATAGGTTTTTGATTCTGGGTGAAGCATTAAACCCCTCAATACCCCAGGCAAATTGAGTAAGTGCCAGACAAAAATTGCTTACATTGGTAAATTGTTTCTTCTGAGGAGATCTCTCTCTTCATCAGTGAAATTTAAGTGCTGGACTTTGCTACCTTCAGCCCCTAAAGGTCATTCTGTTCATGTAAAAGAAAAATATTGAAATAAAAAAAAGTATATATTGACTTTTGAAACAACCCAACATACCATTAGTATTTGAGACAGAATGTAAAAGGGTGGAATTAGAACATTAGAACACCAAAATATTTTCTAGGCTTCTATTCAGTTTTATACTAGATTGGCAGTTTGTAAATGGTCAGCCTGGGATTTGATGAAAGCAGCTTGTTTTAGGTTTCCTAGTATTTTCCATAAGACTTCTTTTCTTCTTACAGTGTTTATACCAACAGTGGTTTTCACCCACTCACACACATATATACACACACACAGAGTAAAATTCTAATACTTCTCATTCCTTGTCTAGTAATCTATTATATTTGGTACAGGTAGGGTCTTATTAAGTCTAGAAAAAATATTTGATTCTAGTTATTGGCTTATGAAAGTAATTTTCTTTTTTATTTTAAAAAATTATTTATGCTTAACACTTTTTGTTTTGTTTCAAATTCTGTCCATTTCCTAATCCTCCTCTACCTACTGAGAAGGCAAGTGATATTATATCAACTGTACATACACAATCATTTAAAACACATTTCCATATCAGACATACGGCAAAAAAAAAAACCAGTAAGAGAAATAAAGAAAGTGAAAAAAATTATACTTCAGCTTGTCTACAGAGTTCATCAGTTCTCTTTCTGGAAGCAAATAGTATTTTTTTCATCAGAAACATTTTCTCAAAAGAACATTTCTGTTATCAAAAAGCACCACATTTGAAGCCCTAGTAATAGGAACTAACTTTTAGAAGTCAACCACATAGTTACTGCAGTGAAATTAGTTTGTACGTGATTTTCATTTTTAATTACTGTTTTGCTAATATTTTAAAATCTTAAATAAGGAATCTTGTCTTAGAAACATACCAATCATTTTTTCTATTTTCAGTTATATCAAATTGAGTTGTGTAGCATATGTAACATGGCAAATGACTTTCAAATAGTAATCTTGATTTCATGTAAATAATATTAGTTATACATAGAGATTATCATTTTAAATGTTGTGTAGAATAAAATCTGGAGAATATAAGGAATTCAGAAAAACCTGGGAGGATATGAGTGAATTGAAACAGTGAAATAAGCTGTATTAAAAGAAACAATACAATAAAGGGAATGAAAAGAACATTAAAAGGGGAGCTGAATTTTTGCATAATTAAAAAAACAATCCTGGAGAACAGATAATAAAGCATCCTTCCCTCCTTTTGGCAGAGTGGTGAGGGTTAGAAATGCATTAATAAAACTTTTTTAAAAATTTTCTCTTCTGATATAATTATCTTCATCCCTTTTTTTCTCCTTCCCAGCACTTTCCTTACAAACAGTTGCAGTTTGTGTAATGCTATGACTAAAATACTTAGTGCATGAGCGGTTAGTGAAAGCTATCAAGTGTTGAAATGAACTTGAAAAGTTTATCTGTGTTGCTTCAGCTAATTGTGATGACACTCTCGATTTTTGATCTTTCTGCACTTGCTGACAGCACTAGAGAAAGTCCTTTCTGAAAGTGCCAGATTGATTTCACTAGCAACCACTTAACCACGATATTAATTTCCTGCATTGAAGAGCTTTTATGATTTGAAATTAACTTATGAGTGGGAACATTAACTTACTCAGAAATGTGTACGTATAAATACATTAATGGATTTTATATTGGGCAACAAAACAGCTTTTTTGCCTTAGAAATATTCCACAAATGATAGAAAACTGCCCATTTACATTGTATTTTTGAATGTTTTCTTTGGAAAAAAAAAAGTTTTCTAACAAGTCTCATGCTTAAAATCAATACCTTATGATATTATTTTCTCTGGGGAAAAGGAAGAAAACCTTAGCCAGATAGCATTTTAGCTTAACAATAAATTTTTCTAGCAGGATTAAAGACAGATACATAACTACTTAAAAATTTCATTATCTATTTAATCTTTGGGATAGTTTTTTGTTAATAATGACTTCTATTGCATTCTTTAAAGTTTCTTGGTGCCACTTGATACCTATATAGATAAATCAAACATGAACATTGTTTGGATAGTCAATGTTCACTGCTTGGGCTATGCCAGTATAATAATACTACTGAAATTAATTTACAGCTTTAGGACTATACTTAATAACCTGAGCTTTATTACAGAGCTAGGAAATATAAGATGATTTATTTAGAAAAGCAGTATTTTTTATCAAGAGAAATAATTAGTAAAGCACTGGCCCTGGAGTCAGGAGGACCCAAGTTCGGTTTTGGCCTTTGGATACTTAACACCCACACAAAAAAACTAGCCGTGTAACCTTGGGCAAGTTACTTAACCCCAATTGCCCTCCAAGAAATAATGAATAAAAGTAGAAATGAAAAGGAATATACTTTATGTCATTAACTATAATTATTCTATATTGTATTGTGAATCAGTAATTATAGAAACTATTTGGTACTGGTTTAAAAAAAACAGAACTCTAAAATAAGGAAAAATCAGAAATATTTGGACTAAATCATATATATTATAATATACTTGAAAATATAAGATATCTTAGAAAGAATTGCCTATTTGAAAAGAATTGATGAGAAAACTAGAAAAAAATCTGGTAGAAATTAAATTTTGGCCAACATTTTTATACCCTATATTAAAAAAAAAAACTTGACTGGTTACATGGTTTCAATTTTAAAGGTCTCAGAAAAATGGTTATATTGATTGACTTGCTGTGAAGTAGTCCAAACACTCTGGAAAGTGATTTGGAATTATTTGAAGAAAGTGACTAAAAATGACCATACCCTTTTGACCCAGAGATTCCATAGCTAGCCATATCCAAGGAAATTAGTGATAAAAAGGAAGCATTACTTTTTGTAGTAGCAAAGAATATAATGGCATATCAATGTACTTTTTTTTGTTGTTGTTTTTGTTCACTTTTTGTAGGGGGAAGGCAGGGCAATTGAGGTTAAGTGACTTGCCCAGGATCACATGGCTAGTAAGTGTTGAGGGTCTGAGGGCAAATTTGAACTCAGGTCCTCCTGACTCCAGGGCTGGTGCTCTATTCACTGCTCCACCTAGCTTCCCCTTAATTTACTCTTAAGAAATGATGGATACAGAGAAACATGGAGAGACTTAGAGTGAAGTAGGTTGAAGTAGGTAGAACCAGGAAAAAAGTATATACAATGACTAAAAATGATGTGAAAGGAAAGAATAACAAAATCATTAAAATGGAATGCTATGAAACTATAATGACCAAGAGATAGATATGAGAAGGCAACTCACTCCCTTCTGTACAGGGAGTGGTAGGGAGAAATGGAACACTACAGATAATGTCAGTTTTTTTTCAATGTGCTACTTAGTTTTGCTTACTTGTTTTTTGTCTTTCTTTTTTTTGTAAGGGATTGCTCTCTAGGAAGAGGAAAAAGGGAAAGGTTTGATACATTGTGAAATGTAAGTGATGTTTAAAACAAAAGAAATAAAAATTCATTTAAAAAGTTTATTGAGGGCAGATTGGTGGAACAAAATGTAGTCTTAAAATACTAGGGTCATATTTTTCATAAGCAAAAATGAACCTAACATTCCTTTTTGCCAATAGAATTTTCGCTTTTGTTCAGAGGGACATAAACTATTCTGAATAAAACTAATATTAAATTCATTGAAATTCTTGATTGCTAGAAAATGTATGCATACTTTTCAAGTTTGTTGAAATTATGGATCCAAAAGTATGGTTACTAGATTCATGCCTTTATAGACATAATTTTTGACTCCTATAATATAAAGTTAAATAGAGGTTTAAGGTGCTATGTGAGGTCTAAGAAGGAAAGGTCATCTTAATTAAGGGGAAGCAGGGAAAGTTTCACGAGTACAATCTTAATGGGACTTTAAATGATAGGTAGGGATTCTCTAGAAGAGGCAGGAAAATACAAAGAATGTAGTGTGCATGGAAATAAGTAGTGGGGAAAGATTGGAGAGGTTTAGTAGAACTAGATTATAGAGGGCCTTGAAAATGTCAGGTAAAGCAATTTGAACTTGCCTCAGTAGGCAGATAGGGACCCATTGAAGAATTATGACCAAAGAAGTAATATGACCAGATCTTTGGCTAAAAAAAGGGAAATTGGGTGAAAGATACTATACAAAGATAATACTGACTGTCTGATATGAATTATTTTTTTCAGTGTTGGTGATTTAAGCTAGACTTCTCCCAGGTCCCATTTGTCCAAAGTTTAGCCATGCTTATAGATGCTAATATAACTCTGGAATAGAATAAAACTGAACTTTTTGAGGATGAAAACTTTTAATATTGGTATCTTGTTCTAACAAATTGAGCAATTAGACTATAGTCTTCTAGCTTGATCCATTCTCCTTTCTACTTTTAAAGTTTATTCTCTGACTACAGATGTACTTGAATTTAACTGTCTTAAATGGTGTTAAGGAAAAGGTTTAGGGTTTTTTTCCCTCAAGAATGTGTCAAAGTGGTATCAACTGTATAATATGGAAATTTTTTAATTTATCAAATCTTTTATTCAGAAGAGCTAGTTCTTGAAGTTTGTGCTGTATTAATTTCGATACAGATTTTTAAAAAATTATAATTTTCTTTTCAAACATTCCTATTTTTAAAATTCAGCAGGAGCATAACACATGGTATCACTTTATAAGCTTGCACATTCAAGTTGAGTAAGATGTATTTAATATTCAGAAGAACAGAACTGCATTTGGGAGGTGCTGCCACCAGATGGCGTCAGGTGTCTTGTCTTCTTAGTCCAGACTAATAAGCCTATGCCATAAATGTGGTTAGTTGAGATAGGTTAACATATATCTCAGCTTTCTATCAAAATAAAGCTTTGTTCAGATAGCTAAGAGTTAATGTTTCATGAATAGAGAATTCCTCTATGAGAAATTCCCTGCATCCAAAATCACATACTGTCTATGATAAGTGGTAGGAAGTCACCTTAGACACCTAGAAGTTAAGTGGCTTACCTAGGGTCACACTGCTACTAAGAGTCTAAATTGGGATTTGAATTTATATGTTGTGATTCCAATCCCAGCCCTCTATCCACTAACCTGCTTAGTCTGACAGTTTATATTACATGGTAAAGTAGGCTATTTTGTAAAGAATGTTTTTTTTTTTTTTTTAAGCAATTGGGGTTAAGTAACTTGCTCAAGGTTACACAGCCAGGTGTTTCTGGGTGGGTGCCAAGTGTCTGAGCCCAGATTTGATCCCCAAGTCATCTTACTCTCTATGCTACCTGGCCACCCCAAGAATGTTTTAAAAGAGGCAAACACTTTGGTACCTTTTAAACTAAACCATAAATATTAGTGATAACTACAGTTAAACCTAACTCAAGTCTTATCCCTTGGAAGATAGCACTTTTGGGTCACTTCAGATCAGGGCAACATTTAAAAAAAAGTCCTAGCTTTTCACAGCTATTAATGTATCCTTTTCTCTTCAGCCTTTTTGCCAGCTATCACAAGGAGAGTTACCATAGAAATCAAAGATACAGCATCTCTTTTCCTTCTTATTCCTGAGTCTCCTGTTTTTGTTTTCTTCTTGTGTCAGTCAGTCTGACAGAATTTGTAAGTTTGAACTTACAGAGTTCATGAGCACATGAAAAATTATATGGCTAATTTTCCTAAACATCAGTTTCTACTTTAATGTACTCTAGACTTTCCCAAAATTTCCTTGTTCCCAACAAGGGCAGGTTGACCTGGATGGATCCCCAAGTTCCCCTTCCACTATTAGTCTTTTTAGGTTATAAGAAATAGTTTTGAATACAAATCGGTAAGGAACCTTAGTGTTCAATCTAGTTCAATTCACTTATTTTTTTATAATTGAAGAAACTTAGGCCCAGAGAGAGAGAGAGAGGGAATAAATGTTTTGCCCAAAGGTCATACACAAATAACAGAACTTGAATTTGAATTTAGGCCCTGTTATTGTTGGGTGTAGAGGCTTCTTAAAATTTATTCACAGTGACTCCCTGGTTATGTGCAACTTTTTATAAACTAACTCATGATATTAACTGCCTGATTTTATGATGCTTCTAATCATAAATCAGACTAGTCTTCACAAAACAACACAGTTAAATAACATTTTTAATAGAAATTCAAAATGGTTTCACTAGGGTCTGGAGAAGCAGACTAGGCAGTACCTTCCCTGTTCTGTGCTCACATGGAGTTTATAATTTAATTAAAACCTAATGAATGCTAGAAGGAAGAAAAAGATACATATGTACAAAAACATTTATAACAACTCTTTTCATGGTGGCCAAAAATTGGATACAAGGGGATGTCCTATTGGGTAATAGCTAAAAGAACTGTAATATGTGAATGTAATGTTACTATACTATTAAAAAATGACAAAATGGACAGTTTCAGAGGAAACTGGGAAGATTTCAGTGAACTGATGCAGAGCAAAGTGAACAGAACCTTAGAAAAGAATATATGCAGTAATCACAATATTATAGAGAAAACAACTTTGACAGATATGTGCTCTTAATCCACACAGTGATAAGCCACAAATCCACAGGAATAAAGATGAAACTCACCTCCTGACCCAAGGGGTTGTACTTAAAATGAGGAAAGAGATATACAATTTCAGGCGTGGTTACTGTGGTAATTGGTTTCGCTGATCTATGCAACTATATATTGAGGGTTTTATTTGCTGGTGGGGGTGGAAGTGAGGACTAATAATTTTTTTTGAAAGAAAAAATTAAAAAAGACTTTTAAAAGGGGGTTTAATACATGTTCATACTAAGCATTTGTCAAACTACGATTTTTGCTATTTTGTATATCTTTTATAAATTTTGTTAGTGTACTTTTCCTTTAGTACTATGGCTGTCTTTTTCACAAGCAAAGTAAAGTGACAACATTAAGATAGTACAGGGGGTGGCTAGGTGGCTCAGTGAATAGAGCACCGGCCCTGGAGTCAGGAGGACCTGAGTTCAAATCTGGCCTCAGACACTTAACACTAAAACTAGCCATGTGACCTTGGGCAGGTCACTTAACCCCAATTGCCCTCCAAAACAAAAGAGAGAGATAGTACATTGTACATAACATGGAGGAACCAGTGGTTGACTGACATAAGAATACTAGGAAGAACAGTAATGATTTTGGCATAGCAGTATTTTGGCTATATTTATAAAGGATTTGAACACCTGGAAATTTGGTTTATATTTCTGCTATGAAGTTTTCTATCAGGCGTCATTTTTAGTGGCAATTGGTCTTTGCAAATAAAAGTTATTATCTTTAGGTTTATAAGGTGCACTTTATGATAATAAATGACTTTTAATTTACTTGAATGTACCATAACCCAGATGACTTCTTTTAAATATTTCCTTCCTTAAATCTTACTGACATGCTGAAATTTCCTTAAGGATTTTTTCAATTCCTTTTTTTTTTTAAACATTTTCTGTGTGGAATATGGATGGTTTTAGTTTGGCTTGTCTTTTATCCCTATATTTGAATGTATTTGTTATCTCAAGGTGGATACCCTATCCACAGCCTTTCTAGGCCCCTTTATCCAGTATAATTCATACTGATATTCTCCTATAAATCTACTTAATTCAGTGAGCATTCATTAAATGCCTACTGTGTTTTTGCCACTTTTTAACACTGATGGTGCAAAGAGAAAAACAAAATAATCCCTACGCAAAGGAGCTATTTTAGAAGCCTTTCCCAGGTCTTGTACCTGCTGATGCTATTTTAGGCCACTATTCCAATGTTATAGTTCACCAGTAATCATGTATTTTCCCCATATTTTGGATATTACCATTACTTATATTAGTAATTATAATAAGCCTTAGCATGCCTGAACATAATGATAAAAATAGATTTTGAATGTTATACATGAAACTTTGAAATAAGACAGCTATGTTTCTACATGAAACTTAAAAATTCCTGAGAAAATATGTTCATTTTCTCCTAATGTTTCTTATAATCATGATAGCTAGCATAGGGCTCTAAAGTTTGCGAAACACTTTATATATGTCACTGTCACTTTTTCTCCTAATATTTTCAAGTATAATTATATAGTAGTGTACCTTAGACAGTCATGGTCTTTCTGAAATAGGAATTGTGTAAAAGTATTTTTAACTTTTGCTCTTTCGGTCCCTGAAGTTTGAGAAATTAAAACTGACAATTGGTAGCCAGTATTCTAACCTAGATACAACAGGTAGTGTATGTTAGACTTTCTGGGATTCTGGCTATTAATGTTAGGGATCTTCAGACTTGGGAGAAGATGTCATTATCTTTTTTTTACATGATTTTAAATGTGAGAAAGGAGCCTTAGAGACCAGTTAGTTCAACTCCCTCATTTTACAGTGAGGAAACTGAAGCCCAGAATGTTTAAGGATCTTGCTGGCAGTTCCATAGGTACTAAATGGCAGTAGGAGTTTGACCCCAGGTTCTGACTCCAGAGCCTGTATTTTTAGTCAGTATTTATTTTGGATGTTCCATAAAGGGGATTGAAAGGAAAGGTAACAGTGATCTTCTTTAGAAACTGTATAACATGTAAATCAGTGCCAACATGACATTCTGTCTGGATCATTCTATGACTGTACTTGGCAATACTTTATCTTAAGATTTGAGTACTTTGCAGTGATGTGAACTAATATTTCCTTATTTTCTCTTTTTATAAGTGAGCTATGTGGATCATGACAAAAGCAGCAAAAACCAGGGATCCTGAATTTTTTGCCTAAACTCATTATGTTAAAACATTTCTCTTGTGTTGTAACATTAAAAAAAAATCTATGCTATATGAGAAGAGCATTCTGTCTTGTGTGCTCTTCTCATATAGCATAGAGTTAGGGGTATGTTGGTGGGGTGTGTTGGTGACTCACATTTGGGTTCTTGCCCATTTTTTGACTGCTACATAGCTTTTAATGAATGAATGAATAAATTTACTTGATATAAATGTCAGTGACAGCTTAATGAAAGGTCTAACTTCCCTCTTTTCTGTCCTTTGAAAAATGCCTTTGCTCTTGTACCCAGTGTGTATGGTATTTTGTACGACCGAATGAATGCTTATCAACTACTTTAAATTATGTAGACAAAACATAAAATTATATTGTTTTCATTGAGTCCACAATTTACAATTGGCAAAGACTATATGCTTTCTATACCTAAGCACCAATACTGTGATCTTATTCTATATCAGTTCTCTTATACTTAAATTCTATTTAGTTATCAAAACTCAAACCATTTAAAAAAAAATAAAGGAATGGTATTTGGAATAGGGAATACTAAGTTGGTTTCTCAGTTCTGGTCCTAGCCTTATTTGTTATTTGTCTGAGCAAATGATTCTAAGTTTCTGAGCCTGAGTTGTTACACTCTAGATATGAAATGAGGGTAATACTACAAAATGGTACTATTGTAAATCTCTAATAAAATATATATAAATGAAAGGATATTAAAATCTGTAGAATGGATTTTGAATGTATCATTATTATTACTTACAGAACTTTAAAATAGAATGGCCATTTATTTCAATGAACAGATCTACATGAAACTTAAAAACTCCCAGGAAACTGCCTATTTCTTTACCAGTATTATAGTGATACTTAAAATATTTTAATATTTTTCAAATGTAATTATAAATGATATAATACACCTTGGACAGTCATGGTCTTTCTAAAAATGAGAGACCTGTGAGAATGTTAACTTCTGTTATTTCAAACCTGAGTTTTAAAATATTAAAACAGATAATCCAGGGCAGCTAGGTGGCACAGTGAGTGAATAAAGCTCCAGCCTTAAGAGTCAGGACCTGAGTTCAAATTCGGCCTCAGACACTTAACACTTACTAGCTGTGTGACCATGGGCAAGTCACTTAAACCCCATTGCCCTGCCTTTCCCCCTCCAAAAAGACAAAAACAAACAAAAAAAACCCCAGATAACCCATAGCCCTTCTCTGTGAACCTAAATTATATAATAGATAGTGACATTAATTTTTCTTTCTGGGACCCTGGTCATTAATGTTAGGTGTCTTAAGGCAAGATGGTATGTTAGCATTCTTTTTTATTTTTGTATCTTTTTTTATACATATCTTAGGAAATATCAAACTTCTTTTTTTGTTCTGATACAGCTTCCATGAGGCAGGCTCAATCAATACCTGCAGATATGCGGCCAGAAATTTGGATTGCACAAGAATTGCGACGTATTGGAGATGAGTTTAATGCTTATTATCCAAGAAGGGTAACTTAAATTTTCTTTATTCTTTTTGCCTAATGGCCTTGTTTCTTAAATATACACGCTTTTATTTCTTTATTTCCTCCTATGTATGAGTTCTATCCCTGAATTTAAATTAACAAAATATTTTAAATTCATTTGTAGATAACAAGTTTTATTTTTATGAACAATACTTTTAAAGTATTATTCAAGAAATTTACATGAGAAGTTTTGGGGTTTTTTTTTGTTTTTGTTGTTGGGTTTGGGGTTTTTTTAATGTAACTTTTGAGGTTTTAGAATAATTTAGATCAAAATTAAGAGAATTTAAACTTATAGTTTTAGTCAATTGAAATGATTGACTACAAATAAAATTTTAAAACTTTAAATATACAGCCTTAGCCACTTTAACAATATAGCCTTAGCTGTTAGATTTGTATAATTATTTTTATATAGGTAAGATATGAAAATGTAAGATAAGCATTTTTAGAAATTTAGAAATACTACTTCTGTTAACACTAGTTTGATTGAAAATGAACTAGCCCAGTGACTTTATTGATTTTCTGTGATGTGATTTTCTTAAGTATTATTAATTTTCATAGTGCTTTTGCCATTGATGAGAATACCTATGATTTTACTTAAAATATGGAATTTCATTTTAAAAAATTATAGGCATTTAACTTAGGGTCAACTTTGTGGGTTAAAGCTGTCAATATATATTTGAATTTTTTGTTGATTTCATTTTTAATCTTATTTGTAAGGATTGTGTTGCTGTGAATAATGGTTGTGTCCTGTTTAATGATCTATAGAATCAAATGGATAGAGTTGGGAGAAACTTTTGATTAGGGTTCATCAGGTTCCTGTTTAGATGAAAAAACTTGGGCCTTAGAGAGATCATGTGACTTACTACCCAAGGTCACATGACTGCTTAGTGTTAGAGGGGAAACTTTAACCAGATTCCTAATCTAGAATATGTATTCTTTCATCGTAGTACTTTTAGTCAGCCTTTTTTCCTAAAGAAAAAATTTATGTAGTATGAAGCAGGCAGGTATTTTCTGTAGTGTTATCTAAGGAAAAATACATAGACTTTATAAAACCTATCCATATGATTCTTCTTATTTTTCTGTCATTTCTATCCTTTACTATGTTAAGATCTTAATTGGATTTCTTATATGTTACTAATTTTTTTAGATAGCTTTCTCTTAAGAATCATTTCACTTAGTATTTAGTATGGCCCAATAGTTACATTTTAAACATTTGAATGTTTTTGGTTGTAAATAATTGTCATGGAGAAGATGTGTATACTGGTTGATATTTTATTTTCAAGTTTCAGTTTTTCTGTTTATTCACATTTTATTATGAGTTTTTATTGTCAATTCTTTTTCAGACTAATAGGAAAAGCTTTCTTTTACTTATTGTTACACTTTATAATTTGTTTTCTCATATAGGCTCCTCCATGATAGATTTTTTTTACCCTATTTATGTGAGGTCTAAATTATTTGAGGGATTTGTACAGATTGGTTCTTAAATCTTTTTTGTGCTATGGACAATTTTAGGGTGGGTATCAAGCCAATGACTCTTCTCTGAGTAGTGTTTTTAAATGTATACAATAAAATACAAAGCATTATGAAGAAATTCAAATATATTGAAATAGTTATCAAAATACTTTAAAAAGTCAAGCTTTTAATAAAAAACCCTTAGATAAGAAATAAAACATCTTTAATGTACTTAATCTCTAGGGTTAGGAGCTTGTCTTTGATGATATTCTTAGATAACAAGGCCTGACAGAGAAAAGCAGAGGCAGACTTCACTCTTAGACAAAGACTTTTCTTCAGTTTGGATCTATAGTTGAATAATTTTGTTGGATAGTTTAAAATTTTTGCTTTAGGAATTAGTGTACTGCGTGTTCCTTGACTTTTTGCCCTGAAAATATTGCAGCATAGGGTATCTCATTTATTAAAGGATCTTAGAACTGTTTAGGAAGTACCAGAACAATACCATTGGAACCAGTTGGAAAAGGAGCATAATAGGGCTGTATATTACTTTATTTATTTAACTTATATGCGCAGTACATTATGCTAAATGCCAGGCTAGACAAATCAAAAGCCAAAGTTAAGGTCACCAGGAGAAATATCAACAATCTCAGATGTACAGACAATGCCATTTTGATGGCAGAAGTGGCCATTAAAGTGGCAGAAAGTGAAGAATTGCCTCTTAATGAGGGTGAAAGAGGAGAGTGTAAAAGCTGGCTTGAAGCTTAACATCAAAAACTTAAGATCTTGGCAACTGGACCCATCACTTCCTGGCAAATAGAGGAAGAAGAAAAGGAAGCAGTGTCAAGTTTTATGTTCTTGGGCTCAGAGATCACTGCAGGCGGCTTCTACAACCATGAAATCAAAAGATGCTTCCTCCTTAGAAACAAAGCTATGGCAAATCTGGACTGCATGCTGAAAAGCAGATATCATATTCCTAACAAAGGTCCGTATAATCAAAGCTATGGTTTTTGCAATACCAATGTATGGCTGTGAGAGTTAGACTACAAGGAAAGCTGAGTGCCTCAGAATCAGTGTTTTCACATTGTGGTGCTAGAGAAGACTTTTGAGAGTCCTTTGGACAGCAAATTCAATTCAGTCAATACTTAAAGAAATTAATTCAGATTATTCACTGGAATGGCAGATACTGAAGCTGAAGCTTAAATACTTGGCCACATAATAAGAACCCTGATGTTTGGGAAGATCGGAAGCAAAAGGAAAAGAGGAAGGCAGAAGATGAGATGGATAGCATCATGGAAACAATAAACAGGAACTTGGGCAGACTTTGGGAGATAGTAGAGTATGATAGAAGAGTCTGGAATGCAGAGGTCTAGGGGGTTACTCGGAGTCCTACAGTACTGAACAATAACAAATTATAAAGTAATTTAAACCTCAAATAGTAATCATGTTTAAATCAAATGTGGTTTTTTTATACCAAAGACCTGTCATACACATCTCCCAGAAATTGTCACACTAGTTTATGGAATCGAACAATTTCAGTAACCAAAAGGAGCAGATATGAGTAAAATTGCCTTATCAAAGATCATTCTTTTTGACTTATTCTACATTCCAGCTAAATTGTCCTTTTTACTGTTTCTCATTAAGTATATTTTTCTAATGGCTTGGCTGTCCCCTATACCTGAAATGTACTCCCCCTTCTCCATCTCTTAGCATACATAGTTTCCCTTGAGTCTCAGGTACACTGCCACTTCTTCTACGTGACACTTTTCCTCATCTCACTACCTCCTAGTGCCCTCTCTGTCTTCTCAAGATTTCACTTTTGTTTTTGAATCGCTCAGGCCTGGTTAATAGTAAGCATTTAATAAATGTTTGTTGATTGATCATTTAGGATGTAACCATAACATTTAAGTATTTTTCTGTTGGTTTAAAAGACCTCCCATTCTAATGGGAATGAAGAAGAAAATTTAATGTTTTGTGATATGAACATTAAATGAAAAATATCCATAATAATGTAAAATTTCATATATTGCATAAGAGCTAGGAGATTTTTTAAAAGATTAATTTAATTAGATCCTTTTTTAAGACTCCAAAAGGACCTTGGTGAAGGTCATTTAGGTGCTTGTTAGTTTGTCAGAGATCATATACTCCAACTTGGAGTAGGATTGGGGAGAGGCAGGATTCAGGAGGAATAATTAGGAGGCTATTAAGGAAGTTCAAGAGAGAGGAGATGAGAACCAAAATTAAAGTGATCTGGTGGCCCAGAGAGTCGAAAAAAGGAGATGACATACCCATTAAATGTAGAGGTGGCATTAACAAGAATTGGCAACTTAATGGGAAATTAAGAAAACTTCCCTTCCTGAGCCTCGGTGAGTTAGGACCAGAGACAAGGTTGTACAGACAATCGACTTAGAATCATACACCAGGTCCTGAGTGCCCTTTCTTTGGCTCTCTTGGAATAGCATGTCTTACCTTCTCTTCTCTTGGACTGTAACTATATTATTCTTGAATTAACTTATTAGTAATAGTATTAATGTGTACATAGTAGTCTAGAACTAATTTTTAACTCTTATATTTGATTCTCTTAACATATGCTACATCTGGGTATACCCAAATGTGGGCCCAGATTTGTGCATTGGTGTGTGTTTAAATGGCTGATTGGGCACTCAGCTAAATGCAGCTGTGTTTATTCAAACCAAATATGAATTCTCACTTCAGACCTAGTGCAGGTGGTACACCTGCACTGTTACTCATCCAGATATATGTCCATATGCACATTCAAATATGTAATCATTTCAGAAACATAAATGCATACGTTTGATGGACAGTTCCAGTCTTTTTTGGGTTTTACTTCTTAGGGAGGAAATGAGCATATATCTGAGATGAGGCTTAGCATACAAAATAAATTTTCTTACAGCATCGTTAGAATGCTAGCTAACTGAACCCCAGAACAAAGTGACTTTGGGGTTGTGGTTAATTTACATTCCATTTTCGGTGAGCATTTATCTGAGGTTGAGGTCTCTCAGAACAGTGTGTTCTTGCCCCAAGACTAAATTTCATCTAATTTTGCCTGAGAGAGGAAATTAAGGCAAAGCATGGTTTCACAGGATTCCTTCAAATAGTGAAACTTGCCTGGTAAATTAGAAAGTTCCTTTTACATACATTTCATTATATGTAGTTTTCAGGAATATAGTTTATCTTTAATAAAACAAAATATACCTTAATATACAAACTAATGGCACTCAAACTGTATCTGCTTTTGGATTAGACAGGGACCATTTTATCCTTTTGAATATTCACCTTTCCTTACCTATGTTAGGCACTTAATTTGTGTTTATTTTTTGTTCGTCATTGTTGTGCTATGACTATTTTAATTCTGCTCTTGAAATGAGCTTATAAATGGCATTAGGATTACTTGAAATAATTTTACAAGGCTAAAATTAGTAGTGTATTCTCTGTGTTAACAGCAATATCTTTGTAGTATGGTATTTAGGCATTTGTGACAATCCTATTAATAAGTACATTAGCTATAAATATTACATGATATATAATTAGTTTTAAATGGGTAATTTGTTAATATATAGTCCCCAAATGGGTAATATGTGGTAATTAAATTTTTAATGCCAAAAAAATGTTTCCACTACAGAATGTCATTGCCACCGTGTGGAAGTTTTCAATTGACAAATGCATCAAAGTCTTATGAAAAATTCCGGAAAGGAAGGCAGAACATCTGGGATACTGTGCAAATTAGAAGACTAGCAAATGAAACAACTAAGAAAAACATCAAACAATTCAGCACTGTTGCTAAAGAGTGGTTATTTAAAAATTTTAAATATTATATAGAAAATAGCCATAACTTGTTTAAATGTTTATAATTTATCTTATACAGCTTTTGAATAATAGTTTTTGAGCCAATTTATAAACTTTAAAATTTATTAAAAAAAATATAAGAATGGAGAAGCCCAAGTAGTAAATATGTATTTGATATGGGAATTTTTTACAGGCTGGAAAACTGTCATACTGACAGATGAAGGGGTACATTTGGGGCTCCATTTCTTGATCTGTCAAAAAGTATTGGGCTAGATCTTTAAGATCTCTTTTAGCTCAAAAAAAAATGCTATTAAAAGTCTAGGATTATTACAGTTCAAATGGTGTTGGTAATGATATGTTAAATTTATATGGCACCTTATGGTTAAAAAATATTTTGCATTTATTTTATTTATCCTCCCATGAAGAATAAAATATTATTCTTGTTTTAGAGATGAGGAAACTAAGGCTCAGTGATTTAATTATTATCTAAGGTAGAGATGGGGAACCCGTGGACCTGGAGGGCCACATGTGGCTTTCTAGGTCCTTGGGTGTGACCTTTTGATTGAGTCCAAATTTTACAGAACAGTTTTTTTATTGAAGGGATTTGTTCTTTGAAGTTTGGATTCAGTTAAAGGGCCACATTTGAGAGAACCTAGAGGGCCACATCTGGCCTCAAGGTTGCAAGTTTCCCACCTCTGGTAAGTTATAACAACTAAGACTTGAATCCAGGGCTTCAAATTCATTTTTCTTTTCATTATTTACACCATGCTGTCCCACAGAAAAGTAAACCATTAAAGCAGCAGTAGATGAAGCCACGGCGGGGAGAGATAGCAGTCTCATTAGTAATCCTCAGACCTCATAGTGGCTGACAGTGTGGGACTCTTGACTTTAACAAACCCTTAACCAGAGCTGTTACTCAGTAACCAAACTGATTCAAATTTCATTTTGTGTCCCTTTCTAAACTAGAAGTTCAGTTGAGCTAAGAAATGGCCTAAAAGGCAAGGAGAAGAAACTGAGAACATGGATAATCAACTTCTTAATAACTGAATTCAAGTTGGGTGTTTGTTTTCTAGACAAGTCAAGTTTTTCCACAGGTGGTGCTATTTCCTGCCATTTGGTGGTGGTGGTGGTGGTGGTGGTGGTGGTGGTGGTGGTGGTGGTGGTGGTGGTGGTGGTGGTGGTGGTAACTTGCCTTCTAAGGCAGGGAAATAGCTGTCATTCCACTGGACGTGATGCTACAGAGCAGCTTCTTTTTAGCAGTTTTCTGAATTTAAAGAAATCATTAGAGACCTATCTCGATCTGAATGAGGCTTGCTTAGATGAAAGAGGTAAAATTACGCAGGAGGGATTTGACTTTTGTAACTTGAAAATTGGCCTTTAAGAAATCCTTCTGAGGTAGATGTTGCAATTCCAGCTTCTAAACTGGAATTGCAACATCTACCTCAGAAGGATTTCTTAAAGACCAATTCCAGCTTAGAAGTATTTCTACTTTAAGTAACCCCCAAGGATTTGAATCCTTAACTTCATAATTATGGATACATGTCACTCTTTGAGGCCAGTGTGTTACCTTTAATGACTGAGCACTTCCATGTTATTTTCAGACAATTATAAATTGAGCACATTTCCTTGATACTACTGAAATAATTGGTTAAACGTTCTTGATGCCGAAGCTGGTTCTTGCTCTCAAGCTTCTATCAAGCTTGCTTCTGAGGCTTCCATCAGGGGAATGCTGAAACAAGCAAGCTGGATGGTTTCCATGTATCCTTATGCTAAGAGAGTGCTGGACTAGTGATTTTAGCTACCAAATGTCATTAGGAGCAGCAAGATACCCTGAATTCTTGGCAAGATGCCCAATAAAAATTTAGTCTCAGGGACTGCTAGGTGGTACAGTGAATAGAACACCGGCCTCGGAGTCAGGAGGACCTGAGTTCAAATCTGGCCTCAGACACTTAAAACAAAAACTAGCCGTGTGACCTTGGGCAAGTTACTTAACCCCAATTGCCCCCCAAAAAGCTAAAAAAAAATTGTCTCAAAACCTAACACCATACACACAACACAATGTAAAAGGCATTGGTAATTAGGAAATTGTGATTCTCTGATATGGAAAGCCATAAGTTATGAGAATGGATATTAAAAATGTGCAGTCACTATTTTGTTTCTCCTCAGATATCTGCTCCGCATACCTCTCCCTGCCAGTGTCTCTACTGACTTAGAGATCTTTCCTGTTAAAACTTCTTAGAGTGTTATTCTTGGGTTCAAGCCCACACACTGAATATTGTGGCAGCTGGCACATTTGGGAGACTGATGGACCAAGTATTCAGCTATACTAGGTGAAAACAATGATACAGCAAATATTTATTGCTCTATCAATTGATGGGAAGGGGAAAAAAACAAACCTAAAATAGTCATCTGAATTATATCACATACTACTTGAACTGCAAGAAGAAATGCATGAGTTTGGAAAATAGTTGAAGTCCTAGCAAGGAGGCATTGTATAGTAGTACTAGTAGGATATTTCAGTAGTCCAGACATCCTCAGATGCCGAATCTTGTCCTTTCTACCTCCATAACACATCTTGCATCCATCCCCTAGTATTTACCCACAGAGCCACTAACATGGTTCTAGCCTTCATCATCTCTCACTTGGACTGTTGTAGTAGCCTCCTCACTGGTCTCCCTGCTTTGACTTTACCTTCTCCAATTAATCCTTCACACATCTACCAATTTTTTAAATTTTTCTTTGCTTTTTGGAGGGGGGAAGGTAGGGTAGTTGGGGCTGACTTGCCCAAGGTCACATGGCTAGTTTTTGTGTTAAGTGTCTGAGGCTGGATTTGAACTCGGGTCCTCCTGACTCCAAGGCCGGTGCTCTCTTCACTGTACCACCTAGCCACCCCTGTCAATTTTCTTAAAGCATAAGCCTGGCCATGCTACATCAGTAACTCTAGTGACTGGTTCCTTGTTACATCTAAGATCAAATGTTAATTACTTTGGCATTTAAAACTCTTTACAACCTGACTTCAGTCTACTTTTGTAGCCTTATTGTACATGATACCCTTACATACTCCTCTGTGATCCAACCTTAACTGGCCTCAAATACTCTTTATTTCCTTGGAACAAGGGAAGGGAACAAGTGTATAGAGTGCCACCTATATTCCAGGCACTGTGTTAAGTGCTTTACAAATATCTTATTTGATTCTCCTACAGTCCTCAGCCAGATAGACTTTAAAGTATTTGAAGGCAGGGATCAGCATCATCTATGCCTTTCCATTTGCTGACCTTTACACCTGACTAGCACATACTGGACACTTAATGTCCATTGATTGTTAATGATTTTTTTATTTTCCCTCATGATCCATTGAGCATAAGTCATTTCTGACCTTAGGGAGTTTGTATTGCAGGGTAATCTGCAAATTTGAGGAACCCCACAGTGGAGACCCTGATCTGACTGGGAGACCATAGACTTATCTGGGAGTAGGGCAGTGACACTAGAGTTGAGCCTGCAAGGCAAAAGTTTAGGGACACTTTGTGCCCAGGGCCATAATCTGTCCAAAAGCAGGGTGGGAGGAGGAAGAACCCTAAATTCAGAAAATAGCAGTTTGACCAAACTTGGCCCTAATAACATTTCACGAAGGGGGATCTCGTAAAGTAAGTCTAGAAAGTGTAGATTGGAGCTAAATTTTTATGGGCTTTTAGTATCAAGGGGAGGATAAAGAGCAGCTAAAAAAGATTCTTGAGCAAGGATGTGACATAGACCTGTGTTTTTAGGAAGATGATCGTGGCAGCTGTGTTTCCAAAAAATAGGTCAGAAAGAAGAGAGACTGGGATGATGGAAACCAATTAGGAGGTTACTACTTTCCCCCAGAAAGTTGAACCTATAAGGAATCTGATTCTCCTCACCAACAGGGAATTGATTATTGGAGTAGGAATGAAAATCTTTTGATTATTCCATCTTGGATTTTATGGTAGAGAAGGAAAAGAAAGCTGAGTGCGCTTGGAATGCACCCTAGATTTTGGTAAATAAAATTTCAGAGTTTAAAGAAAAGATAGGAAAGGTTACCCTAAAATTCTGCAGGGAAGTCATTGTGATGGAATGTGATTATTATGTGATAAGGCAAAAAGTCAGATAGCCATACTTCAATGATGAAAAAAGGAAAAGGGGAAGTTGTCTGAAGAGACCAATATTTATATACAGTGAGACTATTCAACCAACTTAGATTTTCAAAAAACACATACATATAGAACATGGAAGCAAGGACAAATAACAGGGAAAGAGGACGGCATGACACAGACCTAGAAAAGTAGTGTTAAAAAAAAAACTCAGAATAAGCCAAAGCTTATTTGGAATGCATGCCCAAGACCACAATGAGGTTTTTTTTTTTGTTTTGTTTTGTTTTGCTTTTTTGGGGGGGGTGGGGAGGTCAGGGCAATTGGGGTTAAGTGACTTGTACAAGGTCACATAGCTAATAAGTGTTAAGTGTCTGAGGTCAGATTAGAACACGGGCCTCTTGACTCCAGGGTTGGTGCTCTGTTCACTGTGCCACCTAGCCACTCCAACAAGGTATTTCTTAATTTTTAAACTATATTGGGGGGAAGGGGTCTCAGAGAAAGCATATAGGACTGATACTCAATTTTAATAACAGATAACAAAAGCTAGACCTTAAATTGTATTTTGCTTCTATTTCCTCTGTCAAGGAGAACAGATAAGTACAGTAGTTGTCATGGATAGCTGGATTCAGAGCCAAGACAAGCTGGAGACTTGAATCTCTGATGTATCCTAGCCATGTGAGCCAGGGCAAGGTATCTCTTTGACTATGAGTTGCAGAATAAGTACCAGCTTGCACTGGTAGAGGAAGTTTCCAATACCTACAAAATCACAGGTCTAGTACCTGCTCTGGGGCAAATGGATTGGAAAGAACATAGAACAAAAGTGGTTTTCCTAACTTCCTACTTGGCTTCAATTCCTCTCTTTCTGGCCTTGATTTTTTTTCAAGTCACCTGACCCAGACAACTATATCCTAGGGTAATTTAGTTCAACAAACGTTTATTAAGCACTTACAATGTGCAAGACACTGCTAGAATCTACTGGGAGGATACCACAGTACGCAGATCAGTAAATATGAAGTGTGTATACAAGAAGTAAAAAGCATTAATAACTAGAATAAATCAAAAAAGACCTCCTAACATAGGTAACCCCTGAACAATGATCATAGTGTACAGATAGGGATGAATTGTATTCAAGACATAAAGGGACAGTTTAGGAAGAGACCTGAAGGCAGGAGATGGAAGTGCAGGTTATAAGAAGCCAGGCAGAGAGTCTTAAAGGATCTGTAGGATTTTCATGGCCTGGCCAAGAAAAGTTGCTATCTTTGTCAGAGTATGCTTTGACTCAATGCTGATAAAAATCAGACATCATTGAAGTATGGCTGACTTTTTGCCTTATCACAAAATAAGCTAAGTTATATAAGGGTAGGAACTGTTTTAGTTAATATTTTTATCTCCTTCAGTACCTTGTGTAGTTCTCCATGCACAAATATTTAATCACTTTTGGAGAAGCATTTATTTTTTAAAACCACTCAACCTATTGTGAATCATTGCCAACTTTTTTAGAGGATAATATTAACACTATCAAAAAGGTAACATTATCAAAGAGTATCCCATCTTTTTAAGAGCATTCTCTAGAGATGAAATAGTAGAACTGATTTTGTCTTACCATAACTTTGTATATGTATAGTCAAACCTCGAAGAAGAGTTTAAGTGTGAGGGGATCTTTCCAAGTATCCCCGAGTATCCATAATAAAGATGTAGAAAGAGGAGCCAAAAAGAGTATAGAATTTCCTCCCGAAAGCCTGATGCTCTCCTAAATTACAGTAAAAAATGTAGTGTGCAGAGTAAGGGAGGTGACGGTTTTCCGTACTCTATTCTGAAAAAAAGCACATCTAGAGTCCTGGGCACAACAGGGTTGTTTTAAGAAGAACATAGATAAGCAGAAGTATGTCCAGAAGAAGGACGTGAAGATGATGAGGTGGGACTGAGTCCCCTAGGGATCAGTTGGCAGGCCAGCGAATATTGAGCTGGTTTCTAGAAAGAACTAGTAGGGAGGATGGCTTACACCACTGTTGACAATCTTTAAAAGTCTAGAGAATGAGGTGAAAGGTTGCTGGCAAAGGGAGACCAAAGAGTATGTTTTCGAATTTTGTCAAATTTCTAGGACATAATATTAAAACAATTGGTTAGCGAATGTCCATAAAAAGAAGCAGAGATCACTATGAGCCAACATGGTTTTGTTAGAACATTCCATGGTTCTGGTAAGCTTTTTTATCATTGATTTGGGTAAAAACAGACAGCATGTTTTATCAAAGCTGTGCTTAAGTAAAAGGTTGGAGGAATATTTGATATGTCGGATGACAAAATAAGGATCCAATAGGCCCTAGAACATTAGCCCAAAACTAATATTTTCTTGGATTGTAATAAGGGAACCGTAGTGCATGGGTCTAGGAAGGTGGTAGATTTCCTGCATTCTGCCCAAATTATGCAGCATCTAGAATGTTATATTTCATTTAGGCTACCACCTTTTAGAAAACATGTCTAGCAGCAAAACAACTTGGGTAGGGATGAATAAAAGCTGTCTTCAAGTATCTTATGGCTATCAAGTGTAAGAAAGATTAGATTTTTCTAGTTTGGCTCCAAAAAACAGAACTAAGAATAATGAGGAGACATTGCAGGGATATGTAAAGAAATTTTTGCTAAAAGTAGATATGTGCAAAATGGTAATGAGCTTCCTCGGGAGATTTCTTAATCATTGGAGGCCTTTACACAGAGGCCAAATAATGACTTGCTAGAGATTCCTAGAGGGTTATTTTTCATATACAAGTTGGATTAAATGGTCTCTGATGTCTCTTCCAACTCAGATCCTTTGACATAAAACAAGTAGTATCACCATTTTACAGATGAAGAGACTGAGGTGCAGAAAGATCACAGGGTTCTAGTTCTAGAGCTTTTAATTTTTACCTTCACAAGTCTGGTTATTAACCTAATTTTATTGTCAAACCAAGTTACTTCTAGATCTAAAATTTCTGTTTAGCTTCTTTTTCCATGTTATGTGAGTCTAGTTTTCTTAGGCATTTGTTCAGAGTTGTATGTGTACTTGATTCAGTGACCAAAAGCAACAGTTTTGTATGTGAGAATGCTTTAATGTATGTACTTTGAACAGCTTTGAGAGAAAAGTTTATTTCCATAAAAGCTATGCAAAATCCATAGTTGCAAAATCCATAGTTGAATGCTCTGACTGTCCCCATTGTTACCATAATCGGTTTATAAAGAGCAGCTCAGTATGTCAAGGCCTATTTTGTTGCCTAAGCAGTTGCTTCCCTGGATTGAGCTTTAGAACACTGTTTTGGTGGTGGCTATATTGCGCAGTGAATAGAGCACCGGCCCTGGACTCAGGAGGACCTGAATTCAAATTTGGCCTCAGACACTTAACACAAAACTAGCTTTGTGACCTTGGGCAAGTCACTTAACCCCAATTGCCCTACTTCCCCCCCCCCCAAAAAAAAAAGCAAAAAAAAAAAACCAAAAACCAACATTGTTTTGGTTATTTGGGCAAAAATTAGTATAGTGTAGTTAAATTCCTGATACTTGATTGACTGTCAGTAACTAAAGAAAACTAAATTTGAAAATGAAATATAGAGTGAGGAATATTAGAATTAATAACTTTGCCTGTAAATATACTGAGTTAGTTACTGACTTTTAGCAGTGGCCACTGTGGTAGTTTCTGGAACAGTTATAACACTAGTAATGTTTAATATTAATATCACATTGCTTAGGGAGCATTGTAGTAGGACAACGGCAAATTCAACTCTCCTTCATACCTTTTATTTATGATTTCCATGATCCTGCTTTACACCCAACAAATCCTTCTTACTACTGCTATTTATTGATGGCTGCCTTCCAGTTACAATATCCAAGTAAATATAGCAGGAGCCAATTAACCCTATTCTGGGGAGTTTCCCTTAACTTATCACAATGGAACTGTGGATAAGGGGGTGGGGGTGGAGTGGAGTGCTGTGATTTAGTCACCTCTGAGTTTACAAAGAGATGTATTTCTAATTTTTAAGCAGCAAATCCCCTAAAGAATTTCCCTCCTTGTGAAAGCTTTTCAGAATGTAATGCTTTACTTGTTCAGAGAGACACAGAAAAGTAACTTGATGGCATTTAGAGTTTAGATTTTGGGGCTTCTTTTAAGCCATTTTGACCAATACCTGTCTGCTCCAGTTAGCTGAAATAGCACCAGATTTAATTTGTTACTAGTCAAGCATCCATCTACCATCTACAGTTTTGTTATGAAGTGTTGGCATAAGTCCCTCTTGGGGAAGTTGGCTCCTGTGGTCAAACAATTTCAGTGTAGAGATTATTTCATTAGAATATGAAAAACTAACTTGTAGTAGGGATTTATGCTCTTGGTCTTTTTCTCCATCTGGCAATATCTGCTCACATCAACTTCATTGATGTTCCTTCAACTGACTTGAATTATGTAGAAAGTACCCAAGTTCCTAAAGATAAAAGACATGTTGATCCAAGTATTAACTATGCTCCTCTTAGGGAGGCAGCCAAATACAATGGAAAGAGCACTGGATTTGGGTTTGAATTTTGACTCTGCTAGTTATTACTTCTGTTACTTTGGGCAAGTCACTTCATCTTTCTGAGGCCTCATTTATTCCTTTGTAAAATGAAGAGGTTGTCTATATGGCATTGAGGGTCTCTACCAGCTCTTATTCTGCAATCAATAAACTCAAATAGAGTTCCTTACAATAAGGGTGGCTAGTATTACTTCTGTAAAGAATTGAAGGACAGCCCAGAGACTAGCCTGTGAACCACTAAATCAGTCAATCCCAAAACATTTATTGGGGTCCTCCTAAATTCAAGGTACTCTGCTAGATCAGAGTTTATTACAGAGAGGTTGGGGAGAGGACAGATGTATTAAAAAGATAGCTATTACTATAAGGGGCAAATAGTACTATTGGCAGTAAATGAGTTAGGGGGCAAGAGGAATGAATGATTGAGCCATTTTTTAATTGCTTACAATTAAAATGTACTGTGCCCAATGCCGGGGATACACAGAGGAAAACAAGATATAGTTCCTACTGTCAAGGAGCTCCCAAGTTATTGGGGGCAACAACACATGAGTTTCATTTGCAAGTTAGATAGAAAGGGTCCCACTGTCCTAAAGGGCAGCAGCAAAGCAGATGGCAAATCAAATCCTTTACTGTTATTTCTGCTGATAATCATACCCATTTCTGATACTGAATCATTTGACAGTGCCAAAAACTTTTACTGATAAGAACTGGGTCTTCAGTAGCCATGGGTATTAAGGAAGAAGGGACTGCAGCCCCCTGAGAGATAGTTGCCCAACCTCATTTCCACTAGGGTTGCTTCCTTGGATGATGGCTGCTAGATCTGAACTAGAAGGAGGACTGAGGTGCCTTCCTGATTGGTTAGTGCAACAGCAATGCTATTACAGGGGCTGTGGGGGTGTAAGACCAATAACACCAGCACATAGGAGAGCTGTTGCAGAGGTTCTTTGATCTGCTTTTCTAAAGGAAAGGAATTCAAAAGGGGTCAACAAGTTTACTTTAATCAAACATATATATCATTTACTTAGTTCAGGGGAAAAAGTAAGCACCCTGAACTTCAAAGAAAATACAAACAAATTACAAGCAGAAATAATAGCATAAAGACTGACAGGGCTTCTAACTGTCTGACCAATAACACATACATCATAGATCAACAGATAGATCCAACTATCTGACCATTGTATATATACATAGTTACCAGAAAGAAGCACCAGTATCTTGGTTTTCAAAGCTGGGGGGGCTTCTTAATGCCTACCCAGAGTCTCATTTGGCTACATCACACGGAACATTCTTCCAATGATTGAGCCCCAAAGCAAAATGCTAACCTCGGAGTATATATATACTTCTTCAGGGTCAGAGGGCATCACAACCTTCATCACCCAGGCTCATGTGAGTCAAACTCATGTGACTTAATCAGGTCACATGGGCCTGTTAATGGATGGGAAAGATCTTCCCATTAAGCAAAAAATACATTTAATAATACAGTTATGCTGTTATTGTTGCTTATTTACTCAGAAAAATCATAGTATAATTTTTCTCTACTAGTCTCAGAAAACCACTCATTTGAACCAAAGAGAAAAGCTAATAAAGTCTAACAGAATAAATATTCATTTTTTAGTTTAAAGGATAAAGGGCTAAATTGATCTTAAGGTAAGGAGGGATGAAATGTTGAGTTGAGAAAAGATATGTAAATTTCAGATAATTAGTCTTTGGGGGAAAGCCTCAAGTTATTTATTTGTTCTTTCACTTTGTTTTAATCGGTAAACAGGAAAATAGAGTTTAATTAAAATTTTTGTGTATTTCATCCAGTATTATCTTTTTTCATGCAGTGATATGATTCAGCCTTTGAAAATGTTAGCATGATATATAGCATTTGTACTATGAAGGATGGCATAAAAACAAAACAAATTTTTTACAGCTGGTCTTTAGTTAAATATGGATTGGTCTAAATAAATAATTTAGGAAATCTTTGGTCTATTTAGAAAAAAAAAACCAACCTTGTTCAGCCTGTAAAATTCTGTTTTTAGTGCCATTTCAGTTATACATCAGGTGGCAGTGATTATCCACTCAGTATTTTTGCTCACTCATTTATTTCCTTTTTACTTCATTTTGACCTAATTACTTTTTCTTTTGGGGATAGACTAAAAGCCCCCAAAATGCATGTGGATATGAAACTCTTCCAAGTACTCACCAAATTATATATTTAACTTTGCTTCTCTCTCCTAAAAAATGTATTTATGCTCACTTCACCCCCTGTCCTTACTTATTTGTATATTCAGTAAGAAGATTACACCTTTGTTTCTAGGTTTATTTATGCAGCTTCTCTTAGTACATCAAGAAAAGAAAATTTCCAGGAAGAAGTTAATAGTCTTAGGAAATAAAAAGTAAATTTTTTCTTTTGACAGTGATTCCTAATTAAGGTAGGAGACATTAGTTACATAATCCATTAAGTTGAACAGAAATTTCAGTTCCTGTTAATGATAATAATGACATTTCAGAAATTTAGGCCCTTATTAATGTTTTTGTTTTCCACACCTAGGCGTACCCTAAGTATGTACCTTTATCCATATTGTTAGTATTGGAACTGCCCTGGGTACAATAAATTTAAAAGCTATAACATTCATATGAGACCTTGACAGAAGATAGAGGCCACACCTTTCGAGTCAGGAAGACTTGGGCTTAAGTCCTGTTTTTGACTATGAGCCAGTGTTACTATGAAAAAGATACTTCTCTTAGTATTTGAAGCAGCTCTTGAAGATGAGTTGCCTATCTGCAATGGTGGAAGGCATTTCTACACTAAGAGTTTCCTAGAGTGATGGAATCACAGGTGTGGTCTTCTCCCTCCACTATGCGCCCCCCCCCCCCCAGTACTCCCAAAATAATGCTTCCCATCTAGTCATGTTTTAGTAAGGATCTTAAACATTAGGCAGCTAGCAGATTTAACCAGTTGTGCTAGCTAAATGTCCATCAAGGATTTTCTGAGCTGGTAAGAGTTTTTTATTTGAAAGAGGTTGTTTCCTAAGTTGAATTCTGTCCAAACCAACTTAAGGGGCTTTAAATTGTCAGGTAGTGTTTCTCTTTTTGAAAGTATTGGCATTCTCTTCATTTCTGATTAAATCATATTCCTTTACTTGCAATGTTTTGGGGGTCCTGTTTATACTCACTTTCATCAAATCCTTGTATATAAATTTACTATCTTTTGTTTTTAAAACTCTCAAAATGGCAACCTTGAGAATTTTGTGACTGTTCAGAAACAGCATGTATTTATTTGTATGAACACATTTATTACTCAGAAACACACCAGAAAATGGAGATCAGAAACTGCTATGACCTAGAGGAAATTTTCTTAAAGTTGATTTCTTTAATTACCTCTGAACTCAGTCATCATTCAGTTCTCAGTATTCTTTAGATACAAGCAAAATTCTTTTTCTCCTTTTGAACATTGATTATTGGGAAATGAAGTCTTCTTTTAGTAACAGTATTTCTGTTAATCTAGGCAGTGTGGCATGGTTTCAAGAGCTTTGGGATTGGAGTTGAAGTCAGCTTTGAGCCCCAGCTCTGCTACTTTTGCCAGCTGTATAACCTCAGGCAAGTCATTTAGTCTCTCTGGACTCTCAATTTACTCACAGGTAAAATGGAGCTATAGCTTCAATACACATATTCCCCATCTCATTATTGTAAAGATCAAATAAGATAACAAATGAGAGAGCATTTTGAATATACTGTAAACCACAATAATAAATATGAACCATTATTATTATAATTTCTAATAATGAGCTACTTGTTTTGGAGACAGGTGCTAAAGTTTTGTTGATTGGCAGTCCTGACCATAAAGAAACAAATTAGCTGCCTAGTAGCAGAATTAAATTCTTAACTATTGTACCAAATACATTTACTTTTTAGCAGTGGACAGCTTTGGCATAATAACTCACTCAGACATTTCCATCTTTAAATGAGTGTTTTGAGATTGTCAGTGAGTTCAAACTTAGTTTATAGTAAACCTTAGTTTTACTTTGACTAAGTGTCTCTCTTAGCCTATTAATATTCATTTCAACTTAAAATTAACCTACCATCAAATTACTCTCACATACTAAAAGCAATGTAATTTTGAAAGTTAAATCAAAACAAAGCAATCTTGTGTGCAGAAAGATAAAAATCGTAGACTGTGGTTACAGAGTGCCTCTACAGGAATTGCATACATAAAGTGATTTCCTCCCATCTAGTTAGGGAGAGGCAAAAGGGAAATGCCCAGGCCTTATCACAATCCCATTATGTCAAACTAGAACTTGAGAGCTCATGTAAACAGTTTAGAGAAAGAAAATCCAGTTGCAGCTGGTGTAGGTTTGCATTGTTCTAAATTTGAAAGGTGCTCACTACCCTCTTAGAATAGTTACTCTATCTGGTGGAAGACAAGAGTGAGTCCTATGACTGTGAACTGGAGTCATTTAAAAGAAACCCCTGTTTGTAGAATCTAAATGAGAATGTTCTTCACTTAGGTGCAATAAAGAAGCAAATATTTGTTATCTTTGTATAGCATTCTAGGTTTCATCTTTGGGTTACCCAATAAGGAAATGGCCAGATTGCATCCTTGAACAATGAAACCTGTAGATTGCATTTATACATATGAAGACATATGCTCACCAATACATAATTATTTTACAAAGTGGAAACCAGGGGAAAAGGTACCTTGAAAGACCCAAATTTGCCTCTGGAAACCCTAAGATAGTTTTTGCATGTTCCCTCACATTTCTAACAGGTTGTTGAATACTTCCGGAGTTTCTCAGATTGAAATAAATGATGATCACTGGAACAAAATGAAAAGAGCTCTTTTTTGCAGAATTTTTCCATTGGGGTGGGAGAGAATGAAGGTGGCTTTATGTTTCTTTTCTGTTCATATTGTGCACCAATCTTGACCAAACAGTGTTTATACAGGTGGAGTCACTTGAGAGCAATTAGAGGTTCACTAGTTCATTAGTTCTGGCACAGATTGTCTGTAGCTTTATTTAGCTTCTTGGGGCAAATTACACCAAATCACTGGTTTCTTAAATAAATTATAGCTACCAGAATTCACCCTTGGGGGAATCTGAAACTTTTTTTTTTTGAGTCAACAGTTTTGACAATGATAGAATTATACTCAGAATGTACCCTAAGTTACTTTTGCTTCTTTTCTCTTCTATCCACTTTTAATCTGTGGTGAACCCCATTACATTATACCAGGGTTGTTCATGCTAGGGCTTGGAACTGACTCCCTAAAGAATTTATTGGAGCAATATTAAGAGGGTTGGAAAGCCTGGAGTGCAATGAAGTTACCCCCATGTAAATTAAGAGAAATTTCTGTCTTCCAGCAGCTAAACTTTTCCCCTCTATTATACCTCTGAGCCTTGACTATCATCTGAATTGACATGAGAGACAGAACACGATGGCAGCACATGCCCCCTGAAAAAAAATTGTGGGGTCTAGTAGGTTTTCTATATTGATACTTTCTTTCAACTTTGTCTTGCGGGTAAATGCAGTATGCTCTATAATAACCACTTATATTGAGGGAGAAACTTATTAACCAAAAAGTAGAAATGACTGCTGGGAAGAAGGTGTCAGTGCCTTCACTTTGATATATTATAGTAAATCTTCAAAGTGTAACTTTAATATGTTTAAAATGGAGGAGGGGATCATTCTGTATCAAAAAGGTACAATACTAAATGGTTTGTCTCCATTTGTTCCAGGGGTTTTTGGATAATAACTATCAAGCAGCAGGTGACCAGCAACAAATGGTTATTTTACGCTTGTTACGTTACATCTTCCGCCTTGTTTGGAGAATGCAGTGACGATTCTTTGAGAAGCAAGGAGTGCACAGAAATTTTCACTTGCTACAAGTCATCAAGTAAAAGTACCACTTGCATCTTCAAATCATTACTATGCAAGCAACAGATTTTTTTCCCTAAAGGACAGAGAGGCTGTAAGACTCCACATTTTAAGACACGTATACATGAACTTGAAAGTGGATTTTGTGCATCATATTATGAAATTTTATAAAAGGGAGTTCATTGTGAATGTAGATGATGGATTTTTAAAAAATATATCAATCACCATTCTTTGAAGCAGGATTTTATGCAAGAGTGGTGTTTACATTGGTGTGTTTTTCAGCTTCTTTACTAAGAAGGAACAAGTTTTCAAAAAGGAAATGGAAACTTTTTGACAAACTCATGAGTGATTTTTTGTACTAAATTTTTAAGAAACTATTATTTAGGCTTGAAAGAGGAGGATGTATATATCCTGGAGTGGAAACTGAGCCAGCTTATTTGTAAGCTGTCTTAGTTTATTTGGGGGAGGGGGGATTATTGTACAGTTTTCTTCTTTCTTTTAGCAGGGAGAAGGATGTCTCCCCTGTTGATCTATCCTCCTTATTCTGTACTATCTTTATACCAAAATCAGCATAATAAAAATGGAGCTGGTTAAAAAGGGGTAGGTTGTTAACCTACACCAACATGCTTCTCCCTTTGTAAATACCTAGTCCCCTCTTTAAATTTATTTGCATCAGTGGCAGACTGACTGTCAAAGGGTCAAACTTTAGGCTGCTTTTGAGCGTTCTTGTGTTCTGTGGGGAGCTTCAAAGTTTTGTAGCCAATTTAGATTCTTACAGATACAGATAGGTCCCAAGTAAATTAACATGATTTAAAAATTAAATACAATGGAATTAAAATAATTTTATTCATATTGGTCCTGACAGTAGTTCTGGATATTTTGGTTTTTTTAAAGATCAGCCTAGGCAGTATTTGTTTTAACTTATTTTAATGGATGTTTGCTTCAAGAAGACTGGGGTGGCTGAAGCAATAAAAGAAACAGAATAAGTTAGTTTCTACGACTTTTGGCTACTCTTTATAGATTGTTGATGCAGGGATGAAATGCTGTAGTTGTAGAATGCCAGGTGAACTTAATAGAAAGAGCCAAGAGTTTTCAGTCTCCCCTCACTGAGACCTGATTGATTGCATGACCAAAGTTTGAGCCCTGATTGCCCGATGATGTGACTAAATAGGAAATGCCTTGGCAACTGAAGTGGGATTGGAAGAAGCTCCTTCAGTTGACAGTTCTAAAGGCTCAGTGAGATTTTCTTTAGAATCCCACTAAGCTGTGATGCCTGAGAGTCCCCAAAGCAAAATTCCTTCGGAAGTACAGGTTTAATTCTGGTTTCACCAGTACCACAGAAAAATTCAATTGGGTATAATTATGAAATGTTCCAATACATTTACTATCTCCAGCCATCTCTAAGCCTCTGAATGCCATTTTCTTTCTCACCTTTTAGTTTGATTTCTAAATGTACTTTGTGCACTGGTCATCAGTGCCTCATCCATGGCAGGTGCAATTCTTCCTTTAGATATGACCCTGTTCCTGATTACTCCATCACATCTCAAAATTGCCACAGTCGGGACTAGGAAAACAGTGTATCTGAAGAGGTTTCTGTTTATTTTTAATTGATTTCAAAGAAAATAAGTCCATGGAGTTTGCATTGTGTATCCACAAATGGGAGAGGGAAGTCAGATGGTTCGGGGGATTGTTTCATGAACCCCACTACTTTTTCATGGTGAAAAGTCAGCTCAGTCTTCTGAGCAACTTTTTGTTTCAAAGTTCCTTTTGGATTGTCAAATAAGATTCAGCAGTGCCAACAGCTATTGTATTCGCTTTTGCCCCTTAGAGGATCCAGTGTTCCTGTAATTCTGCTTAACAATTGAAGAAAAAAATATGTTAAATATGTGGTTTCTTAATTACATACACTTCTTTTTTGGTCTACCCACCTTTCCCATATATTCAGAGGAATTTTTTCTTTCTCTTACACTGAAGGATATTTCTTTCCCTCTTAGTGATTTGGAATTAGGTTTATAGGAATTGTGTTGGATCTCAGCTGTGGTTTCTTGAATTAGTCTTGAAACATTTAGTAAGGTCACATTGTCCATTGGTTATGAGAATGAACAGAAACTGTAACGGAAAGTATTAGAATTTGTGTACCTTGCTGATCACACCAAAGATGTATGGTTTCACCTGAATCCCCTACTTACGCTAATTTCTACAACTGGAGCACTTTACTTCTGTTTCTTTTAACTATACATCTCCCCTGGGAGTTGGAAGCAATGAAACTTATAAAAGGACATTTCTGTAAGGCTCTGCTGGCCCAGTGCCCCGGTGGGGATTCATGTCCTTTCTTGTACATTTACCTCAAGCATGGTCATGCAACAGGTTTGCCACCATTGCTTCAGGCTGATGAAATAAATAAGCCTAATGGTGAACTAGAGAAATTCTATGAATTAGGAAGCAGTAAAGAACAGGATGTTGGCACCATGAGTTTGAGAGAGAAATACATTTCTCTGTACTGTATCTCTTACAGATCATGATGCCTCTTGCAGGAGTATACCTTGGGTATACATTTTTTTTTAAAGACAGAACTAGTTCCACTTTTTGAAAATTTAATGCGGGTTTTGTGCCTTGACAACCTCTACCCACGTTGGGTTTGTAGTAAGTCTCCATGGCATAACACTGAAATGCAATAAGCAAATACAATACTTAATTTCATGAGCAATTTTTTAGATAATATATCCTTTATATCCTGCCAAAATTTTATGAAGAATTTTCTTTGGTTGTGGAGAAACCAGTTTAAATTTCTTCTGATATAAAAATTTGTATAAAAGTTTTTCCTCATTCCCTCCCTTTACCTCCTCTTCTATTTTATTGTAAATATTTGAATATTTATTAGATTAGGACATCTTTACTTTATCTTATCAACTGAGCCAAATGTCTGTGTGCAATTGTGTGTGGTTCTTTTGCCTTTTCTGTAAGATTTTGTAAATAAGTAAAAATCACTGTTTTCTAAACCTTTTTTTAGAATTGACATTTGTAAATATGTAGATTCTTTTCTGTGTAATGTGTTCTACTGTTTCATAATGCTGTAACTTGTAGAAATATTGTATATTTATTTTCTGCTTATTTAATTTCTTAAGTTCTGTAAAGTTATGCATTCCCTTTCCCTCCCCCAGATTATCTGCTTTAACACAGGAGTGATTGATCAGTTTAACGCACTGTCTCTTTCAGTGCTGTCCGTATGGTTTTTCTACTGTGGTCCTCCAGATTTCATTCTTGTTCATTTTACTTTTATTAAACTTTTACACTTGGCCAATTGTGATTTTTAACACTGAGGGAGCTGATAATAGCCAAATGCTGGACCCTATTCAAAGCATTAACCAAATTGTTCCAGTTGTAAACCATAGCAGATTATATTTCCCCTAAATCCCATCTTTAGATATAAAATATATTTAGCGTTTGGGAAAAGTTTACTGCTGTTGACTAGTCAGGGTTGAGAAAAACAGAAAGATGATCATCAGATGATGAAGGTTGCCGAAGTCTGGGATCCATGGGATAAGTGGACAGGAGATAAGCTACCTTATTTGGTTCCCCTGGTATTTTTTCTCCTTCATTTGACAGGAAGGAAGCAAGACTAGAACCCTGTTTTTGACTCTTTGCCTTGTACCCCCCTTCCCCAGCCACTTAGGTGGCTGTGAATAGAGCACAGGCCCTGGAGTCTGGAGGGCCTGAGTTCAAATCCGGCCTCAGACACTTGACACACTAGCCATGTGACCTTGGGCAAGTCACTTAATCTCAATTGCCCTCCCTCCCCCCCTCCAACAAAAACAATCTTGCTTGTGTGCTTTACTTTGCAGTTGGAACATGGTTCATTCTGCCTGCCCCTCAATGGAATCATAATCCATAGCATTCCTATATCCCTGTTTGGCCTTGGTTTAATTTGTATTTCCCTCAAAAGAGATTATTTTGAGTCCAAATGAAAAATCTTTAATTGGCTATTAGGATGTTCTAAGTTGTGAATGTTTCTAGAAAATGCATTTACTGATAGTCTCTGCATGTAACAAGTGAAAAGCTCTGCCTTTGCAGCTTAGCTAGGTGCCTACATGTGTGTCTATTACTCGGCACTCATACCCACGATGTATGGGAGCTTTGGTGCAGGCACACAGGTAAATCAGCCGTGTAACTTGATATTTACACATACACACATTTCCTTACACATGAAGCACCCTCAAGTTCTCGTGTAAATAACTTGACTACTTAAGTATTTTTTCGGATTTCAAAGGATCTGAACATTTTGTACCCTGGTTTTAAGACCACTAATACTGTATACAAACTCATCAGGTACCTATATGTACATAGCACTGATCTGTAACTTAGACTGATTAATCACTTACTTTGTTTCATAGAACCCAGCATATGTAGCATTTTTATTGCAATTTCCCTGGCTTACTTGTGTTTTGCACTGATAAATTTTTGACAGGGTAATTGTCACCTTACTTGTGCAATACTGCTGTAAATAATTGCAGATTTTTTAAGGAAAAACTCAATCTTTTATGTTCTTTAATAATGAATTTTATATAAATAAAACCTTCAACTAGTTTTCCTGTGTGGTATGGATTGACTGACTTAATTTAATCAGATGGGGGGGGGGGGGAGTGGATAGGGTGGCTAAATTGCATATTGGAATTGTGTTTGGTTGTATATAAAGCCAGGTCCCAATTAGTGAAAATAATAAGCACTGTGAAGTGGTCACATGTATTCAAATCTGTACTATTTGAAATAATTATTGTAATAATTGGTGCCAACCCAATGGAAATATACATTGTGAATTTGAAGGATGCCACTAATTCACCAGATTTATTATTCACACTAATTGGAACCTTGGCTGTGTGTGCTTTACACTTTAACTCTCACATTAGATATAATTGTTTATGGTTTAAAGAGTACTTTGTTTATAAAAACCCCATATGGTAAGGTAGTAAATTTTTTAAAATCCACATATTTCCTCGTCTGCAGATGAGGAAACAACCACAGAGAGACCATGTAACAATCAAAGCCAGGAACTGACTTCCCGGATGTCCTGACCATTCCCCCCATGCCATGCTGCCTTTGAGGAGGGTGGAAGTATAGAACAAGCAAACTTTTATCTTCATTCCAATCAGTAAACCAAATGCTCTGAAATATCATACACTACAAATGTACCAGGCTACACTTTTAGGAAAGATGATACAATGTTGCTAATGATACTGTATTGAGAAATAGTCCAACATGGCCTTAATAGCTTGGTGTTCCTACCAATCTACATCTTTACCTTGGTAGTTTAAGCCCTCTCCTACAAGAGGTCTTGAAGTTCCTATTTTGTTCTAGTGCAAAATTACACTGTGGCATAACTTTAGAAAGAAGTAGTTCCCTTACTTGTCTCCTCCCCTTCTGCTATGCATAATGAGACTTTGTAAGTATAATCACTACTTGTCTTAAATAAAGTCTTGTGACTGCCACTCTATACCATTTTGTTTCATTGTTGTTAAAAACAGTGGCATTCAGGATATGAATTAAACCCAAGATGTTTGGGAGAAATTGCAGCCTGGCCTTGGAGGAAGAAATATAGAATATAGAAATCTCAAATGAGTAATTGGAGGATCTTTGCCACATGTACTTTAGGAATACTACTAATTGCTGAAAAAAAGCAGAAAAAACTGCCTAGACTTATTAATGTAGTTAATCTTTTGTTATGTGTTTGCTTTGCTAAATCTGAATTGCATTTGTAATAAGTTTGTAAAGAAAAATTTTGTAACTTTTTTGGCCTGATATCAAATCACCTCGTTGACCACCAGATGCCTTGTTTTGGCCAAAGTTGTTCTTGAAGACCATCGAAGGTATGGAAAGGCATCTGTCTCAGTGATGGAGGAAATATTCAAATTGAAGAAGTAATGTTTCATTACGAATAATTGAGACAAACGGTATAAGGGTGCTATATTCTTCAAACCTATCCCTTCCACAATGCAATTTTCCCCATTGTGGTTTCAATATATTGCAGGTAGGCATAAGAAATGAAATAGGAATTTTTTGGAAGTCTTGCAGAAGCCGCAAAAGACATGCAGAAGCCAGCAGATAACACAGGAAAAGTTTAGAAGCTCAGAAATTTCTTTTTCACATTGTTTTTACCTAACATTCACCTACATGTAGCCTGTGACCAAATATTTAACCCAGATTGTATAATAAGGTACTGCAAATGCCTCATAAAAGGAAAAGTCAGGCTTCTCTGGTAGGAAGGGAGGGCCAAGAAATTTTACATGGATTTTCCAGATTGGAGGGCTACCATACCCCTAACCCTTGTGAAGTGGAAGAGATAATTGTATTGCAATATAGGCACATTAAGGAGAAGCAAGGCATCAAAACATTTACCAGATACTTATGTACGGGGCACAAATTCGTCCCTTCAGGGTGCTTGCTTCCTATTGAAGAGAGGAAAAGGAGATAAAGCATGAGCTACCAAGAAATAAGCAGATACATATTGAAGGTTATTTCAGGATGGAGCAATTGCTAGCAGTTGGGACTTAGAGGAAATGGCATGTGAGTGGTGATTTGAAGGAAGCTAGGGATTCTGAGATGCACTAGTCATGGAGCACCAAGGTGCAAACAGCTACAGGCCATTTTAATGGGAGGACAAACTTTATAAAATATCACTTGCTACTTCTCTAAGAAGTTCTTAGTACTTTTTGGGTGTTAATACATACCCTAACCCTTTAGAATGGGAAAATCTCCTGTGACTTTGAGCAAATCATTTCATCTCTCTTTGCCTAAAAGTTGGACTGGATATCCTTCAAATTCCTTTCCAACTCTATTTCTATGCTCCTATGAGATTAGGCTATTTTTATCCAAGATCATGGACTAATAAATCACTAAATAGGAATAAAGTCAGCTGTCATTCCTAGGCCAGTTATGTTTAAACACATTAGTTTGCAGATTAGAGCAAAAAGGATTGGGGGAGGGGTATAGAGAGGGAAACAAGCACAGGGTCTTTAACATTAACATGAGCAGTCTGTTTTATGTCTTTCTTTGACAATTAAGTCATACAAGAAGGACTACAATTCACCATTTTATCACCTATTTAAGACAAGACTCCAGTCTGCTACATGCTGCCACAGGCATCTGTATCATCAATTCAATTTAGTTTGGGGACTCTTTGAAGTTACTGACATTTAAAACATTTAATGTATTTAGCCTATAACATGATTTAAGTCATTCCTGAGGATTTATAAGTAAAAGGTTTTTCTTGACAGGCAGAAAAGTAACTGATGATATTAAATACTGTTTGTAAATTTACAAAACGTAGTGACAATAAGAAAAAAAATCCCAGTTCACATAAAATTCTCATCTGATAGAAGTCATATGAGTCTCACCCTTCCTATATCAATCAACCACAGAATTAGTAATGAATCTGTTTTAGTGTGGTGTTTCCAAAGTGCTGTGTTGCCTACGGGAAGCCATCGGCACACTAAAGTTTTACTATGATGTGGTCATAAACCACATTAATTGAGGAAGCTAACGTTTTCTTGTTTTCTTGCCTGTCCAGGAGAATCCCAGGTCACAATTTTCACAGCTCCAGAAAAATCAGCTGCAATTAGATGGCCTGAGTTCCTTGCCCAAACAGCACAAGTTATTAGTATTCAACAAAGAACAGCCCAGCATCATGTGTAAATAAGGGTTGATTTCTTCAGGGAGTCTTCAATTAAAACAATAAAATGCAGGCCTTTAAGCAGACTTAATATACAATAAGGTCCTGATTAGTGCAAGTAACAAATTCTGTAAAATGGTCCCATGTATTTAAATTTTATTAATATTTTAGATTTAGAGCTGGAAGGGACCTCAGAACCATCTAGTTCAACTCCATTTATTTTTAATAATATTTTAAGTTTGTAATTATGTAAAATATTTCAAATTATTTTAAATTATAATTATGTAAAATATAATCATTGGTTCCAGCCCAATGGAAATAATGCAGTCTGAATTTTAATAATAGGACTACATCATGGGATTCCTTGTTCGTACTAACTGGTATCTAGCTGTATTCAAGAAAGACCAGAAACTTGAATGGCCACTTCTTAAGCAGAGTGAGGATTCCTTTTTCAGTATTGCATTAGACTGATAGTTGAGGAATCCCTTTCAACTTTGTGATTGTATGTCTGTAACTTAAGAAAAACAGAAATGGATAAATACTACCTCAGTTGAGGACTATTACATGTGGTGGTAGTACAGTCTTGCCTTAAGCCCTCATACTCCCAAATTAGCCCTGCCTTTTATTACAAGTGAGTTTTTAAAAAGCTTTTTGTTCTCCTCAAGATTAATCCATACGGGTATTTTATTGAGCACCAATAAAATACACCCTAGATAAAAATTATGCCACCTGATCAGCACATAGAGAAACACAATTTATCACAGTATCAAAGAACTCAATTCTGGAGTCAGAGAATCTGGGTTCATATCCTGCCTCAACACTTATCTGTGTGACCTTGGGCCAGTCACATCCTCTCTAGACTTCAGTTTTGTCATATGTAAAATGGATTTGAACCAGCTGACTCCTGAGCTCCCTTCAAACTCTAAATGTATGATCCTAAAATAATACAATTTAATAAGGGGCTTGCATCCCCTAGAAGGAGGGAGGAGAGTGGGGGTTTCTCTGAAAAACACTATAAAGGAAAAATGATAGGTCACCTGTTAAATTCCCTTTTTTCTTTGGGGCAAGTTGTATTAATAGCTCATCTTTCCTCTCAGTGACTATTTCCTATAAGGTATATCTATGATAACATGTTAGACTGTAAATAAAATTTATTTCTTTAGTTTATTTCCTGAAAGAATTCATCAAATGTGCTAAGTTGAAATAAAAACAACACAATTGGAAAAATGATGAAAAGTTCTTCCTTGACGCCTGGCCTGGTACCAGGGAGTTGCAAGTGACAGTACTGAGAGAGGAAAATGAAATCAAGATTGTAATAAAGGCTCTGCTGTATTTCCTTAAAACAGAGAAGCTATTTCAAAATAAGTATATCGTACGTTTTAGCCACAGGCTAGACAAGATCAAACTTAGTCACTTCTGAATTCACTTTTGAATCATAGTTTAAAGTTCATCTTTCTCTATTTCAGAGTTGTTAATGATTTTCTTAGATGAAAATAAGGTACAAAGAGTACAAAATAATTGGACAGGATTCTTACCTTCTATATGTTAGAAATGTTTAGGATTAAGTAGGGATTCTGACAAGCTTGATTGTGGAATGTTATAACTGCCTTTCTCCATTTGTTATAAGGTTATAATTCAATTAAAAATTTATTAAATGCCTACTATATGCCTAATCAACAAGCATTTAAGTATCTAGCATGTGTCAGTCAAGGCAGGCTGGCATACTGGATAGAAAGCTCACTTTGGAGTCAGGAAGGCCTGGATTCAAATCTCACCTCAGACATACTGGATGTGTGACCCTGGGCAAGTCACTTTAAACTATCAGTGCCCCTAGGCAACTCTAGTTGCAGAGAAGATGTGATTGTTATTTTTTTCTTTTTTTTTTTTTTGATGTTATAAATCATAGGACTTCAGCATGGAGTCTAACATAGACTAAGTGATTCTAATACCCAGGAACCTATAAAGCAGTGTGCTTTTCCACTGTCCTGCCTCATCTGACTCTGTGTTAAACATGTACACAATCCCAGCTTCTGACTGGATGAGGCTAGCCATCAGCCATTCCTGGGATTCCTGATTACTAACTCAAGTCCTTACCTAATGTCAGGTTAGAATTCACAAACTCCCTGACTTGAGTCTGGTATCAATAAGTGACCTGCGGCATTTCCCTACCACATCTGGGTCTGATTAGGAATGTCCCCTCCCATACATTGCATCTATTATTTTTTCCTTAAAGCTGGCATCTATTACCTGTTCTATACAAAGCCCATCTTTAAGGTACAGACCCCACTTAATGATGTATTCCCCACCAAGACCTTTGCCATGGTCTCTATCTCTCTTCATCTAATCTCTGTCTGATTGCTATAGTGTGTATGTGTGTGTGTGTGTGTGCGTGCGCGTGTGTGTATGCGTATGGGCTTTGTTTTTTGTCTACTTGTTCTGCTGCACAGTAATAAAGTTCACACTTTTACTAACTTCCCAAATACTAATTTCTTGTAAATCCTCAAACCCAGGGGTCTTTGCTTTAACCCCAGCATGAGATTAAATCAAATAGAAGGTGGCTAGAATGGGTAAAAGGTGTTCTTCATAAAAAGCACAGATGAAAAATCATTGGTTCAAGTTACTAAAAAAAAATATTAGTACTATTAGGGGTGGAGGATAAGAAAACAAACAAAATGTTTACATTCTCTCTGAGGGAAACAACATCTATATCTATTTACAAAATATATAAAAAGTAAATCTAAGGCTGTGAAGAGGAGTGCAAGGGGAGGAAAGACTACCAACTAAAAGCAGGAAGAAGATGGCTGCTGAACTGAGCAGGCAAGGCTGAGGAAAGAGAAAATTTCAGGCAGAGGAGTTAGTCTATTCAAAAATCAATAGTTTTTCTATATAATAATAATAATAATAATAGCGAAATACAAGAAGGAAAAGTAGAAAAAGAAATCTCATTCCAGAAAACTACAAAATGCATAAAATATCTAGGGATTGATCTACGAAAACACATAAAAGACTCTTATAAATTCAATTACAAAGTACTCTATAAGTAGATTTTTAAAAAACAACTTAAATAGCTGGAGGAATCTTCAGTGCTTATGGTTAGACTGTGCCAACATAATAAAAATTTCATTACTTCCAAAGTTAATTGACACTTTTAATTTTATACCAACCAAATTACCTTAGAACTTGAATAAAATAATACAATTCATTTAGAAAAGCAAAAGAATATCAAGGGAAATGATGCAAAAGAGGCAGAGGTTAAGGGGAAATAGAACTTCTAGATCCCAAACTATATTATAAATCAGTAGCCATCAAAACCATCTGGTATTAGTTTAAAAACAAACAGAAAGGTAGCTCAAAAATAGATAACTCAATGTACAGACAAGATAAGAGAGAATCAGAAACAGTGGAACTCAATACTGTAATGTTTTATAAAATGGAAAACAAATTACTGGGGGCAGGGAGGGAGAAGAGCTCCTATTTGATAAAAACTGTTGGGAAAACTAGAAAGCTGACTTGCAGAAATTAGACTTAGGGGGCAGCTAAGTGGTGAAATGAGTAAGACCACCAGCCCCAGAATCGGGAAACCTGGGATGAGTTCCAGCCTCAGATACTTAACACCCACACAAAAAAACTGGCCCTGTAACCTTGAGCAAGTTACTTAACTCCAATTGCTTTAAAAAAAAAAAAAGAAAGAAATTAGATTTAGGCTAACACCTTATACCATATTCCTCAATATATTCTTTTTTTTTAATCCCTTGAATACTTTAATAAAAAGTAGTAAATTTAACAATTGCAAAGAAAGGATACTCAACAAAGATACAACTTTGATTCAAAGTAGCTACAAATCTCCTTGTCTCCATATAGAAATTTATCCGGTTGGCCATGTATTCCCCAATATATTCTAAATGAATATATAACTTCAATATTAAGGATTATACTATTTAAAAAAATTAGAAGAGAAACAGATCATATACCTCTCTCGCAGCTATGGGTAAGAGATGTATTCTTAACCAAACAAGAAATCGAGGCTATTACAGAAGACAAAATAGATAATTTTGATTATCTGAGACTGAAAAACTTCTGCACAGACAAAATTAACATACCTAGGATAAGAAGGAAAGTGGTCAAAAGAGGGAAAACAATCTTTGTATCAAATTTTTCTGATAAGGGTTTAGTTTCCAAGACATATTTTACATGTATATATGTGTGTATGTATGTATATATTTATATACACATATATACATACACACTATATATACATATATTCTCTAATTAGATAAGTGGTTAAAAGATAGGAACAAAAAGTTCTTAGAGAAAGAATTGCAAAGTACTCATCATAACATTACTGTTCCAAATCATTAATAAGAGAAATACAAATCAAAGCAAACCTTGAGGTTTTATCTCATACCCTGCAAATTGGCAAATGTCAAAAAAAATGGCAATAGTCAATGTTGGAGGGGTTATAGAATGATAAAGACACCAGTGCATTATTGGTGGAGCTGTGAGATCATAAACAACTTTAGAAAGCAATTTGGAATCATGTATATAAAATAACTATGATATTCATACCCTTTGAATCACCATTACTGGATTTATACGCTAAGGAAGCCATTGATAAGAAAGTCCCCATATATACCAAAAAACGTATAGCAACACTTTTTTTTTTTATAGCAAAGCAAAGTACGTGCCCATTTATTAGGGAATGGTGAAATAAATTGTGGCACATGAATGGAACATGGAATATTACCATGCTGTAAGAAATGGTTTATGTGATGAATACAGAGAAGGATGGAAAGATCTACATGAACTGATGCAAAGTGAAGTAAGAAGAGCCAAGAAAACAAGGCAGGCAAGGATTACAACAATGCAAATGGAAAGGTGTAATGCGAATGTAAATTTTAAAGATCTTCCCTGCCCCTAGGCTAAAGTGCACCAGAAGCCTGGGGAGGGAGGCTTGTTTTTCAGTAGATACTTTTTGATTGGCCAGTGGGTCAATAAGGTTGTTACATTCTCTGAGCCAGGAGAAGGCTATATAAGCCCTGATGTGTAGCTTTGTTTTGGGACTCACTTTGAGAAGTGTTCTGTGATTTGATCTGAATTCTGGGAAGCCGTTGTTGAGAGTCCCCCGGCTTTGAAAAACCCAGAATGTGGAAACCCAGATGTTGACTGGGTATGGATGTAATGGTTGGACAGTTTGGAAATCTGTCTACTTGATGTTTCTGTCTTGATAATTATGCCTGTATACTTTGACGTTCAGGGTGCTGACCTTTTCTCCTGAACAAGGTAAACGATATATGTCTGACTGATTAAAGTAAGCTTGGTAACCCATTTTGAGTTGCTTTCCTTTAACAAAGCAGATCCAAGAACCTGTGTGAGCAGGCACCCTGGGGACACTGGGGTGCTTGCTGCTACAAAAGGCCTTTCCTTTACACACAAAAATCAAAAGTGAATGTTTATAAAACTTAAACATGACAAGATATGAGAAGACACCTCCAGCCTACCCATTTGTGGATGTGAAAGGTTCACCAGAGTTACACATTACACAAGTTTTCAGATTTTTTTCAATATGTGAATCACTTATGTTGACTTTTTTTTCCTCTTAAGAAAACCCTTTATATGGGATGACTTTCTGGAAGGGAAAAGGGTAAGAACATTGGCAATACTATGATTATGTATGAAACAGATGACATCAATAAAAACTTTTTTTAAAAAAAGGAATTTATTAAGTACCTAGTCTGTATGCCAAGTTAGAAACCAAGGCAAACATTTACATATGAAAGACAAATAGGTGTATGAGGTAGTCATAGGGTTCAGAGAGAAAAAGGAACAGGTTTTTTGCAGACCAGAGAGTGAACAGATGCTGTGCCAGGCATTAGAGATACAAAGAAAGAATGAAACTCTGCCCTTGAGGAGCTTACAATATGGCCAGAGGAGACATGTTGATCAGTAAGTGTGCCTATGTGTCAGACACTGTGCTAAGCCCTGGGAAAACAAAGAAAGGTCAATACTAGGTGGTATAGTGAATAGAGCACCAGGCCTGGAGTCAGAAAGACCTTCGTTCAAATCTGATCTCAAGCATGACCCTGGTCAAGTCACTTAACACTTTTTGCCTCAGTTTTCTCATCTATAAAATGAGCTAGAGAAGGAAATGGGAAACTACATTCCAGTATCTCTGCCAAGAAAACCCCAAATGGGGTCACAAAGAGTCAGACATCACTGAAACAACTGAACAACAAAGCAGCACTCTCTAGGAATGCAGTGGAATGGAAGAGACACATGCAAACAACTCTATATAAGCAAGGTACATCCAGAATAAAGTGACTAAATAATGGATAAGTAAATCAGATAAATAAATGACAACTGGGTAAAAGAAAGACAATAGTGTTACGGGGAGATCAGGAAAGGCTTCTCATAGAAGGTGGGATCTTTGCTTGTATTTTGAGGAAGCAAGGAAACAGAGATGAGAAGGGAGAGTATTCCACAGATAGGGAACATCCAGGGAAATGCCTTGAGTCTGAAAATGGAACGTTTTGTGAGAGGAGCAGCAAGGAGGTCATTGTCATTGGATCACAGAGTAGCTAGAGAAGAGGAAGGTACGAGAAGATTGGAAAAGCAGGCGGGGGCCAGCATGTAAAGGGCTTTGAATGCCAAACGGGATTTTGTATTTGATCCTAGAGGCAATAGAAAACTGGTGGGGTGGGGTGGAGGATATGACATGATCAGATCTGTGCTTTAAGAAGATTAATTTGACAGGTGAGTGAAGATGGCCTCAGTATGGAAAGACGTGAGGCAGGGAGACAAATCAACAGAGTATTGTGATAGTCCAGACGATAAGGACTTGCGCCAGAGAGATGGTAGTGTCAGGGGAGAGGAGGAAGTATACGAGAGATGTTACAAAGTTAAAATCGTTAGGACTTGGCAACAGATTAGATGTGGCGGGGTGAAAGAGTGTGAGTAGTCAAGAATAGGTTGGGAGCCTGGTGACTAGGAGGAGGGTGGTGTCCTTGATGATAATTAGGGAAATCTGGAAGTGGGGAGAGTTTTGGGAGGGGGAGGGAATCAGTTCAATTTGGGGCCCGCTGAGTTTAAGACATCTATCTGACATCCAGTTGGAGATGCCTAATAGGCAGTTAGAAATGTGAATGTGGAAGTCAGGAGAAAGGTTAGGGCCATAAAGTAGATCCGAGAATCATTAGTGCAGAGCACATGTATCATTATATACAACATAGATACATGGTTATTTTGAGGGCAAGGCTTTAGTTGCTGGGAGGATCTGGAAAGGCTTCATTCTTTTAGAAAATAGTATTTGAGCTCAGCTTTGAATGAAAGTAGGGATTTCTGAGAGGCAGCCATGAAGAGGGAGTACATTCTGGGCATAGACGAAAGCCAGTGAAAAGGCTGGAGATGGGAAGTAGACTGCTGTGTGTGAGGAACAGTAAGAAGTTCAATTTGGCTGGATCATAGTGTGTATAAAGAGGAATAATGTGCAATAAAACTGGAAAAGGAAGGTGGGGCCAGGGTATAAATGACTTTAAATGCCAAACAGAAATTTATATTTGATCCTAATGGTAACAGGGTTACAGCAGCAGAGTAGGGGAGTGACATAGCACTTTAGGAAAAACCAGTTGAGTAGCTATGTGAATGATGGAAAGAAAAGGGAGGAAATTTGAGGTGGGGAGATCAATGAGGAGGCTATTTAGGTAAGAGATGATGAGATTCTGAACTAGGTGTGGGGGGAAGGAAGGGGATGAATGGAAGAAATGTTGTGGAGATGAAAATAAGATTTGTCAACTGACTGGATATGCAGGGTGAATGAGAATGAAGAGTTGAATGATGCTGGGTGAATAGAAGGATTTTAGTGCTCTCAAGAGGAATAGGTAAGTGAGGAAGAGGGAGTCTGTGTGGAGGGTGGGGGGAGATTTAATGAGTGCTGTTTTGGAAATGTTGAATTTGAGATGCCTGTGTTTAGGCATCTAATTAAATTCAAAATGACCATTAGGTAGTTAGTGATGTTGGACTGGAGGTCTGGAGAGAGACTAGGGCTGCATATGTGTCTGGGAGTCATTAGCATAGAGATGATCATTAAAGCCACTTGAGCTAATAATATAACCAGGGAAAAGAAAATGAAGAAAGAAGAGAAGTGGGCCCAGGGCAGAGCCTTAGGGTACGCTCACCAGGACGTGATATGGATGATAATCTGCTCTAGGAAAAGGATAACCAAAGAAGAATGGTATCAGGAAAACCCAGAAAGAAAGGAGTATTTAAATGTAGTATTTAGACAGTGGTTAACATCATCAGAATAGCTTCAGAGCTGTTAAGAAGAATGAGGACTGAGAAAAACAGTGAGTATCTAAGAGGAAGAGATGATCCGAAGTATCAGAAGCCTCAATAAGGTCAAGAAGAATAAGGATTGACAAAATTCCACTGGATTTATGGATTAAAAGATCACCTTGGAGATAATAATTTCAGGTGACCAGTCACCTACTCTGATGTGAAAAGAACATCTACTTTTACCTTGTCCATCCTGATTATGTTTCTATTAACTATGGAACTCCAGTTACTTCAGTCTGGACTCAACAATGAGTCCAAAATCAGGGCATTAGGTCCTCAATGTTCTCTACGAATCTCAAGCAGAGGGCATTGTGGAACAATGGAATGTATGCTAGAAACAAGCTCAGCATTCCAGTGACGATAGACAATCTCTTTCTGGCTGGAAAGTCTACTCTTGAAATACCTCCATCTTCCTCCAAGTTGATTCCTTACTATCTCAGAAGGGGAAGGAAGTGAGCCATTAGGTTAAGACTAATGGTATGTAACCCAATGGTTACTCACCCTCCTTTCTTCCATCCAATCCACATCCAGCATAAGGGTGGACAATCTACTCTATAGGCCTCACCAGTCAGAGTAGAGGGCATTGGTTAATACCACCACCCTCGATGCTTTGGTCTCTGCTGGTCAAACCCTCATAATCTGCCTAGCTAACCAGCCATCTTTCTCATTCACCATGTCCAAGGCCCCACTAACCTCCCCCAGGACAGCCAATTTATAGCCTGGGGAACCTATTGGGATCACACAAGTGACCTGAATAATGTCCCAGAAGTAGAAGAATCCTAGGCAAAGGAAGTGATGATAAAAAGGTTCCAGCTGAAATGGTAGGCCATGGAACTGGGAGGAGGAGTAGGTGTGTGGATACTGCCCAATATAGACAGTTCCCTTGTGGGTCAGTGGGAAAGTAACTAACTAGACCTAAAAGACAGGATATAGGCTGATGGGAAGGAGAAGCCTAGACTGGTCTGTATCCTTCTTTGTTTCTTTCCACAGGCATCACTGGACACTGGATGGGAAATGAATGGGATATTCTGACACCATTCTCACTATTTCTATTGACCTAGTTGACTTTATCTTCAACCCTAGCCAACCTATATGGTGGAGGCAACCAGACCTAGGCAGTAGCATGAATATGTTTCCTGCTTTTCGAGGGGGCTCCTGTTTTAGTATTTCCCTTCCTGTATACTGTTGTGGAGTCAGTAACGCTGAACTCTTTCCTATGCCTGACTCAAGCAGTAGCAATGGAAACTAATTTCGGCAGCTGGTGGTTCTGTCCCCTGACTCTAAGAACACCCTGATAGGTAGATACAAAATGCTTGACAAACCCCGGACTCTGCAGATATAATCCTGATCATAATCTATTGTGTGCTATAATGCATCTAACATGCTCTCACTAATTCCTTCACTGGCCTCCTTATATGTGCCCCAGACAGGAGAGCTTCTCATTTGGATAATGGAGTTCTGGGAAGGAGCAGGAAGTGTATGGATTGTTGACTGGTGAAAATCAGTCTGACTAGTATGGCCCTATCCTATCCCCCAGGATTCATGAATGCTAAGGCTAATAATTCCACATATTGGGCATTATTAGCCCCATTCAACCTCTTGCTAAATTTGTAGGATTAGGGTTTAGTTCCCTAAATTCCTGCTCCTCAGTCCTCTCTCCTTTCTAAGAAATTTAGAAACTATCCTCACTTTACTGGCTCCATAGATAATAGGACAGTATTCCATTGGTATGTCCCTTTGTTTAAAACTATATAAGTTTGAACCCTGAGGGACTCTGGGCCTTCTACCAGAGCATAGAACCTCTCTATCCCCACCCCCACTGAGTGCTGCTCACTGTGGGCATGGAAGGCATACAGGAAAACTGTCCCCACTATCTAAAAAAGCACCCAAAAAACATCTCTTTACTTGATCATCCCATCTCCACTAATTATCAGCCCAATATATCTTCTGCCCTTTGTGGCTAAACTCCATTAGGTTCCTCTGTTTCCTTTCCTTTCACTCTCTTAACTCAACAATCTGGCTTCCAACCATTCTACCAAAACTTCTCTCTTCAGCATTGCCAGCCATCTCTTAGTTGCCAAAGACACTGGCTTTTTCTCAGTCCTCATCCTTCTTGACCTCTCATCAGCCTTTGACACTATAAATCACCCTCTTCTCCTTTATACTCTGTTGTCTCTAGGTTTTGGGGACACCACTTTCTCCTGGTTCTCCATCTACCTGTCTGACTACTCCTCAGTCACCTTCCCTGGATCTTATTCCAGATCATGCCCATTAACTGGGAGGGAGCCACAGGACTCTGTCCCCACTTCTTTATTTCTCCCTCTATATTATAATGCCAGGTGATCTCTTCAGCTCTTGTAGATTCTGTTACCAGTTCTATACTGATTCTTTGAAAATCTACATATTCAGCCCTGTCCTCTCTGCTGACCTCCACACTTACATCTCCAACTGCCTTTCAGAATCTCAAACTGGATGTCTAATAGACATCTTAAACTCAACATGTTTAAAACTGAACTCATTGTCCTTCCCCCTAAACCCTGCTCTGCCACCACCATCCACTCTTCCATTTACTGTAGAGGCCAATGCCTGTGGCTTATAACCTAGCAGTCATCCTGGACTCCTCATTATCTCTTACTTGCCCCCTTCCACACCCACAGCATTGCCAAGGCCTGTCAAATATCACATTTGTAACATCTCTTGAATACGCTCCCTTCCCTCCTTTGGTATTGTCACTATTCTAATATCATCACCTCACATGTGGATTACTGCAATAGCCTTTGGATGGGTTTGCCTGCCTCAAGACTCTCCCCACTCAAACCATGCTCCATTCAGTCAGTAAAATGATTTTCCTAAAGTTTAAATCTAACCATATCACCCTTTTTTTCAATAAACTCCAGTGGCCCCTTATCACACCCAGAATAAAATACAAAAGCCCTTCTTTGGCATTCAAAGTCCTTCATGATGTCACCCCTCACACAGCTTTCCAGTCTTCTTACATCACACTGGTCCCCACCCCAACATATTCTTCCATGGGGTATATCACTGGCCTTCTTTCTATTGTCTCAGAAAGCTGTTCCATTGAAATGGCAAGCACAGAAGTAGTTCACACCTTGTTTCAGTCTGTTAAGAAAGAGAATGTATGAACTCCACAACTTGTGAACTCCTGGGGAGGAACTAATGACTATGTAAGGAAAGCCCCAGGGCTAGAGATTGCAGGAGCTGAAAAGAGGACTCTTATGTTGGCAGAGTCAAATGGAATACTTGTGGTATCCTGGCCCTCTGTTTGCTCTGTTTGTGTTGATGTTTGTTTGTGATACTTTGTACAGAAGCCCCGGGACCTTACTGGAAGCCCTGAAAGAGGATTTTCTGGTTGTATGTTTACAGAAGTCCTGGAGGAGGGTTTTGGAGGTCCTGGGACTTTACTGATGATTTTTGCTGACCTCTTGGACCCTGTTTGATTTCTACGTTGATGTTTTGTGTTGTTCTCAGACCTTGTTGGTGTTTCTGAGTTGATTTCACAGGCGGATAGTGAATTGATGATGGTGTTGGCAATGTGCACGAATATTATTATGGCTCTGTTAAGCTTTGTCTTCCCAGAAACAGGAACTGTGAAGGACTTGAGATGGACTGGACACTGTGAGCTTCAATATGGAATGGGAACTGGGCAAGGAACTGGGAGCTGCCTGCCTTTGAATCCAGGTGACAGTTGGAGCTGAGACCATGGAAGAGAAACCGTGAAAGCTGAGAGCTAGCCTTGAGTCAAGCTGAAAGAAGACTTTACTTGGATACTATGTACTGACTGAGAAGATTATGATTTACTGTGACCTAGGGGTGGATGACCTGTGTATTTTCCATTATTGATGACTGAGTAGTGACTGATGATTAAATAGTGACTGATGACTGAATAGTGACTGATTTGTAACTTAGTGTGCCCCATGATTGGAGAACTTTGACCATTGTATTTTCCTTAAGGATTATTGAATGATTGAGTTACTAAATGACTGTACTTCGTTGAAAACTATTGTGACCACTTTGGTGAAAACTCTGCGGCCATTTTAGTGATAAGTCATTGTGAATGCTGTATTTTGATTTTCTGTGATAAGTTGTAATATTGTGAATGCTGTACCTTGGTTGTCTGTGAATGTTTTGCTCTGATTTGTTATTGAATAGAGTGTTCACTATACTATATGATCAGAACTTTGAAAGCTGTTCACAGAAGCAGTCCTCTGGAAAGCTGCTTATTCATGGCTTTATATCCATCTCTCAGCCCTCAGCATTTTCTTTGGCTGTCCCTCATCCCGACAATGTTCTCCCTTCTCATCTCTGCTTCCCTGGCTTCCTTCAAGTCTCAGCCAAAATCCCACCTTCTAGAGGAGGCCTTTCCCAATCCCTCTAAATTCTGGTGCTCTTCCTCTGTTGATTATCCCTACGTGTCTTGTATATAGCCTGTTTGTGTGTGATAGTTTGCATGCTGTCTTCTCCATTAGACTGCGTGTTTGAGGACAGAGACTTGGAACAGAACCTGGTACATAGTAGGTGCTTAATAAATACCTGACTGACTGGCAGCTGTTCCCCCCTACTTGTGAGTAGCAAAGTATGTTAAAAGCTTTCTCTGTAGACTGTCACTCTTCATCTGGTTTCTTCTGAACCATTCAGGCACTGTGCTAAGTGTCAGGGGTACAAAAGAAAAAAAGGGGAAAAAAGGTCCCTGATCTTAAATAGCTTAACTTCTCTGGGTCTATTCTGTCATCCACAAAATGGGGGTTAGGTGGGGTGGGGAAAATACTAGATGAGCTTTCTATTGCTAAATCTATGCTCTGGGGCAGTGGCTCAGTGAATAGAGCACCAGCCTTGGAGTCAAGAGGACCCAAGTTCAAATCTGGCCTCAGACACTTGTCACACTTATTAGCCGTGTGACTTTGGGCAAGTCACTTAACCCCAATTGCCCTCCAAAAAGCAAAAACAAAAAAACAAACAAAAAAAAAACCCCAAACCAAAAATCTAAATCTATGCTCTGACTTGTAAGAGGTTATACAGCCAATGGATGTCAGGGAAGTCTCCTTGATTCCAGGCTGGTTCTTTATCCACTGGACTCTCTGCTATCTCTTTCCTTACATGCTATCCACAGAATTGTCACCACCAATGTGTAGAAGGTATAGGGATGATGAAGCAGCTAATTACATATGTAGTTTGATGTACTGTAATATAATGCCAAGGAAAGGCAACTTCCCAAGGTCCAGAATACCAGCATAGGTGCTCTCCATTTTATTCAGTGACAAACCAAGAACAGAGAAGATCAAAACATGACATCATTCCAAATACAGCATTTACTAAATGTGATTAAATACTCTCCAAGGACTACCCCACCCCAGGACCTTCCAATCATTCAATCAATTACAAAGTCTCTGTTCTAAATACTTCTCCACCCCTAGGCTATACCTTAATTAAGTCCACCACGAAGCCCCTCTTCTCAAATGGAGATTAGTTTCCAAACATAAGGTCAAAAATTCCCCACCCCTGGATCACAATTGAATCTACCCCAGAGTTACATCAAGTTTAAACACAGCACTTAATACCCAAATGGAGGTCTTTTCTTCATCTTGACACTAGGCAAGTTCTCAGCAATCTTAGTTCCTGGGGAGACAAGGCTTAGCAAAGCCACAAGATACATTGCCAGTCTCTTCATGAATTTATCCTCTGTCTGTAGAACAGTCCTAGAACCCCTGAACACATTAGCAAAGCCCTCTCCCAGGATTTCTGTAAACATACAACAAGAAAATCCTTCTTCAGGGCTTCTGAACCAACAGAAAGGCTCCCAGACCCCTGCAACAACAGGACTGTCCTTCACCAGTGGACAGTATTCACTCTGTCTGCAGGACAGTCTCCAGACCCCTGCAACAACAGCACTGTCCTTCACCAGTGGACAGTATTCATTCTGTCTGCAGGACAGTCTCCAGACCCCTGCAACAACAGCACTGTCCTTCACCAGTGGACAGTATTCACTCTCTGTCTGCAGGACAGTCTCAGGGCTTCTTAGTGAACAGCCAGGTTCCAGGACTTCTTCAACAAAAGGACTGTCTTTCACCAGTGGACAAATCTGGCAAAAGAACATCAAAACAGACAGACAAAGTACCAGCAAAACAGCCATGTCTCCTCAGTCCTTGGCAGCTCAGGGGGCAGGTCTCAAAAGTCCAGGGCAATTCAAAGCGGCCACCAGCAATTCTCTTAGTCTCTCTCTCTCCACGAGGTGCTGCTTCCAAAAAGATCTTCCGTCTCTCTCTTATCTCTCCAAATCTACGTCACCAGCTCCTCCCAGTTCAGGACTTTCTTTTCACATCAAAAAGTCCATCCCACAGGTGGGATTAACAAGCTCTGGGTTTTAACACAATCAATTTGAAAACCAAGCCAATACAGGGGAATCTTTAATTGCCATTACTATCACATGTACTTATCATGAAGTTCAGGGCAAAGTTAAATGTATTTTAAGGGGTGATCAAGGGATGTAACTTGGAAAGGAGAGGGGAAGGGAATAGGCATTTATATGGCACCCACTAGGTACCAGGCACTATGCTAAGTCCTTTACAAGTATGATTTCATTTGATCCTCACAATAATGTTGCAAGGTCCCAATTTATGTTATAATTGAGGAATCTGAGGCAGAGGTTAAGTGATTTGCCGAGGTCACATGGCTAATAAGAGTCTGAAGTCGGATTTGAACTCAGGTCTTTCTGACTTTAGGCCCAGTGCTCCACCCACTGCACCACCTAGCTGCCTCAGGCCTTCAGTCTGGGAATGCTTCACAGATAAGGGAAGGGGGTAGAAGAGATGACCTGGGAAGCTGGTACCTGGAGAGAGTGATACAGACATGATTCAGGAGAGAACTGTGGGACAAGAGAAAGAGACCAGTGTATATGATGGGAAAGAAGAAGAAACTGAAGCCTCCTGCTAACAATAATAACAGCTAACTTTACATAGCACTTTACGCTTTGCAAAGAAGCATTGGAGCAAATATCATTCCATTTTATCCTCACAAGAACCCTACAAGGCAGATGACCTCTTATTATTCCCAATTTTATGGATGAGGAAACTGAGGCAGATGGAAGTGACTTTGGCCAGGGTTATACAGCATAGGTCTGGGGCTGGATTTGAACTCAGATCTTTCTGACTGCAAAGCTGGAGTTCTATCTACCTCACAACTTTGCTACAAGAACAATGGTTCTTAGGCTTTTTTGTGTGTGTTGGACCCCTTAAGTCTTCTGGGGAAGTTTATGGACCTTTTCTAAGAATTTTATTTTTAAATGTATGAAATAGAATACATAGAAATAATGAATTATATTGAAATATGACTATCAGCATAGTTTTAGAAAAAAGTTTGTAGACCCCAGGTCTGCAAAGAACCCCTGAAAATTATAAATTCCTTGCAAAAAGGGACTGTACCTTATACTTTTTTTTTCCTTTTTGGTGCCCCTAGCTCAGTGTTGGGCTTATAATGAGTGAGGGGTAACAAATGTTGGTTAACTGATTGATCAGGCCTGAGAGGAGAGGTCAGTTCATTTTGGGTGAAAGACTGATACAGACCATTTAGATTTCAATCGTGATCCTTTGTTTCTTAAGGAAGCAAAAGGGACAGTTTGATGTGGAGAAAGAGTACTGAGGACCCCCAAGTTTAAATACTGCCTCTGTTTCTTACTTGGGAGACCTTGGACAAATCACTTAACTTCACTAGGTCTGTTTTTGGAATCTTTTAAATAAGGGGGTTGCACCTTTAAGGTTCTCAGTAGTTCTAAAATTTGTGATCTAAAGATCTATGATATTAGGACATATGTATGTAATTAGTAGTATGGACATGAAGAAAAACACAGGCCCTGGTTCTTAATCACCTGGGGAGGTTACTATGGGACCTCCTGTTTGAGGAAAGAATATTTGTGCCTAAGGGTATTTGTGGGCTAGATGAAATGAGTAAAGATAAATAGCAGCTCAAAGATAATGAAGGATACTTTCTTAACAGACCCTCCCACCCGATCTTGTCCTTTACTTCCTTCTCTTTCCAACACACACACACACACACACACACACACACACACACACACTCCTAGAGAGCTGAATATACCAGAAGATCTATTTGTTTTAGTCAGTTGTAGGTCATAGGATTGGAAGCTGGAAGAGGTCTTGCAAATCTAGTCTAATTCCCCCCTTTTTACAGAAAAGGAAACTGAGCCTTCCTCCTCCCAATGAAGTGAATTACCCCAGTTTGGTCATTCATTCATTCAGTCACCCCTCTGGCCACTTCTTGACATGTCAAAGGAATCTTTGGCTTGTCTTCAATTAGAAATACCACTGTTCCTCCTTTATGCACCAACATGCCTAAGATCATGGGAATGCCGGCATGAGGTCTCTTATTCCCTGTCACAAACATAACATTAATTCCAAGAAAATCAGAAGTCTAACCATACAAATAATATAGCTCCACAGATGCTTGGTAATTACAGTTCAGAATTCAATAGTTATCTCCATCAGAGAATGGCAGTCCAGTCAAGCCAGACTTAACTTTTCTTTTCCCAGTGACTAGGAAAACCCAGCATGATTTTAGCACAGCAAAATAAAATTTATCTGGCATCACCTAGAAATGAAGAACTCCCATATAAGTGAATTGTTTAGATAACTGAAGCTTACCCTTTCAAGTTTATGTTTATTTATTGTGATTTTGAGTAGTAATCCTACCACAATGAGGTACATGCTTCCTTTCTTCCTAAAGAAGCAAAGGATCGAGAGTCATAGGTTCTACCTCAAAAAAAAAAATAGAAGGGCTAGAATACCACTTTATGTAGGGAATTGGGGGTGGGGGGAGGAGGTAGAATTTGACTCTGAACAGGTAGTGCCAGCAAGTGGTAGCAGAGACAACAAGTCAGGGGTACAGCTGTGGACCAGTCAGAACTTCTCCAGGGAGCGTGATCTTCCAACCTTCACGTACTGATTGTCCAGGCAATCTTCCAGTGAGATTTAACAAAGGTCCCTAGAACTTTTGCTAAGTTTCTTGACTTGGATCTTAGTCCTATATACAACTAAATATATTTAAAAAAAAAATCTTTGTGTCCCTGTCAGCTCCACAGAGCTTTGCATATAGTTGCTGTTGCTCAATGAGCTGGCCTCAGGGCTTCCCTTCAGAGCAGAGGTCTCTTTTGCATAAGCTGAGAAAAAGGCCAAATTGGCTGGTCCATCCTTCAGTGTTTTTTGCCCTTCCCATAGTGCTTGTTTATTAATCCAAAGCATCTCTGACCCTTGAGGGGAAGGGTACTGGAGACCGCAAACTTCATTCTCCCCTCCCCTCAGTTAACTCTTCCTTATAGGCTGAGTGCTATGGCTTGAGAAGAGGTTCTCACACTCATCTTTTCCCAGGCCCAAATATCTTCCCCATGGTTCTCACTAAAACCTATATTCCCCTAAATGGTCTTTGGATTCTGGAATAAGAGGAGGAAGTAGGGCCAGTTCTAGGAAAAATGAAGTAAAGTCTGTGCTTGGAGTTTTTTCACTTCCTCTAGGGTTTCCCTGCCCATCTTCCTTCCCGTAGTCCCCATTTCTCTTTATGACCCAGATTCAAAACCCACCTTTGCCAAAGACTTACTGTGTGACTGAGGGCAAGCTAGTAAAAGTTAAACAACTCTCAAAAATATATTCCCCAACACATTTTTAAGTTTACTGTGCATTATTTTCTCCATCACTTTTAAAAATCTAAACTAACAAAACAATAGATCAAGCTGTGATTTGTACTGTTTGCCAATTTCCTAGGTGTAAGTCCTCACTATGAAAAATTAAAAATCAGCTCTAGTGGGTTCAAGCTGGCTCCAGTATATTCTTGTGTGTAACCTTAAGCAAATCACTTAATTGAGTATCAGTTCTGGTGTCTATAAAATGAAGGTCATAATACCTACCTGACCTGGTTGTCCTGAGGTTTAAATGAGTTGATGCCTCTAGTTTGTAACAGTAAGCTCTGTGTAAACGTGGCTACACTTAGGATCATCTTTGTCATCCCCATCACCACCTGGCTGCCCAAAATGTCCCCCACAACTTTGGTACACTAAATAATTCTCCACCCCTTCTAACTATTCACCTCCTCTAATCTGCTAGAGGTTTTCAATCTCCAGTAGAAAATTCAGGCAATGGGTAAGAAGGATTTAGTGCCAGAGGCCCTAGAAGTGTAATATGGGTCTGGTGATGTGATCTAAGGGAAGGCCCTCCTAAAATGGTTAAGATCCAAGGGTCTTCAGAAGGCCATCCAAGCAGCTTTCTGCTTCTCCCAGAACCCCCATGGACCCTTACCTTTCCTAACAACTGACCCCAGAAATACATTGGTTTCTATAAAAGCAGTCAGAGTTATACTCATGGACTGGTAATCACTAATGCCTAGTTCCTGTGTAGGACAATACCAAGTATGTGTCAGATTAACTTGGTTGTAAGTTTTATTTAATTGTAAAATACAACACTCTGTTCTCATGGGCTCAGCCTTTCTAGTCTGTTGTTTAGATAGCATGGTCTTCTCACAATTTAAACAAATTAGAGGGAACATGGGCCCTTGTCACGTCACAGACATTAATCATAAGGTGAGGCAAGTCAAAGGCAAAATTATGAGGTTAACAAAACTGAAATTCAATGTCTTCCCCCCTCCTCCATCCCCCCACCTCCTTTCAGGATTCTTTTCTTATCCTATGCTGTTTCCTGCAATTGCCCACAACATCTCTATTTCTAACCTCCTTTCTTTCCAAATATGCTCTCAGCCAACCATCAAATTGTAAGGGGATTACATAAATTAATTTAAAGTCAATTAACTTATTCATACTAACATATAAATGCTCAAAATATTATCTATTTGTCCTTTTTACCTACCTTTTGCCACATTTTACTATGTGACAAAGTCTTAAAAAAAGAATAATAAAAAAAGTGGAGTGGGTGAGGGGCCAGGGAAATTGCCTTTTTAATGGTCCTTCACATTACCCTTACTATGTCTAGGAGTAAGTCTGACCATGTTTAGAGGAGACCAGACTGATAGGGAAGAGCTCTAAGACATGCCAATACCCTTTGAAATAACCTCTGAAGTGCTGTGGTACCTCAGCATAAAGAATGCTAAGCTTGGATCAAGTACACTTGTATTCATTGCTGGCTCTGGTAGCCACTTGCTGTGTGATCCTGGACAAATCGGCGACTCTCTGAACTTCAGTTTCATTTTCTGTAAAATGGGAATAATGATATAATAGAGTGTTTTGTAACCTAACCATTGAGTATTCTATTTTCATTATCACAACTACTCCATTTTGTTTTATGAACAAGTTAAATCAGAGCTAAATCATGTAGGATAAATACAAAAAAAACAACATCAGATCATAGCTTTAGCAATAGAAAGGAACTTGAAGGTCATTTGGTCCAGCTTCCTCATTTTACAGATGAGGAAACTGAGGCTCCAAGAGACAAATAAACTGCCTCAGGTCACAAAGGTATTAAGTGAGAGCTGAGATTTGACTCCAAATCCAGGGTTCTTGCCACTACAGTTATCTTTTTCTGTCACATCACAATTATATCTAGAGTTGGCATAAGAAAGTAAATGGGAATTTGGGGGGAGTTTTATAGAAACCACAGATAACACAGAAAAAATTTAGAAAAGTCAGAAATGCATAAAATATATGTATAGTATTGTCTAATATCAGTCCAAATTTTACAGCAAGGTACTGTAAACACCCTGAAAAAAGGAAAAATTCAGACTTCTGGTAAGAAGAAAAAGCCAAAAAATTTTATGTGGATTTTCCAGATTGTGGCTACCCATACGATATGGAAGGGATAACTGTACTTTATGCTGCCTCTATCTTTTCTCCTTTTTGGAAAACTTTTTTAAAAATAATCTTTATATGGGGATACTGTAAAATTGAAGAGATTTGAACCTATAGGATAAAGACCTTTTAGAGGAGACAGATTATCACAAGCTTTCTTTCCATAGGAAATTAGTCTAAAAATCCTCATTTACCAGATACCCTGTCAAGAGTATGTTTCCCTGAAATGCTATCTTATCTAATTACCAACAGTAAAGATAGTCTCTTCTTTTTTTCTCTTTTCCTCTGCATCAAAGGGGCTGAAATCTCTGACCAGCCATCACCCAGATCTTCATTAGTCATGCCTCTATTCCCATTGACAAGGTCAAGCCCCATATTCACAGAGGGCTCCTGTAGGCCAGACTTTTTTTTTTTTTTTTCTGGGACTGCGTTTTGTGTCTGCTAGAAGGAAAAGCAGAAGCTAGACATAGAAATCAGCCCTTACAACATAAACCCAGAAACAGCTGAAGAGGGGCTCTGTTTGGATTACTGGACACATTTGCAGCATGGAAATCCCTCCTTTGAAAAGCATAAACACCAGAGAAGGCAGATGTAAAATTTAAGGGGGACTCTGGCCCAGTGAGTCGCATATGTCAAGTTTTATAAAAAATACCACACTGATTAAAAAATAATCCCCAAGACAGGAAAAAAATACTTTCATTGTTACAAAACTGGCCTAAGATTGCATTTTTCCTGAATTTACTTGTCAGTGTTCATAAGTACTCCTTGTTATTAAGGGAGGATAGCAGCAGCATGAATAAGATAAAGTTCACTTTTTTCTTTTTGGATTGTTTGCAAGTTTGTCTGATTCTGAGGCCTTTGAAGGACTGAAAGACTGTATTTATTAAGTAGGTGAAATGATTTCTTTCCGAGAAAACATCAAACAAAGCCTCAGTTTTAATGAGACAGAAGTTTTTCCAAGTTCCCAAATGTCAGGAGCCTTCTTCATCATGCTCTCCAGAACAGAAAGTTATTCTCCTGGAGTCTGCGGTGACTCTCATTTGAAAACAGTCAAAGATGGAATCAAGTCTGGCTCAGAGACATTCCCTTCCTATATCACTAGAGACTCAATGCCCTGAATTCAATTACATTCAATTTAACAAGCATTTAGTAAACTTTTACCATATGCTGGGCACTGTGCTAGATAAGGGGCAGATCCAAAAACGAAAACAATGCCCTGCCTTCAAGAAGCCTACACTCTTGAGTTTTGGGGTTTTTTTTTAAGCAATTGGGGTTAAGTAACTTGCTCAAGGTTACACGGCCAGTTATTTCTGGGTGTAGTGCTGAGTGTCTGAGCCCAGGATTCAATCTCCAGGTCATCCCAACACTGGAGCTGGTGCTCTTACTCACTGAGCCACCTGGCCACCCCTGCACTCTTGAGTTTTTATAATCCCTCTTGCCCTCTTTTCCTCTGCAACCAATTCTGGTGCATGAGTGCAGTCATTTTCATAGTGGTCTTTTGCAAAAGGTTTCCATGAACACTGTCATATGAGATAAATAATTCATGAAATGATATTTCTTGTTGTCATTGAACGCATCAATTCATCAACAAGCCTTTACTAAGTACCTACTGTGTGCCAGGCATTGCTACACTCTGGGTATACATATTCTAATGGGGGAGACAACATTTGCATATATATAGACATAATATATAAATTTTTTTACTCCAATTGTACTTTGAGCTCCTTGAGAGTAGGGGTTGTCTTGTGTTTCCTTTGTATCTTAGTACTTAGTACAGTGACTGGCACATAATAGGCATCTGACAAATGTTTATTGATGGACTGACTAATAAATGTATAAAAAGTGGTTTCAGATGGAAATGAACCAGGAACTAGGAGGGAGTCAGGAAAGGGTTTGTATAGATTTTAAATCTATTTAAATTGAAATAGTGTGACACTATAGAAAGTGACATGAGCTGAGACTCAAAGGATAAAAAAAAAATTCTTCTCCCTGTTTGCTTCTCTATGAAGAAACTGTGAGTCATTCTTCCATTTAGCTGCAACTTTTTACTGGCTTTATTTATATTGACAAAATAAAAAATGATAAAATCCAGTTCTTCCAGTAATCTGCCCACTCACTGGACAAGGATTCCACATTTTGAACACTAATATTTAATATAATATTTATGGTTGGTCTAAAATGTGTATGATTCTTATCACCCTTTCCCCCTTTTCTAATTTCTCTAATTAGAAAAAAATACAGAGACAAAAAGACAGATTGTTTAATTAAAGGCACAAACACATTTGATGGAGAATTTTAGAATCTGAAGCAAATGTGATATTGACATTTATTTGAGAAACAAAAACAGCTCAGCTCCCATATTTTTCCTTTAAGAGGTGCAATCTCTTTTTGTGGAGTCAATGCAAGAAAAAAGTCATGGAGAGGCAGCATGGTGTGGTAGAAAAAATGGAATGACTGAGTCAAAGTAGAGGTTGATAGTGTGTTTGAGCCCACACATCAGAGTCAATGCAGCAAGGTCACCCACACCCATTCCCAACCTGGCCCTGCTTCCATCCTTGGCAAAGAAGTGTCTCTTAGAGATTCAGTCTAGCAAATACTTATACAGGAATAGAGGGGCCTCAACCCTTCACCTCTGGCAAACATAAATATTAAAGGCACCAGTAAATAAAGGTACCATCATTGAAGTCCTTGATACTGTTAAATAGTTCAACACAAGAAATTAATATAATTTTATTGTTTGAAATGACACTAAAGAAGATGCATTACCATCTTCTTTGCTGTTAAACTCTATGGACCACTAGGTCTTTCAGCCTCAGTTTCCTCATCTGTAAAATGGAGATTAAAATAGCATGTATCTCATAGAATTGTTATGAGGTTCAAATGAGATAAGGTATATAAAAAAGCTTTACAAACCATAAAACACTATACAAATCTCAAATCTCAACCCTTACCATTATGAAGGTACAGAAGTAGCAAACCTGCCCAATATGGGCTCAAAAAGAAGTTTAGTTTCTAAGATCCATGAATTTCAGAGCATTAATACCAGACCTTGGTCAGTGTGGCTTCTTGGTTTAGGTTTTGTCCCCAGCCACAGCTCAGAAAGCAAACTTCCCTCAGAGGCAGGTACTCATACATACCCTCTTCTTCTCCTCGGATATGTTTGCAATCTTTGTGTGATCTTGTGTCAGTCTAGTACCCATGTATCTGTGTGTGCTGAATGTATGTGGAAAAAGATGGCGAGACATAAACCAATTAGATGGTTTCAAAACTGGTAGAATAGTTAGAGTCAAAGAATAGTCAGCTCAACATCATCTTGTCAAAGAGTCTTCAGTATGAGTACCCCAAGGATCTGTCCTGTGCTCCCTAAAATTTTTTATCAGTGAGTTATAAGCCTTTCTTGATTTCCCCCACCCCCTACACAGCTACTAGAGTACTACCCTGTAATTACCTTGTAATCCTTTTTTTACTTTTAAGTTTTATTTACTTTACTTGTCATTTATGAAATAAAACAAGTACTTCCATAATATAGGAGAATAAAAAGAAAGAACACACAAAACTACAAATATGCAACTTGCTATTCCTTTTAAGTATATAATAAAGTTTTCATGTAACTTTCTTTTTTGTTTTCCTTTTTTTCTTCCTTCCCCTCTCCACCATAGAGATGGTTACCATTAGACGCAAATATTTATGTATGTATGGGCACATATATATTATATATATATGTATTTGTGTATATATGTATTATATATATAAAGTCATTCCATACATCTATTTATCAGTTCTTTCTCTGTATGCAGATAGAGTCTTACTTCATATGTTCTTTGTAGTTAATTTAGGTATTGATAATAGTCAAAATGACAGTCCCTCAAAGTTGTTCTTAAAACAATATTGCCATCACTGTATACAATGTTCTCTTGGTTCTGCTCATTTTGCTCTTTGTTATTTCATACAAATCTATTCATGCTTTTCTAAAATCAATAAGCTCATCATTTCTTACACCACAGTAGTTTTCCATCACAATCATATACCACAAGTTGTTTAGTCATTCCCCAATTGACAGGCATTCCCACAATTTCCAGTTCTTTGCCACTATAAAGTGAGATGCTATAAATACTTTAAAACATATAGATTCTTTTTCTTTTTTCCTAATCATCTTTGGAAATAGACTTTTCACATACTTTGTACATATGTACACATTGTTTCCTCCATTAGAATGTAAGTTCCTTGAGGTCAGGGACTGTTTCCCTTTCGACTTTGCATCTTCAGGGCTTTGTACAATGCCTGGCACATAGCAAATGTTTGATAAATGCGTGATGGATGGATAGATGGGTAGATGAAAGGATAAAGATAGAAAAGGTATGCTCATTCAATTTGCTGACAAAGCTGAGAGGGATAACTAACATGCTAGATGACCAAAATTCAAAAATGACTTGACAGTCTGGAACATCAGAGGCTGAATCAGTTGGGACAAAATTGAATACAGATAAATGTAAGGTCTTATCTTTGAGTCCAAAAAATCAATTACCTAAATACAAAATAGGAGAAGAAGACATAGATGGATGAGAGTTTGTTAAAAGATTTGGGAGCATTGAAAGATTAAAAGTCCATTATGAATCAGCATTATGATGTGGCAGAAAAAACAGGTTGTACTCATGCGTTAAGTACAATGAGTCTTACACTGGTGCATTAAGGAAAGCAGAGGTTGCAGGTTTAGGGCTGTGATAGTTCCATTCTATTCTGCCCTGATCAATGCACATTGAAATTGTAGATTCTGTTCTAGGCATCTCAGTTTAGGTAGGGTATTCCATGGATATGTTGGAGACTGTGGGAAGGAGGGTCACTAGGGTGACTGAAAGAATTGTGGATGTCAAACCTGGAGAGAAGAATGCTTAGGATACAAGGCTTAATATTTGTTACATTTTAGTCATTTATTATTGAATTACACGTGAAATGCTAATATTTATTCAATCTTATTACGTACAAGGCATAAATATAGGCAAAAAAGAAGAGAAGTCTGTGCTCTCAAGGAGCATTACATTCTAATAGTTGAAGACATCACCCAAAAGGGAGATGATAAGCAGCGGAGGTTGTGGGAAAGGATGAAGGGGAGAGGGTGACTCCTGAGAGAATTTGATGTTCCTGGTGAAGGAAGCTGAAAAGCTCTCTCTGAATATTTAAAGATTTATTTTGTGAGAGATTAACATTGTTCTGCTTGGCCCTGGAAGGCAAAACCAAGAATGAAGGGCAGATGTGGCAGAGGTATGTTGAGGCTTGATTTAAAAACAACAACTTCCAAATGGTTAAAATTATCTAACAGTGGAAAGGCTGGTCAGGAGGTATTGGGTTCCTTCTCTTTGAAGATCTTCAAGCAAAGACTGGATGATCACTTGTTGGGTTTGTTATAGTAGCGATTCTTTTGGGGTTATTGGTTGAATTACACAACAGCTAAAATTTCAAACTTTCAAAATTCGGTGATTTTGGCATGGTTGTATTTGACTAAAAGGTTGAAAATTTAACTTATTTCTTGAGCATTGGAAAAATTATAACCTGCACCTTCCTTTGTTACTCCTTTCTGGAAGAAAATGAAACTTTCAAGTGGAACTTTTTCTTCAATAGAACTAATAACTTTACACAAGGCAGAGAGGTGGTTATAGTAGATAGAGCACCAGGCCAGGAGATAGGAAGACTCATTTTTTTTTTCATTTAAATTCAATTACTAGGGAGAAGCTAGGTGGCACAGTGAATAGATCACTGGCCCTGGAGTTGGGAGGACCTGAGTTCAAATTCAGCCTCAGACACTTGACATACTTAGTAGCTGTGTGACTTTGGGCAAGTCACTTAACCCCAATTGCTTTGCCTTCCCCCCTCCAAAAAACAAACAAAAAAGACAACAAATTCAATTACAAGCTATGTAACCATGGGCAAGTCACTTGAGCCTGTTTGCCTCAGTTTCCTTATCTGTAAAATGAACTGGAGAAGGAAATGGCAAACCACTTCATTATCTTTGCCAAAAAAAAAACCCAAAAGGGGTCACAAAGAGTTGGACGCAACTGAAAAACAAGAACTGAACAACACTTCCAGGGACACCACTAGGCAGAGTCCTTTGTATGATCTCAAAACACACACACACACACACACACACACACACACACACACACACACACATGCACCCTCTCTCCCTCTGGCCTAGAGAATGGAAAAGTTTAACCAGACTCATTTTCTATTTGTGTTTTCCAAATTATCAAGTTTAAAAAAAAAACTCTTTAGGGCAATTCCCTCTCCTTTTTCACACATGTTTATACAGCTCCACCCCCAAGCACCAGGACTTGCTTCAAGCTGAAATTCATGGGGGTGTTGACCTCATCACGACTGTCTGAAGTGCATCTGCAGCCAGTGTCTGTTCACCCCAACCTCCACCCCCACCCAAGCACAGCTGGGGCAATCATCATGGAGCTTTAATACCCACCCCCATCCCACCCCACCCCCAAAATCAAACACCTGGAAATCCTACTCTACTCACTCTTGTCATTGCCCACATGTAAAAGGAGAGCCTTGCCCTTGATTATGGCTTGGTATACAAATCTTAGCCAATGTGGTTTTCTGTTTGTTTCCATAATTAGTGGAGACTTTTTTTTTTTTAAATAGAGGGGCTGCCTATCCCTCCCTCAGTCTCTCCAATACATTTACTACTCCCTTAACTACCACACTAAAACTATCATTGGAGCTAGGAAGAAAACAAGCAGATGATAGCAATGGAAGAGTTCAACACAAAATAGGCAGATAAAAGTATGGGTCTAGAGGGATAAAATTCAGGCCTGGACCCCCTAATCCTTGGGAGGAGAAGAGGGGTGATGGAGAGGAGAAAAATGGAGAACATTGGTGGGCTCAGTGACTTGGGCAGGATGGTACTGAAAAGAGTACGGCCCAGACCTTGGAGAGGGAACATGGGCCGAAGGCCAGGTTGTAGAGGCAATGTCTATGGCACTGGGGAGGCACAAAATGAGCAGGTCAGAGGATTACAAGGAAAGAAAACAATATCTCTAAAGATGAGCCTGCTCAGTCTGCAGCTAGAGTGCTGGTTCTGCTCCAACATACTAAAAATACATGAGGGAGGTCTACAGAATGTCAGGAAGGTGTTATCTAGAGTAAGTCAAATGGCTAGGATGACACTTTTTTTTACTATCTGTATGACTTTACTTCCTGCATGACTTTGGTCAAGTCCTTTCCTCTTTCCAGGCCTTATTTTCCTCATTTTCAAATGAGGAAGTATGACTAGATGATTTGTAAGGTTTCTTCCAACTCTAGATCCTATTATTTATGGGAAAACATTATCAAGAATTAGGTTGAGAGGGGGCAGTTAGGTGACACAGTGAATTGAGCACTAGCTCTGAAGTCAAGAGGACCTGAGTTCAAATCTGACCTCAGACACTTGACACAACTAGCTGTGTGACCTCTGGCAAGTCACTTAACCCCAGTTGCCTTGTTTCCACCCCTCCTCCACTCAAAAACAATTAGGTAAGAATGCTTGGAGGATTTTCAATCTACATTTACAAAGATGAAAACTCTGATCCATCAGAGTATCCTCTCCAAGAGAGGAAGGATAAAAGGAAAGAAGGGGAAGGAAAGGGAAGGAAGAGAGGGATGGAGGAAAAAGGATTTGAGAGAAAGGGAAAGGAAGGAAAGAAGAGAAGAAGGAAAGAGAAGAGATAAGAAGGAAGGAGGGAGAGATAGAGGAAGAAGGAACTGGGAGAGAAAGAGAAATAAAGAAAGGAAAGGAGGGAGGGAGGAAGAAAGGAAAGGAATGGAGGAAGGAAGGGAAGGAAGGAGGGAGAGATGGAGAAAGAAGGAACTAGGAGAGAATGAGAAATGAATGAAAAAAGGGAGGGAGGAAGAAAGGAAAGGAAAGAAGGAAGAAAAAAGGGAAGGAAGGATAGAAAAATAAAGAAAAGAGCCCAGCATGTGTTTGCCTGGGCTTTTCCAGATGTGGATTTGCTGATAAAGGATTGGCTCTCCTGAGCAGCTGCCTTCCGCTAAGGAAAACAGAAGGAGATAGGATTTCAACAGGGTTCTCACCCTGCTGAATCAGCAAATTTAGGGCCCTGGCGGATTTCTGCCAGCTAGAGCAGCCTCTTCATGCCATTATCGGGTCTGTAAGGGGGGCAGTTAGCTTGTCAGGCCTGGTGTGAGAATGTTTACATAAGAAGCTGGATCTGGAGATGAAGACAGCAGAGTCTTAAGAAGGGGGGATGAGGCAGAGGGGAAATTTTCATTTTATTTTGTTTCTTCCTCTCTCGGAGAAGCAGTGAGAGCTTGTGGAGAGGATTTTTGTTTCCTTGTTTCTTCTAAACTTTCAGCCCCATCCTGTCTCAGAGGTGAGACCTTTTTAAGCTGTGCTTTTGAACCAAAATCTGTCAGAATCTACTGAGTTAGAAAGGTTTCTAATGGGTGCTTGGTGAAGGACCACATATCAGGCATGTTAGGACCAACCCAGCTAGGGTCCTAGAACTCCTCACTAGGTTATTTAGACTCATATGGGGTCACAACCCATAGTTTAAGAAGTTCTGAAGAGGTCACCAGTGGATAAAGTTTAAGTCCTAGGGGCTCCCTTTTAGAATTCTTTAGTGTTGTGTGGCCTGAAGGCATGGGTAGTGCAAAGTGGGCATGCTTTGTTCAGAACCAAGACGGTAGTAGTGAAGTGGTGAGATGCACCATGGGCACATGCTGCCAGAAACATTATTAAACGTTTGATGTTTAATTATTTTTTGGTCGTTGCACATTCAGAAATCTTTTACTGCTGTCAATTTTTTTGCAACCCAATATGGGGTCTCAACCCATAGTTTAAGGAGTGCTGAACTCTAGAAGGACATGGATTTTTCTGTCACAACTCTCAAAAAGCACCTGTTATCTATTGCAGAGGGATTTCCACCTGTATCAATGGAGGATGCAAAATCAAGCATCCTTGAAGTATTGTTACTTTTAGAGATTTTTTTATGCACATATACAGACACACACATATCACTTCACGATGTTTGATTTTGTTTCTTCTTTGGCATTATGTGGGCTCCTGAATTAGATGTCTCAGAAATAGATACAAGTTGGCCTCATAGTCAAGGACCAAAATATAGTCATCCAGCTAGTATTTATTAAGCATTTATCATGGCCCGGGTACTCTACTAATTTCTAGGGTTATAAAGAAAGTAAAAAAAAAAAGTCACTTCTGCTCTAAAGGAGCTCTTATTCTAATGGTGAAGACAGCCAATGAACAACTATGTACAAATAAGATACAACATCATGGAGGTTAGGAAATGTGGCACCCTAGCAATTTGGAAAATCTGTGTAAAATTTTTTGGCCTTCCCTTTATACCAGAGAAGGTCTACATTTTTTCTTTTTCTTTTATGGGTTGTTTACAGTACCTTATTGTGAAATTTAGATCGTCTTTGTTCAGGCTGTATTATACAATACTATACATATATTTTATGCATTTCTGAGTTTCTAAACTTTTTTGTCATTGGCTCACCTTAGCATGTTGTCTTTAGCTTCTGCAAAACTTCCCCCAAATTCCCATTTAATTTCTTATGCCAACCTGTGATATACTAAAACCATGATGGGGATAATAACTGTACAGGATAAATTAGGGGCAATGTCAGAAAGAAGACAAAAAGATTAAAGAGACTTCTTGCAGAAGGTGGGATGTTAGCCAACACCTGAAGTTAGCCGGGAAAGTTGGAGAGGACAATGAGGAGGGGGGGCATTCCTGGGGAACAGCCAGAGAAAATGCTCCCAGCCAAGAGATGGAGTGTTGACTTGGAGGAACGGCCAGGAAGCCAGTGTGACTGGATTATGGAATAAAGTATAGGAATACTAGAGTGCCATCATCAATGACTTTAAGACCCAAACAGAGGGTTTTATATTCCATCCTGGAGATAATAGGGAGCTACAAACACCCTCAAAGAATGTGTCAAGCCCACCTTCCTCTTAGGCTTCCCATCCTATATTCCTCCTCCCTCTCACCAAAGCACAATCAAATCAAATTCTCTACTACTACACTCTAACAAAACTGCCCTAGCCTGATATAATTGATCATAGATAGATGTGGGTAGAATCATAGAATGCCAAGTCGAAAGGGACCTGAGTCTAAAAGGGACTGAGTCTAAGCATCTCCTTTATAAAGAAGAGGAACCTGAAACCCAGAGAGGTTAAAAGACTAGCCCAAGCTCACACAGCTAGTTCGGTGGCAGAATTGGAACTCAAACTTTAGGTCTTTTGACTCCTGGTCTAGAGTTTTTCCAATGATATCAAGTTTGAACAAAATTGACTTCTGGAAAATCTGGACTGATGCAAAAGATAAGCCAGGGAAGTACTGTCTCTTTTACAAAAAAGTCATAGAATCATTGGGTTTTTCTAGTTGTGAGGTTCTAAGAGAGTATGCGGACTAGGCCAAGAGATGTGCTGTAATCAGCTTAAACCAGCCCAGGAGAGCCAATTGTCAAATTTTCAGTGTGAGCTTAGAAATCAGGAAATTTCTACAAATAAAGACTGAATTTATTGCTTTGTTGATTGGGTAGACATAAGAAAAGTGATGGAGAAAATGTTAATAATGCAGTTTAAACTCAGAAGTATAACCTATGTATTACATTTTTATTTCAGAGAGCTTATTGTCAAACATTTACCAGCAAACCCTCATGACCCCTTGTTTTACACTCGAAGTATAAGGTCACACAAGTTCACACAGCTTCAGTTCACATAGTTTTGTTGTTGTTCAGTCGTTTCAGTCATGTCTGACTCTTCAAGACCCCATTTGGGGTTTTCCTGGCAAAGATACTGGAACAGTTTGCCATTTCCTTTTCTGACTCATTTTACAGATGAGGAAACTGAGGCAAACAGGGTTAAATGACTTGTCCAGGGTTACACAGCTAGGAAGTGTCTGAAGCTGGATTTGAACTCAAGTCTTCCTGACTCCACTGTACCATCTGGCTGCTCTAACATAGCTAGTTGGTTGCAAAGATGAAATTAGAATCGACATCCCCCTGATTATCAAGTGACCTTTTCTACCACATTGGACCTCCTACCACCATCATCATCAGGAGATACTTATTAGGCACCTTATGCAGGTCACCAGATTAGTGTTGGGGATATAAACTGTATCTTTGCCCTATAAGGACTTGCAATTTCTTTAAAGAAATTCTTTGTTTTACAAAGACATTCAAAATTGGATTCTTTTCAATAGACTTCTCAATTTATACTGAAAATATGATGCCCCCAAATTTGCTTTACACTCAACTTTGAATGAGCATGGAAATCACTAGGGAAAAAGAGGGAAACCTGTGTTAGAAATCCCTAATCTTCACAAATTGCAGAATCACAGAACTAAAGTGGAAGGCATCCTAGTAGCCCTAGAGCTCAACACATATTGGAAATAGCATCACTTCTTCAGTGCTTTTGACCAGGCCTCATCCAACCTCTACTTGAAGACCCACTACTTCCCAACACTGCCTATTCTATTTGGGATAATTTAACTTATTAGGGTTCCCCCCATATCAAGCCTAAATTTGATGTCTTAGCAGCATCTGTTAGTTGCTACAAATTCTGCCCTTTGGGACCAAACAGAATAAGCATAATCCTTCTTCCTCATGACAATCCTTCAAATACTCAAAAGGCATTTATATCCCCTGGACCCTCTCTTCTCCAGTTTCTTTGACCCTCATATGGCATGATCTCAAAGCCCTTTCTTTACCTTTCAGTTGCCCATCTCTGGACATTCTCGAGCTTTTATCAAATGTTTTTCCTGAACTGTGGCACCCAGAAATGAACACAGTACTTCAGGTGTTATCTGATTAGGACTGAATACAGTCTTAGAAATGTCATATCTCAATGCAGCCCAAGATAGCATTCACTTTTTTGGTGGGGAGGGGGCTTCCACATAATGATAATCATGATACTGCTGATGATAACAACAATAAAAATAATAGGTAGTATGTATCTATAGAGCTGTAGGGTCAACTCGGTGGTACATTGGATATAGCGCTGGACCTGGAGTCAGGAAGATTCATCTTTCTGAGTTCAAATCTGGTCTCATATACTAGCTGTGTGACCCTGGGCAAGTCACTTAACCCTGCTTGCCTCTGTTTCCTTATCTGTAAAATGAACTGGAGAAGGAAATGGCAAACCACACCAGTATCTTTGCCAAGGAAACTCCAAATGGGGTCACAAAGAGCTGTACACAACTGAAACAACTGAACAATAACAAAAAAGAGTATTATCTACAGAACAAGGTTTGATGTGTACACAACAGTTTTGATGTAACTCTACGAGAAAAAGACTAATGGAGAAAGATTGTGTGACTAGGGTGGCTCCTCTGATGATCCACTGATCCAAGAAAATGGGTTCCAGAAACGGTCATATAGGACATAACAGGTGTCCTATTTTGTAAAAATTAAAATTTTATTATTCAAAATTTCACAGAGTAAATAAGTATAAAAGAAATTAAAGTAATTAAACTATCAAATGATTTGGGGGGGGGATAAGTTTGTAGCAGTTATATTCTGAAGCTATTAAAGATTAAACCTGCACTAAGACTTTTGGGACTGCCTGTGTTATCTCATTTTATCTTCACAACTCTGGGAGGTCAGGGGATTATTATTATCCTCATTTTACTAATGAGGAAAAAGAGGTGGATAGAACTTAATTATTATATAGGGTTATGCAGCTAGAGTCAGAAACCATATTTGAACTTTGGTCAGATCCATACACTATCACCTATACCACTTACCCATATTGAATTTTGTAATTGACTAAAATTCCCAGCTACTTTCCAGACGAACTGCTATCGAGCCATGCCTCCAACATCTTGTATTTGTAAAGTCAGTTTCTGGAATCCAAGTGTACAAAATATTCTTGTTGTTGAGTCATTTACGTCCAACTCTTCATGACCTCATGGACTTTATTGTTCATTGGGTTTTCTTGGCAAAGATACTGGAGTAGTTTGCCATTTGCTTCTCCAGTAGATGCAGGTAAACAGAGGTCAAGTGACTTGCCCAGGGTCATACAACTAGTCAATGTCTAAGGTTGGATTTGGACTCATGTTCCTGACTCCAGGCCCAGTGCTCTATAAACCGAGTCACCTAGCTGCCTCCTGCAAAATTATATGCATCCCTATTGAATTTTATCTTTTTTGATTCAGTCTAATGCTGGAGCCTGCCAAGATCTTTTTCCACCTTGACTTAGTCATCTAGTGTGTTAGTTATCCCCTCCCCATCATTGAGAAGCATGCCATTTATACATTTATCCAAGTCACTGATTAAAATGCTAAATAAGACCATATTCTTCCTTACAGTAACTTAGAAGATCACATAACACAAAGTAGAAACTATCTCCACTTCACTTCTCAAATTCAACGATACGTTCTCCAAAATGTCCAACTGATTTTCATAAAGCACAGCTCTGACCATGCCACTCCCCTCTTCAATAAACCCCAGTGACTCCCTATTATCTCCAGGCTCAAAAATAAAATCTTCGATTTAGCTTTCAAAGCACCTCAACTTGGTCACTTCTTGCCTTTCCAGGCTTCTAACTTTCTACTCCTCTCCATGCACTAATGCCATTGCCTTCTTTCTGTTCTTCACATAAAGCACCGATTTATGTGACTGGGTGCATTTTCTCTGGTCATCTCCCATCCCTACATTTCTCTCCTTATCTCTGCCCATTGGTTCCCTTGGCTTCCTCATGAACTCACTAAAATTCTGCTCTCTAGGAGAAGCCTTTCCTAATCTGCTTTAATACCAATGACTTCCTTCTGAGATTTCCTCTCATTTATCCTGGATATATCTGTATAGGATATAAGATATCCTGTGTCTGTATATATATGTATCTGTCATATCTTCACTCACTAGCTATATACTCACTCTCCCACTTTTCATCTGTAGCTCTACTTGATTTGAACTCCCTGAAACATAATGCCTCCAGGAACCCTCTCATGTCTGTCCCACCTTCCCCCTTAGTTTTCCAGCTTCCTTTTGTGTTCTTCTCTCATTAGACTGTAAGCTCCTTGAGGGCAGGGACTTTTTCGTATTCATATTCTTAGCACAATGTCTGGCACATGTTTAGTTCTTATTGTCTTGTCTGACTTTCTGTGACCCCATTGGGGGTTTTCTTGGCAAAGACAATAGTGCGATTTTTGCCATTTCCTTCTCCAGTTCATTTTACAGATGAGGAAACTGAGGCAAACAGGGTTAGGAGACTTTCCCAGGGTCACATAGTGTCTGAGATCAGATTTGAATTCAGGAAGATGAGTCTTTCTTATACTCTATCCACCGGCACATAGCAGGTGATTAATAAATGTTTACTAAATTGAATATCTGTATAAGTGCCTGGCATAGTTGAGTACATAGTAGGCTCTTGATAAGTTCTTGTTGACTTGACAATTGTGCAGGTGAGAATACTTTCCATTTCCTGATACTGTTTGTATAGGGTCCAGTAGGGAGTAGGTGATTGGGGGAGGGGAGGAGAAGGGGCCAGATGTACACAATCCTCCTGTTCCCATGGAAACCTGTAGAGGTCTTCTTTCTCTCTGAGGTTGGCTTCAGCCTTGGTCTTGGCTTTGGTCCGACAGTCTAGAGGGCCAGGAGGAAGAGCTCCCCTATCCCCATGGCAGTATTCTAATGAAGCTCCCGACAAGGTCTCTTCCCCCAGGGGCTTACAATTTAAAATAGATGACAGAAACCAGACAAACACACAGCAGGTGTTTTTTTCCAAAACATAAGTGAGCAGGAAAAAGGGTTTCTATGGTAACCCTACACACACATTTTAGCAGGTTTTGCTCTTTTAAAAAAATCAAAACAAAACCCCAGATATACCCTTCAAGTTTGTGTTCCAGAAGACTTTCAAATAGCACTGATAACTATAATAAACTAATATAATAATAGCTAACATTTCTATAACATTTTATGCTTCATTTAGTGCTTTAATCCATTAATAATGAGAATAGTTTGCACATAGTGTTTTAAGGTTTGCAAAGTGCTTTACAACCTTTATCTTTTATCATTCTCACAATTCTGAGATATAGGTGATCTGATTATGTCCATTTTACAGATGAGGAAACTGAGGAAGGCAAAGATGAAGTGACTTGCCCGTGGTCACACAAGTGTCTGAGAATTTTAACTAAGGTCTTCCTAATTCTGGGTCCAATACTCTATCCACTGTGATGCCTCATGTGACCCTTGCAATTATCCTTTGAGGTAGGGATAATAGGTGTTATTTTCCTCATTTTAAAGATGAGGAAAATGAAGTCCAGGAAAGTGAAATGATTTGCCCATAGTTGTATGCCTAGCAAGTACCAGAGGCAGGATTGGACGTAGGTCATTCTTGCCTCCAAGTCTAATTCTGAAGAGTCAGAATTAAAGATAAGCCACACTACCCCTGCCATGTAGGTGTGACTGGCGCAATAACATCCCCAATTGAAAGTAAGAATAGGTTAATTAATTCTTACCTTGTTCAAGGCCAAAAGATATGACTGAGAATGGTTACTCTGACTTTATTATAGCTTGCGATGTGAATATGTTTTCTTTAACAAGGGGGTTAAATACACAGGCTTGGTAATTTCCAGAAAGAAATGTAAAACCAGAAACAATTATTGTTATCAGGATTTGAACTCTAAGGTCTTTGTCCTTTCTGATGCCAAAACATAAAACAGCATGATTTCTGTTAGTTTTCCCAAGAACTCAGTCTGTCACTAATGGCTGAAAAAGAAATCTATTTCTATGTGACCAGTGACTATAATACTTGGGATAATTCTATGATCTAATTGATTTGTGTCCTCTAGACAATGGTCCAGAACCCAATGTAGCCATGCCTTCTCATGCTATGCAATTCAATCACATTTGCCCATAAATGAGGCAAAAAAGATCCACCTTTTTCCACATCTCTTGACACTGTATGAACACCAATGGAGCATGTGGGCCATACATTCATTACTTCTATTTTTGTTACATGATTCACCCACCTCATTTTTTGACCATATGTCTCTTTGATGAGAGGAGGTGGTGTAAATGTGAATTGGTAGAGGGGGAGATTCCTTTTGGGTAATTCCCCTTATCAGAGGTTCCCAAAATGTGGTCTGCAGACTCCTGGGGGTCTCTGAGATGATTTGGGGAAGTTGGTAAGGTCAAAACTATTTTAATTATAAAACTTAGACTCTATTTGCCTATCAAGATAATCCTCCCTTTTCCATCTATGTGTCTGTGTGAAATCGTATATTCTTCCAAATGGTATTTGAATGCAGATGCAGATATGAGAATCTAGCTTTCTTTTATTAAGTCAGACATAAAGAGATTTGCAAAAATATATAAAACCATGCTGCTCTTTTCCAGGTTTTTTTTTTGTTTTGGTCTAGTTATTTTTCATTTAAATGTTATTTATGTTTATATAGAAAGCATAAATGACATGTCTACCAAATTAGCAGATGACATGAAACTGAGAGGGTTTGATGGATGAAAAAGTCAAGGGGCAAAGAGATATTAACACACTAGAACATTTCATTGAATCTAATGAGATAAAATATAATTGAAACAAATTTAAAGTTATTTAATTTTTTTTGCTTTAATTTAATTATTTTATATAATTAATTCATTTAATATTTTGTTAATATTTCATTTAATTATTTAATAATTCATTGAAGTAAAAAATGACTTCACAAATACAATAAAATGAAAATATGGTCAGGTGACAGTTCATGTTTTAGTGAACAGCAAGCTTAACAAGAGTCAACAATATGACAGGTCACGAAAATTAATGTGATCCTAGATTACCAAGCATCTTCATGCCTTACCTCCTTCTCTGTTCCACCTCCCACCTAGGAACCCTGTTCATTCCTATTTGAGGTTTTTATAGCTAGCTTGACTTGACACAATGCCTGTTGCATTCCTCCATCTTCACGCCGGGACATCAATTACCTCTCTATTTCCCTACTTTCTACCTCTAGCTCATGGAACAATAATCAAATCCAAATACCTGGAAAAGACACCTCAATCAATTATCATATGGCTCTACTCCCCGGCCCAGTGATTTCCAATGCCCAGTTATCCTTCTCTAGCCACTATTCCCTTATGTATGCTGCCTTCTCTTATTAAAATATAAGCTACTTTAGGTCAGGGGTAATTTTTCTTTTTGTATCTGTTTTGCCAAAGTTTAGCAGAGTGCCCCAGCACCTAGTAAGCAGGGGGGGAAGAGAATAAACATTTATATATTGCCTACTATATGGCAGGAACCATTCTAAACACTTTTTTTTTTTTTTTACAAATTTCATCTCATTTCATTCACTCAACATTTTGAGGAACAGTTGAGGTTTACAATTGAGGAAACTGAGGTAGAGACCAGGGTCACACAATTAGTAAATCTATGAGACTGGATTTGAACTCGTGTCTTTCTGACTCCAGACACAGTGTTCAATTTACTGCTTTTAAGTATGTAATAAATGCTTTCCCTTCTATTAATTCTTTTGAGAGGCATCATGTACTGAATAAGAACATTTCTGCTCCTTCGGTACTCCTGGCTCGACCATGCTAGATCTGGACTATTATATTCAGTCCTGGGCACCACACTTTAGGAAGGACATTGGTAAAGTCACTGGTTGAACAGTCATCTAGATAGGGGTGATAAAAACTGTTCCAAAGAAGGATGAATTAAAGAAATTGGAGGTACTTAGCCAAGAGAAGAGTTGAAAGATACTTGAAAACTGCCTCCGATTATTTGAAAGATTATTATTTGAAAAGCTCAGATTTCTTTTGGAGGGGTGGTTGGTAGAAGAGGTCAGAATTTGGAATCAATTAGGTCAAAGTTACTGAGAGGCTGGTTTTGGCTCCATATAAGGGAAAACTCCATAATAATTATGGATGTCCAAAAGTGGAATGGACTTTTTTGGGAGTCAGTAACTTCTCCATCGCTAGAGATTTTGAATCAAAGGCTGGATAATAGTCATTGCTGGGAATCTACAAATGTTTTTAAAACATTCTTTTTTCCAGGTATGGGTTGGATTATATGGCTGTAAAGTCCCTTCCAGCTCTGAGAATTTGTGATATTTATTTAAGCCTTAAGTCTCAGACAAAGAGGGATTGATTTTACACACACACACACACACACACACACACACACACACACACACACACACACACAC
>NW_027187378.1:22740840-22758015 GCF_028583685.1 Petaurus breviceps papuanus | reverse complement strand
CACACACACACACACACACACACACACACACACACACACACACACACTGTTGTGTTGTTCATCCTTCCTACTTAAAGAGGACCAAACTGACATCATGAAATTGGGGTCAATGTATAGTGTGTTTGACTGTAGCTAATCAGAACAATATGAGCTTGGAAGATTCTACCATTATGTCAGGCACAAATAATCCATTTGAATATTTAGGGTCGAGATATCTTTAGATCTGTGCATTTTATGTTTCTTTTGAGCTACTGTGATTCTGCTTTGCTCATACAGCACAGTTCCTTTTGTGCTGCAGGCATGCCATTCTTGAGTAGTCCTGTGCCAGCACTTCCCATATCTCATAATCAATAATAAATTCTTCAGAGAAACTTTGAGAGTATCCTTGTATCACCTCTTGTGACCTCTGTGCAAGCACTTGCCTTGTGCAAGTTCTCTGTAAAATAGGTTTTTTTAATAATTGTCTTTTAAGCAAACATACGTTTGGCATTCAAACAATATGGCCAACCCATCAGAGTTGAATGCTGTGTGACAGAGTTTGAATGCTTGGAAGTTCAGCTCAAGAGAGGACCTCAGTGCCCAATACCTTATCTTGCCAGGTGATCTTCAGAATCTTCCTAACATAATTCAATTGGAAGTGGTTTATTTTTCTGGCATGGCACTGGTATAGATTATCCAGGTTTCTCAGGTATTCAACAATGAAGTCAGCACAATGGCTCTGGAGACCATTAGTATGGTATGAGCCTAACACCTTTCCTCTCTCACACTTTCTTTCAGAGCCTCCCAAATGCTGAGCTAGCCTGGAAATGTGTGCATCAACCTAATTATCTATGTGGACATCCCTAGAAAGTATCCTGTCAAGGTAAGTGAACTTATTCACAGCATTCAAAATTTCTTCCTTTACTATACCCAATGGTTCTACATATGGATGGTGTGATGCTGATTGGTGGAGAATCTCTGTTTTCTTGGTATTAACTGTCAGGCCAAAGTTAGCATGAGTGACAGAGAACCAATGTATACCCTCTGTTGCCATCTCAACCTCAGAGGCTGCATTGAATGCACATACTTCTGTGAACAAAAAGCTGCACACCAATTCTCTCCACTTGAGTCCTGGCTTGTAGCCTTTTCAAGTTAAATAATTTATGATCAGTGCATTGATACTGTTTTCATCCTCATTGAAGGTATACAACATCACTGAAAACATTATGCTAAAAAGCACAGGGGCAAGAACACAGCCCTGCTCCATTCCATGGTGACTGTGAAATTGCCAGTGCATCATCCATTATCCAGAACCCACGTGAGCCTGCCATCATGAAAGTGGCATATAATACCCATTAACTTCTCCAGGCAACCAGATTTCACCATGATCTTCCACAAGCCCTCACAACTGACAGTATCAAAGACTGCAGTCAGTCTGACAAACACATCCTGTGGGGGAGCTTTTCCATGTTCTTCTGAAAATTTTACACTGGCTTCCACTCAATGTTTTGGGGCCCTTCTTCTAAATCTCTTGACATTGTGGAGAGATCACTAGAGCACACTGGCCACCCATCTATCCTTAGCTGTGGCTCCGTGACTCATTCACCTATTTTGATAGTAAGACATATCTCATATTTGACTCTACAGCAGCCTACTCATGCCTGCTATGTGCCTCTCAAGGACCAAATGTTTAGTTTTTTGGAGACTATATTATTATTTGAGACAGAGCATTATGGTGCCACTAAAAGAAAACTGATGTTAAAATGGTGGACCTTTGTTTTAGGTAGAAGGCCTGGATCACTAAGAATGCTGTACGTGGTACTTTTAGCCAAGATGGCTACTTGAATGAAATTGGGTAGCTCCATTCTCATAAACCTACAACAGCAAAACCAAAAAAAAATCATCAGACCAAATAATTATTGAAAAATACTATAAAACTCGAGAGTAAATACTTCATTCACCCCAGAACTACACAAAAAATTAGCCAGAAGTCCATGGGCAACAGGAAAAGAGGCATGTTAAAAAAGCTATCTCAATAGCAAACAAACAATATGAATAGAGATACCTGTAATCTGGAAAGCTCTCTATCTGGAGGCAGCAAGACCAGAGGGTTCACATAAGAAAGTCCTAAAGTAGCTGAAAAACCACAGAGCAAACACGGGAAGCAGCCAAGATGTGTAGCAGTCAGTGCGGTCATGGCAACAGCCATACCAGGACACTACAGTTTCAGAGGATCTAAGATTCTTGCTCTCAGTTCTGGGATGCCACAGAGAGATTTAATGATCTTGTAATTGAACATTAAAGATGGGGGGAGGGCTAAAACTTATCATTGCTCTTACTGTAGACATGCCCAAGGAGGTAGAGGTCAGCAGTGAAATCCAAAGTACCCCCAAACAAAGCAAATCCTTCACCACCCTACCAAAAATGCAGCAGGGGCAGAGCTACAGAGATGCTGAGATACCCAAAATTCAACCTAGTAGAATAAATTTCATAACTACAAGCAGAATCTCAAAAGAAAAAAAAAAGTACTACCTTGATTTTCCACAAGCATTACATGAATACCTGGAAGAAATGAAACAAGAAATTTCTAAAATGTGAAATAAAGGTCTGGAAAAAGGAATTAGAAGGAAAATAACTTTTATTTACACAAAGTAGTAAACCTTACCTAAGTAAGGGACCGCCTGAAAAGTTTAACAGAGATCAATGATTCCATGATGTAATAAGATCAAAATATTAGAACCAGAGGTCAAAATAGAAGTTGAAAGAAAAAAGCTAATATAGTTCAAGAAATCATGGAGATAAATTAGAACCAAGGGAAAAAGTAAAAATAGAAAGAATACACTGATCATCTCCTGAAACCCCCATAAGAAAAGTCCCAGAAATGTTACAGACAAAATCTAGAGTGTCTAGATTAAAGGGAAAAGAAAGAATACTTTAAGCCAGGAAAAAGAGTTCAAGAATCAAAGAATTATAGTTACACAATGTCTGGATGTTTTTACTATAAACAAAAGAAAGTCTTGGAATATGACTTCAAAAAGGCAGACAGATAGGTAGGTAGAGAGATAGATAAACAGACAGATAGAGATATACAACCAAGAATACCATATTCTGAAAAGCTAAGTATATAATACTACAGGGTGAAAACAGACCTATAATGGAAGAAGACTTTCAAGTATTCATGATGAAAAGAACAGATCTGAATAGAAACTCTGAATTGCAAAAACAGTAATCAAGAGAAACATATAAAAGAATATATTTATATGTAAAATATTTTTAAGCAACTGGAAGGGACTAAGTGATGAAGTATTTATATTCTGGGTTATCACCATCTTCCCAGTCACTCAAGCTTACAACCTAGATGTCATTCTTGACTTATTTTCTCCCATCTCACCATATCTAATCTGTTAAGTCCTGTTGATTCTTTTTAACATACATGGTTCCTTGTCTCCCATGGCACTACCTCTACTCTCTCTGGTACACATCTAGTCTATTGCCATAGCGTGATGGTTGATTTTTCTGCCACAAATCTCTCTCTCCTCCAATCCATCCTCTGCCTTCAGCTAACAAAGTGATTTTCCTAAAACTTAGTTCAATGTCATCTGCCTCCTCTCCCCTCCCCCATTCAATAAACTTTAGTGGCTCCTTATTGCCACCAGGACCAAATACAAAATTCTCTATTTGGAATTTAAAGTCTTTAATAACCTTCTCCCTTCCCTTCCTATCTCTCCAGTCTTTCTGTACCTTACTCCTTTCCACATATTCTTATTTTATTTAAAATTTTTTACATCTCTATTTATTAGGGAAATTAGTTTATAATTTTCATTCTCTGCTTTGCCTCTTCCCAATTTATGCATCAGTGCCACATTTGTATCATAAAAAGAATTTGGTAGGACTCTTTCTTCACCAATTTTACCAAAGAGTCTATATATTGGAATTAATTGTTCTTTAAATGTTTGCTACAGTTCACTTGTAAATCCATCTGGCCCTGGAGATTTTTTCCTAGGGAGTTCATTGATGGCTTGTTTAACTTGTTTTTCTGAGATGGGATTATTTAAGTATTTTAATTCCTCTTCTGTTAATCTGGTCAATTTATATTTTTGTAAATATTCATCCATTTCACTAAGATTGTCAAATTTATAGGCATACAGTTGGGCAAAATAATTCCTCATTATTGCTTTAATTTCCTCTTCATTGGATGTAAATTCACCCTTTTCATTTTTGATACTAGTAATTTGGTGTTCTTCTTTCTTTTTTTAATCAAACTGACCAAAGGTTTATACCAATTTTGTTGTTGTTGTTGTTTTATAAAACCAGTTCTAAGTTCAATAGTTTTCTTAATTTCAATTTTATTAATGTCTCCTTTGGTTTTTTCAGAATTTCTAATTTGGCATTTAATTGGGGATTTTCAATTTGTTCTTTTTCTAGCTTTTTCAGTTGCATGCCCAATTTACTGACCTCCTTTTTCTCTATTTTATTCATGTAAGCATTGAGAGACATAAAACTTCCCCTAAGAACCACTTTCACTGCATCCCATAAGTTTTAGTTTATTGTCTCATTATTGTCATTCTCTTGAATGAAGTTATTGATTGCTTCTATAATTTTTTGTTTGGCCCACTCATTCTTTAGGATTAAATTATTTCGTTTCCAATTAATGTTTAGTCTATCTTTTCATGGCCCTTCATTACATATAATTTTTATGCATATCTGAAAAGGGTGCATTTAATATTTCTGCCTTTCTGTACTGGATTGTGAGGTTTTATGCCCTAGTGCATGGTCAATTTTTGTTTATGTACCATGTACCACTGAGAAGAAGGTATATTCCTTTTTATGCCCATTCAGTTTTCTCCAGAGATCTATCGTATCTACCTTCTCTAAAATTCTATTCATCTTTTCCACATATTCTATAATACAATGATATCAGTCTGTTCCTTGAACAAAACCCTCTATATTCCAATTCTGTATTTTCACTGGCTCTTCCCCATGCCTGGAATATCCTCCTTCCTCATCTCTGCATCCTAGCTTCCCTGGCTTTCTTCAAGTCCCATCTAAAATTCACCTTGTGCAAGAAGCTTCTTCTGATCACCCTTAATGCTAGTGTCTTCCCTCTGCGATTATCTACAATTTAGCCTGTTTGCATCTTTGTTGCATGTTGTCTCCCCCATTAGAATGTAACCTACTTGAGGCCAGGGATTGTTTCTGTCTTTCTTTGTATCCTCAGGGTTTAGCAAAGTGCCTGGCATATAATAAAGTCCTTAAATGCTTATTAACTTACTTGAAGTAAAAGTTAATTGAATTATAGATGGAAAAGATAGCAAATTGATAATAGTGTGTGACCTCTTAGACATAGGTAAATCAAACAAAATTTTAAAAATGAAAGAACTCAGGCACCTTAATAGAATTTTTGGAAAGTTTGGCTAGATCTCTGGCTATTACTAAGAGGAAATAGAAAGGGATATAACATATTTCTTAGCTGTATATGGCATCTTTACAAAAACTGACCCTGTGCTTGAGCATTAAAAAATTCATAAACAAATGCAAAAAAGGAAAAAAATATTTAAACTATCTTTTACTGAATACATATAATAAAAATTAAAATCAATATAGGGACTTTGAAGAAAGGAACAAAACTTTAATGAAAGCTAAAATGATTAGTTTTAAAGAAGTAATGGACCCAAATATATATCAGACAGGCAATGAAGCACTATGCCAAAACTTTTGGTATGAAGCCATAGCAGTTGTAGGGGGAAAATTCATTTATGCAAATGCAGTCATCAACAAAAGAATCAATGAAATATATATGTGAATTTAAAAAAATATAAATGCTACAGCTAAGAAAACTCCTCAACATGACACCTAAATGCAAATCTTGAAAATCAAAGAAGAGATTAAAAAAATGAAAGCAAAGAACAAAACCAAACAAAAAACTATTTAATTAAAAATAAAACTAGGAATTGTTTTTTTTTAACTGACAAAATAAATTAACCATTGGTAATCTGATTTTTTTAAAAAGAGAGGACAACTAAACTACCAATATAAAAATAAAAAAGAATTCACAAAAAAATGAAGAGAAAATAAAGGGAATTATCACAAACTATTTCCCCAATTAAATACCAACAAAACTGATAAATTAAGTATCATGAATAAATCTTTGCAAAAATATAAAATACCAAGATTAAAAAAAAATAGAGAATTTAAGTAGCCTAATTTCAGGAAAATAAATAAACTTCCAAAAGGGGAAAACTACTTGAGATGGATTTACAATTGAATTCTATCAAAGATTAATTGCAATATTATGTAAACTGTTGGCAAAAATAAAAAAATAAAGTATTCTATCAAATTTCTTCTATAATAAAAAGATCATCTTGATACCTCATTCAGGAATAGACAAAGCAGAGGGGAAAAGTCACAAGGCAATATCCTTAATGAACATGGACACAAAAATATAGAATAAAATTTTAGCAGATAGGCTACAGCAGCATATAAAAGAGATTATGTGCAATAATTAGGTGGCATTTATACCAGAAATTCAGAATTGGTTCAATATTAGGAAAACTGGACACAAAATGGATCATCTTAATAACAAAAAGCAATTAAGATGATACAATCACATCAATAGAAGTAGAAATAGTTTTTGACAAAATGCAACACCCCTTTCCATTAAACACACACACACACATACACATACACACAAAAGCATAGGAATAAGTGGATTTTTCCTTAATACATACATACATATATAATACATACAAAGGAAATACATTTCCTTTATATAGTATCTCTATAAAATGAATAGCAGTCATATATACATATATGAACACACACACTTACATATATCCATCCATCCATCTATCTACATAATGGAAAAAGTTTAGAGGCCTTTCCAGTAATACTAGGGGTGAAGAAAAGATATCCATTGTGATCACTATCGTTGGACATTGTTCTAGAAATGCTAGCTATTGTAATAAAAAGAAAAAATAAGTAAGCATCAGCAAAGAGAAAACCAAAGTATTGCTTTTTACAGATGATACAACAGTATATTTAGATAAACCTAAAGATTCAACTGAGATAGTAATTGAAACAATAACTTCAGCACAGTAGCAGTATATAAATATAACAATGGTGCATCATCTTCAGAACATGTGCAGAGCATTCAATCTGCAGCCAGCCCATATGCAAGAGACTCAAGAGTCTGCTTCCAGCATGGTATGATGCTAAGTAATGGAAGGTCCCCATTTACCAATTCAGAACATGTGCAGAAATTCTGTTTCTGGTTCCCCTACCACAGGAAGAAGAGTATTTCAGCTGGTTGGTGAGCTAAAACTGAGCATGCATTCAAAAGGTACTACTCACCCAAGGTTACCTTCATGAATGTATTTGAGGACACAAGGATTAATGGAGACCTTCTTGGTGGGGGGAGGGCTCTGAATTTTATCTCCTTACCTAGGCTTCTGCCATGTGGTCCTTGAGTAGTCCATGGCCCTGATACTGGTTTGTTTGTTTTTTTCTCTCTTGTATGTCTATTCTTTCCTGATTTAGGTGAAGGACCATTGAGAGGGCTATACTATTAGCTTTGAAAGGTCAGAATAGTGAGTAAGCTCCAGAAAGCTGGGAGCTAGTGTTCACCACAGAATTTATTGAGGGACAAGTACACATGAAGTGAAAATGGAGGCCCCAAAGAGTAACCTATTTGACCCAGTCCAATGGTAGCTAAGATGCCAATTCATCTAGCACCTATACTACATTTAAAATGAAATTGGGGGAGCAAACGTTTTGTAGAAACTACTCTGTTTGATCCCATTCTCCTTAGGAACAAGGTAGTATGTGGGAGAGTGTGGCCCAGGAATTTAAGGGAAAAAATGTTTGTAACTTCTGTTCTTCATATATTTTCTCAATTATCATCCCTTTGTAAAAAACTAATTGATGTTATTTAGCTAAATTAAATCAGGATGCTAATCCCTGGAGGGTATTGATAATACAAGGAAAATACTAACTATAATTTTTTACTGGTGTTGGGAAGAATATACTGGAATGGGTGTTTGAGCTAATAACATTTAAAAAAGACATCCTTGCCTCCCCTACCTTAAGATTACCCATAGGACTATGTGAGGGAGATATAGCCTTACTCTTGGGGAGACCTACCTTAATTGTGAGACATGGAGTTGGGATTAGGATCCTCAGAGTTTATAAGGATTATATACAATCAAGGTATAAAAATCATTAGTTTTTCTTCTTTTTTACCAAAACAAAAAAACCAATCTGACAGCTGAAGAGGTAGAGAGATAGTTTTTAGTCATTCTTGAATGAAATTTAAGTCAACTACCAGAAATAAAAAGGAATTATACAATTACAAAACAATCCTTACATAAATACAGACCTAAATAATTGGAGAAATATTAATTGCTCATGGTTGGGTCATGCCTATAAAATACAAATGACAATATTATCTAAATTTACTTATTTAGTGTTACACCAAGAAAACTGCTAATAGATTACTTAACAGAATTGGAAAAATGTAACAAAATTCATCTGAAGGAAAAGAAGATCAAGAAATAATAACCCCCCCAGAAAGTGGAAAGGAAGTCAATCTAACAGTACCAGATCTCAAACTATACTACAAAAGTAGTAATAATCAACACTATTGGGTACTAGTTAAAAATATAAAAGTTGATCAGTGAAATAGAGTAGGAACACAAAATCCAGAGAGAAATAAACATCATAGCATAGTGTTCAATAAAACCACAGACCTCAACTACTTGGGAAAGGATTGGCTCACTATTTGACAAACACTGCTAGAAAACTAGAAAGTTGTCTGGCAAAAATTAGGTTTAGACCAATATCTCACATCATTTGCAACTATGATCTCAAAATGGATACATGACCCAGATATAAAAAGTTACATTATAAACATTAGAAGAAAAGGGAAGGAAATAATCTTTCTCAACTGTGGATAAGAGAAGAGCTAATAACCAGAGAAACAGACTCACATGAGGTAAAAAGAACAGTTTTGATTATATAAAATTGAAAAGCTTTTCCACAAATGAAACAAAGAAGGCAAAATTTAAGAGAAAATGATTATTTCAGGGGGAAAAATCTTTGCAGCAAGTTATTCTGAAGAAGAGAAAAAGACTGATATCCAAGATACAAGGGGAATTAATTCAAATACATCAAAGTAAGAATGATTTCCTAGTAGACAAATGGTGAAAGGACAGGGAGTTTTTCCATAAATCAGTCATTTCATCTTTTACTCACCACAGAAGAGATCAATACATATAAAATATTCATAGCAGCAACTTTTGTAGTAGCAAAGAACTGGAAACTAAGTGAGAACCCATCAACTGGAGAAATGGCTGAACAAACTATGATAAACAGGTATAATGAAATATTAGTATGTCTTAAGAAATTATGAAAGAGATAGATTCAAAGAAACCTAAGAAGACTTTTCTGAACTGATGAAGAGTGAAGCAAGAGAAATCAAAAGAGCTGTTCGGAATTGTAAAGAAAAACAATTTTGAAAGACTGAATAACTCTGATAAATGCAATGACCTCTCCTTAAGACCAATGATGCATGCTTTCCACATCTTGAGAGAGAAATGGTGGACTAGAAATGAAAAAATGAGACCTACATTTTCAGATATAATCAATGTGTAGATTTGTTGTGTTTATCTGTGTTAACTTGTTACTAGATTTTTTTTAATGAACTGGGAAAAGTAAAGGGTAGAAAAAGACTAGTGATAGTGGTGTCTTTCCCCTTCCCATCCAAAAAAAAGAGGGGGGGTAGAATAAAGAAAAGTATAAGTGGATCATTTAAAAATACACAGAAGAAATCAGAAGGAGGTTCAGAGGATGACAGATAAGCAAGACAGCTCTGGAGCTAACATATTGAACTGAGTACATATATATGTGTGTATATATATATATGTGTGTGTGTGTATATATATATATATTAGATATTTCAAATTAGCTATACATTAATGAAATTCTTAGTTTCATGAACAATATTCTTTTTCTATTCTTTGTACATGGAAATATTTGTGTTTGTTGGTATTTGTCAAGTTCAAAAAATAAAAAGTAAAATAAAATTGATATAAAATGAAAAGTTTCAAAATATCAAGAAGTCTGAAAAACTAATTGTTGTCTTCAGTGAAAACATAACTAGAGCCAGTTTGGTCCCTCTTAGCTTCCCTTCTTCTCTATTTAACAGAATCATAGAATCTCAGAACTTGAAGCAATCTCAGACTCTTGTCCAGAATTTCTTGTCCTTGGATGCAACTCTACTTTATTCTTGTTGAGGTCAGATTTCAGACCAAACTCTCAGGCTCCTATCCCAGGGTATTTCTGGGTTGGTCTAAGCTTCTAGATTTTAGCCTCTCCTAGAACTTTCTTTCTCAGTGTAGGTCTTGTATGTGAAGAAAGCACTTTTCTACCTACTTTCCAACAAATTCTGAGCTTCCAACAGCTCTCCCCTGACATTTCAGTGATTATCTTCATGCCTCTCCCTTTCTTTTTTATGGCTCTGGGCCCTTTGGAGTTCAGCCCTTACTCTTCCCATCCCTGGACAAGAAGATTTCTTCTTTATACAGTTACAAAAATATCTAGTTTGGGTTTTAAGCTGTCTTGCAACATCCATACAGTTACCTCCTTTACCATTTCTAAAAATCTGGATGGTTCTGGTCCCTAAAGCCCTAACCTGCCTATGCCCATTTCTGTTTGCCAGGGGGGAAAAAAGTCATTAAGTGATTTTTAAGATGTCTCTGCCTACAGTGGTCAAGTTCAACTCCTTAAACTGTAACTAGGCAATAGGTTATCATATGTGCCTACTTCTCACCTGAGTCATGTGACCTCTTAGGGCAGATGTCAGCATCTTTAAATTCTGAATTAGAGTGTCTTTTCCCCATGACCAACGGTAGTCTTTCTTTCTCCTTTTTTCACTGGGTTAATTAAAAAAAACACATCTAGGGTTCAAACAATCTTTAATATAGTACTACTAAATTACATAGGCTCTTTCTCACTCTTTAAATGACTTTGGCCCCCATTCAGCTTGCACCAAAAGAAAAATGACTCCTTTACCCCCACTCTTCCTCTATGAATTCAGCAAGGAAATATATCAAGATGATAATTTATAACAATAGTTTAAAAAGACATAAACACCTAAAGGAAGCAGAGAATAATTCAGTCCAAATGTAAGGGGACAAAATTGGTTTTTGTCACTTCTATGTCTTCTCCTTTGAATTAGTAGGGAGAAACCAGGAAATGAAGTAATGAGGGGAAATTGAGAAAATGGTTTTCCCCTATTGGAAGGATGGACAGGGGTTATAATGGCAAGCACAGAAGTAGTTCACACCTTGTTTCAGCTATTGAATTAACACCTTGTTTCAGTTCAAGTTTCTTTTGAGCCTTGTATTAAGTCTGTTAAGAAACAGAATGTGTGAACCCCACAACTTGTGAACCCTAGAACTCATGAACTCCAGCAACAGGAAGGGAAGGAGCTAATGACCATAAAAAAGCAGAATTTCCAGGCTAGAGAGAGCAGAACTAAGAAGAGGTCTCTTGTGGTGGCAGAGTCAAGAAGGAGAAGACTTGTGGTATCCTGGCACTCTGTTTGTCTGCTCTGTTTGTGTTGATGTTTGTTTGTGCTACTTTGTACAGAAGCCCTGGGACCTTACTGGAAGCCCTGAAAGAGGATTTTCTGGTTGTATATTTACAGAAGTCCTAGAGCAGGGTTTTGGAGGTCCTGGGACTTTACTGATTATTTGTGCTGACCTCTTGGACCTTGTTTGTGGGTCTCTGTTGATTTTTATGTTGATGATTTGTTTTAATGGTTGTTGTTGATTTGTTGGTGGTTCTGAGTTGATTTCACAGACAGATAGTGAATTGATGATGGTGTTGGCAATGTGCATGAATATTATTGTGGCTCTGTTAAGGTTTGTCTTCCCAGAAACAGGAACTGTGAAGGACTTGAGGTGGACTGAACACTGTGAACTTCAATATGGAACTGGATAAGAAACTGGGAGCTGCCTGCCTTTGAACCCAGGTGACATTTGGAGCTGAGACCATGAGAAAGGAACCATGGAAGCTGAGAGCCAGCCTTGAGTCAAGCTGAAAGAAGACTTTACTTGGATACTGTGTACTGACTGAGAAGATTATGATTTACTGTGACCTAGGAGTGGAGAACTTTGACTTTTGTACTTTGTGATTGAATTAAGGATTTTGTGATCGACTAAATGAATGTACTTTATTTAAAACTATGTGACTACTTTGGTGAAAACTATGTGGCCATTTTAGTGATAAGTTGTTGATTTGTGACATGGTGAATGCTGTACCTTGATGTTCTGTGATAAGTTGTAACATTGTGAATGCTATATTTTGATTTTCTATTAATGTTTTGCTCTGATTTGTTATTGAATAGAGAGCTCATTATACTATGCAATCAGAACCTTGAAAGCTGTTCACAGCAGCAGTCCTCTGGCAAGTTGCTCATGTGTGGCTTTACAGGGGTAGAGAAAGATACTAAATGGATTGATGTTCCTCATCAGATCTAGGACTTAGTGGTAACTTGTTCTTCCTGGCTTTTATCTCACCCTCTCTACTTGCGATTTTATCTCACCTGCACCTTTTGGCAGCTCTTCTTTCCTCTATACTCCAGGCTTTAAGAGCTTCTATTAAGGGGTGGCTAGGTGGTGCAGTGGATAGAGCACTGTCCCCCCTGATGTCAGGGGGACATGGGTTAAATCCAGCCTCAGACACTTAACACTTACTATCTGTGTGACCTTGGGCAAGTCACTCACTTAACCCCAATTGCCCTGCCTTTTCCCCCTCCAAAAAGAAAAAAAAAAGAATTTCAGTTAAAGCTAGGGTGATGATCACTGATGTCTACTAAGCTCCCAACTCATAGTCCAAGATATAGTCCTGGCTCACAACCCCTCAGTAACCTGATGTTCTCCAGGACAGGCTCTCATCTTTCCTATAATTCCCCTTTGGCTTTTTCTGTGAAATTCATTCAAAGTAAAAAACAAAAACCAATAGAACCTAGGAAATTCTGCCTCAGTGTCTGTCTAACCTGCAGGCAGATATCTAGCCTGCTAAATATCTATGGCAATGATTCTGGGGCAAACCCAGGTTACAAACAAGAGAAAGATGTTTTTGAACCCAGAACTTAAATGTCCTCTTAGAGGCAAGCCAAAAAGAAAAGTGGCAAAGCATAGCACATACAACACTGAACTTGGAGGCAATGAGTCCCAAGTTCAAAACCATCCTCAGAGACTAATTATACAATCTTGGGCAATTCACTTAATTTCTCTGGGACTCAGCTTCCTCATTTATGAGATGAGGAAACTGGAGCTGATGGTCACTGAGTTCGCTTTAACTTCTAAATGTATTTTCCTACAATCCAAAAATCAGCCTCAGATCTTAGTTCTTTCATTTAAAGCTGGATTCCATAATCTGGCTTGATTGCCATGTGTGATACTGTTGAACCATTCATCCTCTGGCACTACAGAACTACTTGGCTGTAGTAGTAGCTGGTTGTAGGCAGAGTCCTCTTCCTCCTCCATGAGAAGGAGTCTGTTTCTGAGAAGTCAGCACACTGCTTCTGGAGACTGCTCTTTTGTGGTCTATTACTGCAAATTTGTGTGACAAAAAAGCACGTGTATATAGTTAGTGTGGGTGAGGCACAATCAGGTCCTGTCCTCAGATGCTTTCTTTCTTCCTACTCCAAGGCAAAGATTTATTTGATACACTATTAGGGGAAATGAGCAAGCAAATTTTTAAAAAAGTATCATCAGAACCCAAGAACATAGGTCCTGGGACCTCGAACAAAAGCTGTCTAAAACTAGGAAGGGCTCAGAACTTGCCAAAAAGCATAAAGCTAGCACTCATAGCAGCTAGGTGGTGCAGTGGTTAGAGTACTCGATATCGAGTCAGAAAGATATGAGATCAAATTTGGCCTCAGAGATTTTCTAGCTGTATATCATAGAGCAAGTTACTTAACCTTTGTCTGCTTCAGTTTTCTCTTCTGCAAAATAGGGATAATAGCATCACCTACCTCTGTTATTATTGTGAAGATAAAATAAAATAACATTTAAGTGTTTGAAGACCTAAAAGTGCTATATAAATGCTATTACTTTCTGCTTTCTGTGACCAAGGCCTCAGGCAACTTGCAGCACAACCTAGCACAAAGACTTTCCTGGGGATATACGAAACAGGGGTAGATGAAAGCCAAGCCACACAGGAATACCAGATCCATAAGGCTACACTGTTTTGCCTTAGAGGTCCCACCTGGATCTCTTGCTTCTCTTCTTTCAAACACTCAGAGCTCTGATATTATATGGGCTAGCAATAACCAGAAGTTCTGTTTATCCCTATTTGTAGAGGCTACTTACAGGTAGCTTCAGACTAGGAGAGAGGCTGATATACTTGTCAGAATCATTGGCACTATTCCTCCTAATACACAGATCAACAGCCTGGCCCTGTAATAAAACATATATGGTGAGATGATTACAAGGCTTAGGAATACATTGCTCACATCTCCAGATCATCTTGCATTATCTTATTGGGGATACAAAACTCCAGATGAGGCACTAGAATGGAGTAATATCACAGTTATCACAAACTCTTATGAGGCTTCCAAAAGCATAAGTTATGTGAAGAGCCCCAGGATCACTTAGGCATGGAGTGTGTGTGTGTGTGTGCGCGTGCGTGTGCATGTGTGCATGTGTTTGTATGTGTGTGTGTGTAGGAAATTTTTTCAGATTTAACAACCTGGTATCCTTCACTTTCATCTTAAACCCTGCTGGGGTTGGAATGCAGACTTCCCTGTATTAGGCAGCATGGTGCAGTGGATAGAATATTGACTTGAAATTAGGAAGCCCTGGTTTTAAAACTTAACTCTGACAGTTCCTAACTATGTTTCCATTGGCAAGTTATTTAGGCTATTCTGAGCATCATTTTTCTCATCTGTAAAATGGGGATAATAGCACCAAACTTACAAGATTGTTTTGAAGCTTGAAAGAGACCTGGTATGTCCAATGGGGAGTTGATCGGGGGTGTCTAATTGCTTTGAGGACTCTCCTTCCATTCCCTTCCCTTTCACTAAGTCCCAGTTAAGTGCATGAGATCACAAGACACAGACTTTATTGGAACAGGGCAGCTCCCACAGAGCTAGGCATTTTACTAGCCCCTTGCTAAGAGGATACAAGGAGCTCCCCTTATTGGTCACTAGTCTCTGAATGGCCATTTGATCAGTCTCCTATTTCCTATCTCAAATGCTTAGCAAAATGTACAGATAACGTCAGTTCTTGTTGAGTTGCAGGACTCATGTTGTCAGTTCCTGAAGAACTAGAGCTACAACTAGGTGTTGAGTTGTTTCAGTCATGTGTAGCCCTTTGGGGTCTTCTTGGCAAAGATATTAGACTGGTTTGCCATTTCCTTTTCCAGCTCATTTTACAGATGAAGAAACTGAGGCAAACTGGGTTAAGAAACTTGCCAAGGGTGATACAGCCAGTAGGTGTCTGAAGTCGAATTTGAACTCAGGCCCTTCTGACTCCAAGGCTGGGGCTCTAGCCACTGTGCCCCCTAGCTGCCCCAGGACTACAGTGAACACGCAATTACATAAGAGTGTGGAGAAAAGGAATATGACACTTACAGTCTCCGGGCTTCCCACTTGGTTAAGTTGGACTTGGATCTCCTTTGGTACTGTAGGAAATTCTGCTACCTAGAGTGCTGAGCATACATGAAACCTTAGGAAATACTTGTTGAGTGATGAATCTGAAAACTCTCCCAGAAACAGGAAGATCCTCCTGCCATAGACATCTATCCCATAGTGATGATCCAGAAAAAAACACCTGAGATACCTTCCTCTCCTTAGCTTATGGAGTTTCTAGATGATTAGCCATTCAACCCCTGTTGAAGCTATTGGGGAGACTGATGAGCTGGGTAGTGCTTGAGTCACATGGTCAATGCCAGGACTGTTCAGTGAGTCAAACAGGAGGCCTGTTTCTGAGAGATCCTTCTCCAGCCAGGAGTTCTGCAAAGAATCCAGATGCTACATGTTTGACAGCTTCCAAATTCCTAACACATTGCAGCACCCCGGGGCACTATCCCCAGCATATGAGCCTTTGACTCCTTAGGTTTCTAGAAAGCATGGGCAGAGCCTCCCAATCCATTCAGGCACCCATCCAATGACAGGTGGCACCCCAAAGACAAACTGTGTTTGCTTATGCTTTCAGGATGCAAGTCATAGAACACTGGAATTCAAAGCTGGAGGGTTTCCTAGAGACCATCCAGTCCAGTCCCTTTGTTTTATAGATGAGGAAACTGAGGTTCAGAAATAGGAAGAGAGAAGCTGGGCTTACACAGGTAAGGACAGAGTCTCAGAATCACAGATTCTGTCAGAAGGGATGTCAGAAGACCTAATTCACCTCATTTCTGAACAAGAATTCTTGATACAACATACCTGGAAAGTGTTAATACAGATTTTATTTGTACAATTTATTTGACAATCTTCAGTGAGGGGGAAGAGTCCAATACCTCCCTTCCTTCTCCCACTTCCCCAAGCTCCTTGAAGGCAAGGGTCATCTTGCTTGCCTGGCATATAGTAAGTGCTTAATAAATGCTTTATCGTCTCTCCATCCAACTATCCATCTAATCATCTTTCACTAAAATAGGGTCCTGTGTTTTTATGCTTTTTCTCTCTGGGATGAATAACAGGAAACCAAAGCTGCTCAGTCCATTGTGTTAAAAGCATTATTGTAAGGGGCAAATATCTCTCTTATACTTTTGGGAAAGGATCATTATTTTCCCAATTATTTTTTTCAGGGGATCACCCTACAGGCCAGCTCTTTCTTCCTGGCTTCCACTTTGAAAGCAGTGAGTGAGCATTGCTTTTTTACTTTAAGAAGAAATAAAAACATACCAACATACAGTACAAGAGACCAAAAGAAGAATACCAGACCCTGGTGACCAATACAGTTATAGAAGAAGAGGTTTTAGCATTTATTTCACAACCCAGGCCTCAAACCACATAGACCAGGCGACCCAGACTTTGCAGAAAGCACCTCCCTTTCAACCTCTACCTTCCCTAAAGGAGGAGAACATTTAAAACATCTTGTTTTACAGACAGACAGACAGACAGACAGACAGACAGACACACACACACACACACACACACACACACACACACACACACACACACACACACAC
>NW_027187378.1:22644492-22740830 GCF_028583685.1 Petaurus breviceps papuanus | reverse complement strand
CACACACACACACACACACACACACACACACACACACACACACACACCCTCTCCAAACTTCTCTTCCCAGGAGAGCACACACAAATACTACTCTCACAACATGGCCTGTGTCACAGTTCTGTCTGCCCCATTGTGTTTCCTTTTGAGGCCTCCTGCTCATTGTGTCTCGTTTCCCCCCTCTGTAACTTCACTGTTGTTAATGAAATCCTTTCAAATCCCTCTTAATGTGTGAACATACATTCAGTTTGTAAAATAACACGAAGATCAATATTCTGATTTCCAGGAGAGAGAGATCCTCCTATTGCAGTAAGCAGTGCTGGCAGGATAGGGATGGGAACAGAATGGAAATAGGGAGAGGAGAAAGAGGGTTCTTATGCAGGGAGTAGCATAGCTCACTTAGCCTTATCTGGCCGCCTCCCTCCCTGCTCAGCAGCAATGGCTCCCCATCCTCAGAGGATCAGGGAGAAGACCATAGTTCAGAAGTGCTTATCCTGGCTCAGCTCCCAGTAGTTAGCTTCAACTTGCTTCAGGAGTTCTGCCTCAGTGGGGGTTGTAGGATGAGTCCCCAAGAACACAATGCCTACATTCTCAAAGTACAGCTCCCCCCTGTAACATTACCCTACTGTTATCTAATTTGGGTCATATACTAAAAGTCTCCAATGACAGTGATTAAGGTACTAATCTACCCCTCTAACCACAGCTGGGACCCATGGTAATCTTGATAAGATTTCAGTTGTGTCCAGTTCCATTAATGCAGAAAGGCACACAGACAGTCATCTAGCATAAGATTCATAGAGAGCTTTCTGGGAAGACTGTGCACTCTGAAACTCACGTGGCAAGAGCTTCTAAATTCTAAAGAGGAGCCTTCCATAAGTCTTTGATGTCAGAAAGCAGAGGAGATGTGGTAGTGGGAAACAGAGGAGAAAACACTAGATGTAGAGTCAGATCTTGCCTGGGTGACCCTCGGCAAGCCATCTGACTTCTCTAGGCTTCTGTTTCTTTTGTAAAATGAAGACGTTGGACTAGATGATTTCCAAGGTTTCTTTGATATCGATGAGTCTATGTTGTTGTTTCTGGTGGGGAGCTGCCTAGTGACCTCACAGCACCTAATGGGGGCAGGATTAATCTAAAAGGAAAGTGGTTTGACAACTATACCTGGTCTAAATCAGAGGAAACTGGTCAAGTGGTGGTAGAGAGGGAATCAGAGGGTGTGTATATGTGTCTCTGTGTGTGTGTACATGGACAGATGTATTGTGCTACATTAAAGAAAATAGGATATAATTTGAAGTGATTATCTATCCTTAAAGCAAGGAGATTATAACCCTAGGCAGGATTGGGATTGGGGCAGAATGAGAGAGAGGCACCAGGGAATCTCATCTCAGAGAATTCTCTTAGCCACACATGTTCCATCAGTGAGCATTACTGCCTGAAATAAATGAACGAACGAATGAATGAATAAATATCTTGGAATAAAAGTGCCTTTCCCTTGTTCTCCAGGAAAGAATTCTAGAGCACCAAACTGTTAAGTATTGTGTGCTGCTTTGTAAATCACTACTCCAATGGTACTATAAAAAAAAGAATAAAAATTTTACTAATGCCTTTTGTTTTCATTTCACAGTCATTTCTCCACAGTCACAGTCATAAACACTCCCACACACCAATTGAACTCTCACTTCAAACAAAGAAAAACATTCAAGCAAGCCTACATATATAAGGCACAGTGACTTCCTCTGATTGCACATACCACGTTCCTCAGTAGGTCATTTTAAATATCTTAAAACGCTGGTTTTCAAAGTAGCCTCTCTCCTAGTCTGAAGCTACCTGTAAGTAGCCTCTACAAATAGGGATAAACAGAACTTCTGGTTATTGCTAGCCCATATAATATCAGAGCTCTGAGTTTTTGAAAGAAGAGAAGCAAGAGATCCAGGTGGGACCTCTAAGGTAAAGCAGTATAGCCTTATGGATCTGGTATTCCTGGTGGCTTGGCTTTCATCTAGCCCTATTTCATATATCCCCAGGAAAGTCATGTTCCTTGGCTCCCACACCCAATCATGGGTCTAATATTCAACCCAACAATACCAAGTCTTATTCTCACTACCCCATTATCTAATGAGATAATACTTGGGAAACGCTTAGCACGGTGCTTGGCACACAGTAGGCACTATATAAAATGCTAGATTTTCTATAATAATAATCATTAGAATAATTATTCTTATTCCTCAACACTCCTCATTTTGCCCTCTCCATTAACTAACAAGTTCCAACCTCTCTCCTTTTGCAACAGGACTCAACTTGAAAGAACAATTATAATCTAAATGTTCCCCGAGGCATTTACTAATACTCTGAGGAGTAGCTTCATGGGTGTCAGTGGGAAAATCCTCCCTCCCCCACCAGCATAACCTTGGCAAATGCCTCTCAGAGGATAGACCCTGTCTCCGGTAAGGCACAGAGAAATGAGTAAGAGGGCCTTTTCATTTTGCCTGGGATAGAGTGAGTGGCACGGGATGAGCAGGCATGAATAGGTTGCTGTATATATTGTAGATACCATTTTATCTTTCCCTATAAACTTGCTCCTTTTTACAAATTCCTCAATTTCTCCTGAGAGCATCACCATCTTTCCAGTAACCCAAATTTGCAACCTTGGTGTCATCTTCAACACTCTCACCCTGGATGCATAATTAGGTGCCAAATTTTGGTACTTCTCCCTCCAAATTATTACTGCCATCCATCCATCCTCTTTTCTGTATTCACACAGCTCTCTCTCTGGTTCAAGACCTTATCACTTTTCTCTTGAATTTTTGCAACTTTTCTAATTGGTCCCCCTGCCTCAAGTGTTTTCCTTTCTAATTCATTTTCTACATAATTACCAAAGTGATTTTTAATTTTATTTTTTCAAAATTAAATTATTTATTTTCAATTTTCAACAATCACTTCCATAAGTTTTAAATTTTCTCTCCCTCCCTCCCACCTCTCTCTCCAAGACGGCTTGCAATCCGATATAGGCTCTACATATACATTCCTATTAAGCACATTTTCACATTAGTCATGTTGCACAGAAGAATTATAGTGAATGGGAAAAACCATGAGAAAGAAAAAAATACAAAAAAGAAAATAGTTTGCTTTGTTCTGTATTCTAACTCCATAGTTCTTTCTCTGGATGTGACTGGCATTTTCCATATTGTGTTCTCTGGAATTGTTTTAGGTCCTTAAATTGCTGAGAAGGGCTAAGTCTATCAAAATCAGTCCTTGAATACTGTGGCTGTTACTGTGTACAATGTTCTGCTGGTTCTGCTCCCCTCACTCAGCAGAAGTTATTCATATAAGTCTTTCCAGGTTTCTCTGAAGTCCTCCTGTTCATCATTGCTTATAGCACGATACGATACAACAGTACTTCATTACATTCCTATGGCACAACTTGCTTAGCCATTCCCCAACTGATGGGCATCCCCTTGATTTCTAGTTCTTGGCCACCACAAAAAGAGCTGCTATAAATATTTTTGTACATTTGGTCCTTTTCCCATTTTTATGATGTCTTTGGGATACAGTCCTAGAAGTGGTGTTGCTGGGTCAAACAAAGTGATTTTTTTAAAGTGTAGATCTGACTCTCACTCCCCTACTCAATAAATTTCAGCAATTCCCTATTGACTCTATGAACTTGTTTTTATTTTTTAATACATATTTTCGTGGCTATATTTCAGTATAATTGGTTTCTTTGTAATCCTATGCATTTTATCTTGTGTGTTTAAAAACATTTTTTTTGTGAGAAGGGAATCCATAAGCATCACCAGACAAACAAAGACCAAAGGGGTCCATGATACACACAAAAGGCTGAGATCTCCTGGTCTGGGATCAAAAATCATTTCATCTTTATCTCATCTTTTAAAAAATTTTATTTTCTGTATATTTTAAAATGTAAATAATTAGAATACTTATGCTAGCATATATAAATATATGCATATTGGCATATGTAATGAAACATCTTTCACTCTTAGGGCTGCGCAATCAAAATATCCAAGACCCTAACTTAAAATGCTACATAAACTGGGGATGAGGATGCTGAATATACAAAGTCCCCTCATCTGGTTAGTGTGAATATGCTACTTGACAGAGTAGCCAAGAGAACTTTGAAGTTTTATGTGGAGGAATGTGAAGCAGACTAATTACTAGCATCTGGGGAGGCGGGACCTTCTAACAAGAAAGGGTGGATTTTTTTTTTAAGATTTAGGGATCATCCCAGGCAAATCAGGAGAAGGTGCAAGACTGAGGAGAAGATGTAAGTGAAAATAAGGAGTCATGCTTTTATTGAAGATTGTTGGTTGTTTGTTCTTCATTCTGGAAGAGGACCAATGACATTTCAGAAGGGTGATGTCTTGACATGCAAGTGAATTGGATTTAAGTGAGGCAGAGTTGTGCAAAATCATCAGCCTCTCTCTCTCTGTGTCCTCCAGAGTCACTGGGGTCCAGTGGCAAGACATAGGTCAGGACAACTGGTGATGACCCAGGATGAGGAAACCTTTCTAAGCTAAGGTCTCTCCCAGGTCTCAGTTTGTCTGAGGCAACACCCATTCAGTAACTAAAGACTAGGTAAGAATTGAGGCAAAAGATGGTCTAGTTTGCTTTCACAAAAGAATCATTTGGGGAGGGGAAGACTCTCAGAGTTTCTTGTCAGAGCAGAAACAATTGCTATTTACACTCACTCAGAGACATTGATTGGGATTAAGGAAGCACTCAGAGTCATATAGGTAATGAACAGCAGCAATGACCACTACAAAAACAAGGCAGAAGAAAGAGAGAAATTGAAAAAATGTCCCACTCTTAGACCTGTGGTTCTCCACAGATGGTATAGCTTAGGTATATCATATAGAAGCTAATGAGAGGTCAAGGGGGTGTTTTGAGCCCAGGGCTCCTGTTTGACCAGTCCTGAGATTCAATCTGCTTAGACGTGGCTCCAAAATTCAAGAACAGGATTGTCCTCACTTATGGGGATAGCCAGGCCCAGCATTTACTCTTTCTGTCAGTCTGCTGCATTGCCACTGTTCAGGCCATTGGTGGTCCTAAACCTTTCTGAGGCTTAGCTCCCCTTCCTTGGGGACAAAGCTCGGCTGGCTCAGGAGGGCCGGGGACACAGGCATCCCCAGGTTAGGAGTGAAAGGGGGCTCTTTTCTTGTCATGCTTTTTTGATCTTTATTGTAGACCAATCTCCCATCAATCTTATCTTACTGCAGAGCAAGGTGGGATGAATTGTCTCTTTGATTTCTCAGTAGAGCAAAATACATCTTGCAGGTCCTTAAGGTGGAATAAAGTGATGACTGAGGGATTGTTTTTAGGAGCTGACAGGGTAGGAGATAGTTACTTGTGAGATTCACGTATATAATAAGGAACTTGAGTTTGCGGCAATCACAAGGTACTTTCCTCACAGATGAATCACTTGCCCTGGTTTAACCCTTGAATAGTTCAATTTCGGACTCTATAAACAAACAAGAAAAGCCCCAAATTGGCTGCAACTGGCAACCACATGTATACAGACAGTACAGAGCTGTGGGAAAGAGAAAGGAGGTGGGGGATGGGAGTGCTTGGAAATGGACACATTCTGTTGGTTTCTAACATCTCATAACATTTCTTTCACATTTTTATTTGCATAACTTTACAGATGTGTTGTCAAGCCATCTTAAAATGCTAGGGTTTGTGTGGATATGTTTGTAGGCCAGATGGGAAGCAAAGAGTTTCCGAGACCTACTTTTTGACTTTCTCCATAACCATACAAGAGTACCATAAAGCCAGCTGGAGGGACTTCACTCCAGTGTTGTTCTCAGTGGCTCGGCCTGGGGGGATGTGGGGAAAGGCAGAGGTATATTAAATTAGGTCCCTGTGGGCTGGTCCCAGGGCTGATATCTCTGACTTTAAACAAGTAGAGGAGATGCGGGCTCCAGCCAGTACTGCATCAGTGATGAAGGGTGCTTAATGGCGAACATGGAGAGGGTCCAAAATAATTAAAGGCATGGAAATGTAGGAAAAATCAGAGGAGTTTGTATTGTTTAGCTTGATTGAGGCAAGGCTAGGGGTAACTTTGTAACTGCCTCCCAGTTTATATTGAAAAATTTTTATAAGGAATACTGCTGACCAACTATTTTTTGTCTCTGAAAAAAAGAATAAAAAGAAATGGCAGTGAATTACAGCAAAAGAGAATGCTGGCTTTGGAGACAAAGGATCTGGGTTGGAATTCTGCCTCTGTCACTAATAAGCCTTCTGACCTTGGGCAAGTCACTTAAACTTAAGCTCTCTGGGTGTCAGTTTCCTAATTTGTAAAAGGCAGAGTTTGAACTAGATGGCTCCTAGAGTTTCCTTGCAGCTCTAAATCCCCTTAAGCTTTCATCTGCCCTACCTTTTCCCAGAGTTAGCATAAATAGCCTCTTGAGCTCCTTACTAAGTCTGTGATGCTATGCTAACATCTTAAGAATGGCCAACCCTAGAATGAAGCTCAGAAGTATCTTTCTGACTTTGTGCAGGGTTTCTCCATGTTGTAAGGTCCTTTGGTCTATTGTTCTTTAACTTGAGGGAAGAGGAAAGGAAAAGGAATGATGTTTTAGGATCCAGAGATTACCTCATGTCCTGATTGCCCTCTGTTCTTCTGATAAACTGAGATAAGATCACCTTTGAGACTGAGGGAACCTGCCCAGAAAGAGTGACTCAGCTAATGCAAGAGATTGGAAGGTTTAGGATAGACTATCCGGGAATAACAGGGCATTGGGAGGGACATCCTCTTAAGCTGCCTAACCACTCTTCCAGGAAAATTCACCTGTTTTACTTCTCCCTTTGTCCTCCTGCAAATACACTGAGAAGTTCACATCACTCCCAATACAAATGACAAAGTGTGAAAATTAAAAAAAAAAAAGCTTTCCCCTTTATTTTGCATATTTTTCGCTGCTTCTGGCTAACCAATGGCTACTTAGAATTAAGGTATAACCATTGATTCATATCTGATAGCATGAGCTCACAGGTTTTGTTTGCCTCTGTTCTATTCTGCCCATTTCAAGGATACCCCAGTGACGGTACAGCAAAAACACCCAATGTCAAACGCCAGCAAGCAAGGAAAATGACAAAAAGAGGAAGGCACAGAGGAAAACCAAGAATTGAGCAACAAGACCCACTGTGCCCTGCGAGCTTTTTATAGGTGCGGATCACGCTCCATGACCCACAGTCCTTTGCTATGGTGGGTACCTAGCAGCCAACGAATAATTTTTCATTGCTAGATTAGTGGGTGTCTTGCTAGGAGTTATTTGATGAAGGGGGTTCTAACTGTTTCCAATAAAATTCTTCCAATTGATTACTCCCAAATCACTGATTACCAAAGAACAGTGATAATTACACACTTAACCAATATGTCAACACAACAGCAAGTTCCACCTGACCCTGTGTCCAACAAATAGCCTTATTCATTTATTAATTCATTAAAAAAACTTATTTAGACCCTACATCGATGCAAGATGCTTTTAGGAGCCCATCTTCTACAGCTGCCTCAAGGACTAGAGCCAATTTAAAATGCTTTCAAGTTAAACAAATGAGGGCCAAATACAAGCCCAGAACACATTTTCAAAGTGTGGAGGTCTAGGGTTGTAATTTCTTCCCACCAAACCTCTACTCCTATTTACTTCATTGATCTAATCTCATCTTCTTTCTCATTCCCCAAGGCTCTGGGTTGCTCTTTGCAACATTTCTAGAGGTAACACAGGAGTTCTTGAGGAGGTTGGAAGGCTGTGCTTAGTTACTCTTTGTCCTGTTGCAGGTCTGCATTCATTCCACAGAGTTATATCATTTCAACCTAGAGGTGGGTGGAGGTGGGAGGATGAGGAGACTCCAGGTTCAGGAGTCCCCAGTCTTCCCCAAAGGAGGAAGCTATTTTCATTTCCCCAAAGCCTTAAAATCCTAGGAGAGAAGGAGACATGGGAGTCATGCCTCTGTTTCTCTACTGAGTCTAATTTATTACCTTAAACCAAAGGACATAACGTGTGATGAAATCTCTACATGCCATACCTTTGGCATGACCCTTTGTCCATCCTCCTTTCTGTCTCTCCCTTCCTCATCTCTGTATCCCTGGTTCCATCTTAATCTTAGATCTATTGTCTTTCTGCTCTCTTTTTGCTTGGTTTGTCCTTCCCTTGGAGACTTTGTCACATGGGATGCCACAGTGGCCTAAAATACATAGCCCTGCATGGAAAGTTCCCAGGTCCTTTTGATTTGGGATTTATTCTTTCCCCCAAAACAAGTCTGCAAACTCATGTAGCAGGCTGCAGGGGTGCCAGGCTCAGGTGAACAGCACATCCCAATGAATTATGCATGGGGCTCCTTTGGAGCAGGCATTTGCCCCCTGGAGACCTCAGCACCAGGTGCCCTTTTCAGAAGGCACTTGACTGCCCTCATGGTGACATCATCTACACCTGGCAGGGCTCCATGAGCAGCAAGAAAAGACTGTTCTACCTGCATAGAACATGGCCGGCCACAGGAAAAATAATGAAGCTAAAGTGGCAAACAATTCTAGGGAGATGCACTGCATGGTCAGCCTGCCTCAGGATGTGGCTAATATCCATGTCCTCTTTGGAAACTTCCATCCCTTGTAACCTGCTGCATGAGAAGTCCTAGTAAGAAGGCTGAAGCCTCTCCTAGTTAAAGAATTAGGAATAAAAATAACAGCAACAGCTGCTTCAAAGTTATTTAAATGTACTGTCTCATCTGAGCCTCACAACAACCCAGTGATACAGGTCCTTTGGGTGGTATTATCCCCATTTTACAGATAGGGAAACTGAGGCTCATAGAGGTGAAGTGATCGTCAAGGATCACATAACTAGTGTCAGAGATAGGGTCTTATGCCAGGTGTCTCCTGACTCTAGCACTAGTGTGCCATAACTGCCTTAAAGGGAGAGGAGGGCAGACGAGGACAGTGTTATCTGCACAATCTGTCTTTTCTCTGGAATGGACTTCTGTTTATTTCATACTTAAGCAGGTCCCATTATTGTTCATCTACTTATTCACTCAACACTATTTACCGAGAATCTACTCTGTGTGAGGTAGACTTGGGTGTGCCAGGTGCTATTAGAACCCTTTAAACAGAAAATGCCTTTCCTTGCCAATAGCAGCAGAGCAACGGAGAGCAATCTTCACACAATACAAAGACAAAGCAAAGCTCCTTCCTCAGCTGCACTGCAAGGTTTCTGAAGTCACCCGTCCCCATCTTGGCCCCTGTGGACTGCTAAGATGGCTGGGATCAGAGCCTGACTAATCGGGAAAACTCGTCATTGTTTATCTTGACTGATTTGATAGTCAATGATGATGATGATAACATTTATATACCGCTTTAAGATTTGCAAAGTCCTTTAGGAATATTATGTCATTTTATCCTTATGATAATCCTGGGGCAGAGATGCTATTACTACCCTCATTTTACAGAAAAGGAAACCAAGCAGACAGAGGTTAACTGACCTGGCAAGTACCTGAGGCTGGATTCGAACTCTAGTTGCCTCCAAAATGAAAAATGAAATGACATCAAAAAACCTACTCCCCTGCTGCTCCCTTTTTAACACTGCCTCCCATTTCAAATATCTAAACTGCCCTGACTGACCCATCTCTCTAACCTCATGCTGGGCTGATAAGAGAAAGCAAGGCACTCTCTTAGCTAACGGCCCTGACAACGGGCCGATTGCTCTCACCCCTGGAGAATCAGCTGTTCTTGCCACATCCATGACAAAGGTAGCTGGGGCTACCAGGTTTTCCTTTCCCTGTCTTTTCATGTGAATAACTTAGCCAGTAGAATTAAGTGTCCCTCTCCAACCGCAAAGTAGGGGAGGTGCTCTCCAAGAGTCTCAGAGATGAAAGTGATAGCAAAGGCCATTTAGTGTGGGGGTCCTTGACCTACAATTCATGAACTTTTTTTTTTTAAAGGATAACTATACTTTAATATGGGGCAGCTAGGTTGTTCAGTGGATAGAGCACTGGCCCTGGAGCCAGGAGGACCTGAGTTCAAATCTGACCTCAGACACTAACAAGGTGTATGAAACTGGGGCAAGCCACTTAATCTTGTTTGTCTCAGTTCCTCATTGGTAAAAATGAGTTGGAGAAGGAAATGGCGAACCACTCCAGTATCTTTGCCAAGAAAACCCCAAATGGGGTCGTGGAGAATCAGGCATGACTGAAATGACTTAACAACAATAAAAAAAAAATACTTTAACATAATTGGTTTCCTTTGAAAATATATGCATTTTATTTTAAACATTTAAAGACGTTATCCTGAGAGGAGTCCTTGGTTTCATCAGATTGCTAAAGGCGGCCACAAGTTGCTAAAAGTTAAGACTGAGCTTCAGTAAGACTCCTTTCCTTCCTTCCACAACAGACCCATAAGTCTTTGCTTGAAGAACTCAAGTGAGGGAGAAGCTTCCACATTTAGAGGTGCCCATTGTACTTTGGGACAGCCTCTGCTGTGAATTTTTCCAGTGGCTGCACTCTGTTCCTGCCTTTACCTTTCCATGCTTCTCTAACAGGCCTGACTCAGGAGCTCCATCTTTCTGGGGACACACTGATATTTTTCCATAAGAAAAGATAAAAATAAGCAAACTCTCTTCCTTCTTTTTGTGACTACTTTACTCCATCTTCTTACCACTAGACAAGTCAACTCCCTCTCTTTCTTCAGATTCCTTTTCAGATTTAACCTCTTTCTGACGGCTCTTCTGAGGCATCCACCACAGAACCTTGAGTTTATCAAATCACCTCAGTAGCATACCAGGCTCTGAACCAGACCTGTCAAACCTACAACCACCCCAACACTCCCCAATGTTTCCCAAACGACATTTAAATGTAATTGGGAATTATGCATCAAAATAAATGAAATACAATAGAACAGAGATAATGTCATTATGTGGTTTTCTAAGTCAATATGTGACAACAGGGATACTTATATAGGGTTTGACACCCACTGGTCTATGTTATCTGGTCATCTTTCTCTCTGATGCTTCTGACTAGCTACTGATATTGAATAACCCTCTTAGATGGCAAAGACTCTCTCCTGCCTTTGAGCATACCTTACCATTGTATGAAGCACACATCATCCACTGTTTTACATCATTGCTTTACCTCTCTGGACCTCAGTCTAGGAAATAAGGGGTGAAATGGATCATCTCTGAGGTTTCTTGAAACCTCTGATTCTCTGAGTACTATTTCCCTTTTCACACATATTTATGTGATCTCCTCAAAGGACCAGTAGTCTTGTGGACAAGGGAGCATTATCTTTCAGAAAGGTAATCTGGCATCTTAACTAGAGTGCTGGTCTTAGGCTGAGGAAGACCTGGATTGATATTATGTTTCAGAGGCTTACTTGTGAGAAAGTTACTCAATCTTGGCAAACTTCCACAAACTGGTGGGGTGGGGGGGAGTGACACCTAGACTATTTACCTCTTAGGGTCATTATGAGGCACAAATGATTACAGGATTACAGATATGAGCTGAAAGGGAACATCAAGATCATTTAGTCCAATGTCCCCATTTTTTTTTTTGTAGGGGGAAAGGCAGGGCAATTGGGGTTAAGTGACTTGCCCGAGGTCACATGGCTAGTAAGTGTTAAAGTGTATGAGGTGACATTTGAACTCAGGTCCAGGGTTGGTGCTGTATTCACTGCCAATGTCCCCATTATTCAGAAGGAGACTAAAGACCAGAAATGTTATGTGACCTGCCCAAAGTCATATATATGGTAGGTGACAGCCAGGATCCAAACTCAGGTCCTATTACTACAAGTTCGTCAGTTTTTCCATATAAAGTTCTCTGTACAACTTTAAAACACTTATACAGGGTGTCCCTAAAGTCTCTAAGGCTTAATAGACTTAAAATTGCACTAAGACTTTTGGGACATCCTGCATTAAATCAGTTATTCATATTTATTACAAGAGGTAGAAAGAGGTAGACAAAAGAATTCAAGACTTGGAGTCATGAAGGTTTAGGTTCAAATCCTGATTCTAGTACTTCCTGAGTGATTGATTATGGATATGTCACTTAAATTTCTCTGAGCCTCAGTTTCCTCATCTATAAAATGGGGATAATACTACCTATACTATCTACCTTGAGAACTAACATGACATCATTGATAAAAGGATGACTTAGGAATCAGAAAGAACCAGGTTCAAGTTCCATCTTGGGCACATACAATCCTATAGGCAACTCCCTAAATCTCAGAACTCAGGCAATTTTCTAAAACTCTTCATTAAAGAAGAATCACTAATTTGCATAGAAAGAAGTTTCTATAACAGAGTTCTCCTACATGGAAGAGATCACAGAACCAAACCAAAACAGAGGGAAAAAAACTACAGGTTTGTTGTAAGGCTTAAATGAGATCGTGTATGTAAAGTGTTTTGAAAACTTTAAAGAATTAGGTGTTAGTTATTATTATTTTAATTATTATTAGTAGTAACTGTTGTCTATCCCTCAGCATATCTTACACAGTATTAGGCCCAAACCATGTACTTTACAAGTATTTGCTAAAGTGACCTGAATGAATTGGTTTATCAGATTGACTAGCCAGGCACCTACCAAGGCCCTGTGGGAATGTAACATAGTACTCTGCATGGTGATTTTCAATGGTGATTTTGTAAAATTTTATAAAAACAAAGAAACAAAAAACAACCACAAAAAGCCCAACTCTGGCTACCACAATTTGGGGGTGCATAAATGGATCCAGATAAAAGAAGAATAGACTGGAAAGTCAAGCCACTTGTGGGCTTTTGCCCTCAACAAAACTATTCTATGTGTTTTTAACAGGTCCTGAGCCAACATGTTCTATATCAGTCACAAGAAAGATCCTTGGGTCCTTTGCAGCAAGAGTATCACAGAATAAAAGAGGTGTCATGTAGCTTAACCCTTTCTTTTGACAAAAGAGGAAGTCAAGTGACTTACCCAACCAAAGTAATACCCGTGAACTTCTGAGCACTCATCAGACCCAGACTTCTGATCCTGCTATGGTTAATCCACTGCCAGTCAGAAGATGGCCTTGACAAAAAAAAAAAAAAAAAAATGGGAACAGATTTAAAGTAATAGTCATTTTCTTATGCCTTCTTCTTAAGTCATTCTTTTTCTTATGTCCTATTCCTTTTTTTAAAAATAAATTTCTTGTTTATTTTAAACAATCTTTTTTTTTAAAGTTTCAAGTTCCAAATTTTCTCCCTCCTACATGTCGCCCATCCAGTTAGAAGGCAAGCAACAGGATATCACTTATACATGTGAAATCTTGCAAAACATACATGAGAAACAGCGATATCATAAAGAAAGCAAGAAAATTATGCTTCAATTTGAAGAATTCATCAGTTCCCTCTCTGGAGGTAAACAGCATTTTTTCATCATGAGTCCTTGGAATTGTCTTAGATCATTGTATTGATCAGAGCAGCCAAGTCTTTCACAGTTGATCTTCATTACAACATTGCTTTAACTGTCACAATCATCTCCCAGTTCTTCTTACTTCACTTTGCTCTAGTTCTTACAGGTCTTCCATGTTTTTTCTAAAACCAACCCTCTCATCATTTCTTATAGCGCAATAGTACTCCATCACAATCATATACCACAACCACAGCCATTCCTAAACTGATGGACATCCCCTCAATTTCCAGTTCTTTGCCACCACAAAAAGTTCCTATAAATATTTTTTGCACATATAGGTCATTTTCCTTTTTCTTTGACCTCTTTGGAATATATACCTAATGGTGGTATCTCTGGATCAAAGGACATACACAGTTTTATAGCTTTTTGGGCATAGCTTCAAATTGTTCTGCAGAATGTTTGGATCAGTCTACAATTCCACCAACAGTTTATTATCTATTAAATACCTATAGAGTATAGCTATTTTCCTTCAAACTCTCTAGCATTTGTCATTTCTGATAGGTAAGAGATGGTACCTGAGAGTTGTTTTAATTTGCATTTCTCTAATTAATAGTGATTTAAAGCATCTTTTTCATATTCCTATAGATAGCTTTGATTTCTTATGAAAACTGTCTGTTCATATCCTTTGACCATTTATCAGTTAGGTTCTTATTTTTATAAATTTGACTCAGTTCCCTGTATATTTGAGGAATGAAGCCTTTATCAGAGAAACTTGCTGTAAACTTTTTTTATATCGTTTCATTGTCTATGCTACCTTTTAGCAAAATATAGTTTCCCTGATTATCTCTTTTAATTAGGTCTAGTCTTGCTTTGTCTGATTGCTACCCCTGCCTTGTTTACATCAGCTGAAACATAACAGATTCTGCTTTAGCCCTTCATTTTAACTGTGTGTATGTTTCTGTTTCAAGCGTGTGTCTTGTAAACAACATATTCTTGGATTCCGGGTTTCTAATCCATTCTGCTATCTGCTTCCGTTTTATGGGTGAGCTCTTCTCATTCACATTCACAGTTATGATTACTAACTGTGGATTTCCCCCCATCTTATTTTCTTCAGTTTATCTTTCTCTCCCTCTTTTCATCCAGTCCCTCCTCAAAAGTCTTTCTTGTTTTTGACCACTACCTTCCTGAATCTGCCTTCTCTTTTATCCCTCCCTCCATCTCTTATCCTCTTTCCCTCCTATTTCCCTACTAAGGTAGATTTCTATACCCAACTGAGTATGTGTATGGTTCAAAGAAGGAAGAATATAGCATACCTACATATAAAATATAGAAAAAATATTATACATTAATTTGAATTTAAATTAATTTCTATAAATAAGAATGATTCCCTAATTATATAGAAAATACATAGACTATAGAAAATATATAGAATATATGTGTACACACATACTACATATATACATTATATATGCATGAATATATGTATATGTACACATACACATACATTCTTCTCTCTGAAACTATTCCAACGAGAGTGAGGTTCAAGCATTGCCTGCTACTCCCCTCATTTTCCCTTCTACTATAAAAGTTGTTCCTTGTATGTCTCTTTTATGTGAGAAAAATTTCCCTATTCTCTTGATCTCTAGGTAATTTAGTTGAAAAATTCCTCCTGTCAATAGAGGAATACTGTCTAGTGGGTGCTAGCTCTGCATACAAGTAGGTATTTGATAAAAGTTTGTTGAAATGAACTGAATTCAACTGATCAGGAAATAAGGCAAGAAATTCCTAGCTCTAGCCTGGATCTCTGCCACAGGCATGCTTGATGACCTTAGGCCAGTTACTTATCTTATCTGTGTATCATTTGCTAGCTCAGATTAGAGTGGTTGTGAAGATAAATGGGAAAGCATTTATAAAGGCTTAGTGAATTCCAAGGAGAAAGATGCTACTGTATTTAAGTAAGAGAAAGTTCAGTGTAACAACTCTATGGCATAGGCATATGAGCATGGTTATCTCCATTTCTTTTTCCTAGGGATCAATAAAGTAGACCTGGGGGTTGAGAGCTAAGTCCTTGGATCAGAACCTGAACTGCTATGTGATATTACATTCAACAAATCTGATCACAAGTTAGTGCTCTTTTTACTTTTCTAGAAGCATTTCCTCTTTATTCTGCATTCTGAATAAGAGTTGTAGGCAATCAATGTCCTCTTCTACTTAGACCTTAGAATGGCCACTCAAGTTATTGGGAGTTTTTGCGGGGCGGGGGTGGGGGATGAATGATAGAATTTACCACAACTATTTTCCAATATAAATTCATTTTACATCAAACTATTCTCCCAAGCTTCCACCCTCTAGCCATGATCTACATCATCCCTTAAGTACCCAATTCCTTCCTTTCTTCCCAGCCCTGCTGCCTGTCACATAAAAGCCCTCCAGACTTCACACCTGTTAAAAAAAGTCACACACACACACACACACACACACACACACACACACAGTAAATGCTCTTCCCTCTTTATCCTTGTCCCCTGAACGAGAGGGTCTGTAGGGAATGGAAGATGGGGGGAGAAGGCAGTTAGACAATGCAGGATGACGTAGTTGGGCACAGGGAATTTCTCTTTATTCTATATGTGCTTATGCTTACATACTTGTTGTCTTCCTCCATTAGACTATAATCTCCCTGAGGGCAAGAACTGTTTCATTCTCTGTATTTCTATCCCCAGTGCCTAGCTCAGTGCTGGTACATAGCAGGTGCTTAATAAATGCTTATTGACTTGAACTGAATTGACTGGTCATGGGTCTGACACTGGCTATTGCATCAACATTATAACTTCCTGAAACTCCTGCCATGTATGATTTAACATAACTCATTTTCCTCACTAATAACAACCATAACTCACATTTACATTGTAATATGCAGCATACTTTTCTTAAAATAACCCTAGGAGGTGGGTGGTACAAATATTAGTAGCCTCATTTGATAGCGACAGAAACCAAGGTTCAGAGAGGGGAATTGACTTGCCCAGTGTAACACAGCCAGTAAACTTCAGAGCTGGGACACAAATCTGAGTCCCCGTCTCCACATCCAGGGCTTTTTCCCCTCCCACCACATTGCCTCTTGTTCAATTCAATATTTACAGAATACTTATCATGTACTGTGGCACCCTACCAGTTGCTATGGAGTATGAAATAATTTAGTCAATAAATATATATTAAATATGTATTTATATAGAATAAATGTATATGTATTATATGTTTATATATAATAAATATATACTAAGCACATTCTATGTGTCAGGCACTGTGCTAAATTCTGAAGATACAAAGAAAGGGGCAGTTCCTACACTCAAGGAGCCCACAGACCAGCGGAAGAGCCAATGTGCAAACAACTATGTACAAACAAGCCATATAAATGATCAATTGGAAATAATCAAAATACTTCCTGCCCTCACTAAGCTTACAATAGTGATTACTGATAGTTAAGTAACATTTTACATACACCAGCTTATTTAAGGGGCAGTTGGGGGGCACAGTAGAGAGAGTGCTGGGCCTGGAGTCAGGAAGACTCATCTCTAGGAGTTCAAATCCCAGTTAAGACACCCTGGGCAAGTCACTTGACCCTGTCTGCCTCAGTTTCCTCATTTGTAAAAATGAGCTGGAGAAAGAAATGGCAAACTACTGTGGTGTCTTTGCCAAGAAAACCCCAAAAGGGGTCACAAAGAGTCAGACACGACTGAACAACAACATCTTATCTAAAACTCACCTTGACAACCCTGTGAGGTAAGTAGTATAGGTATTATTTGTTATGCCCATCTTATAGATGAGGAAAATAAAGCTTTGTTATCTCTACTTATGGGTTACCTGCTACTTAACTAATAAATGATGCAGATAAAAGTGAAACCCAGGCCTTCCTGGCTCTGAGTTCAGCACTCTTTTGTCTTGCACCATATAGGAAAATACAAGACTTAACCACATAGGAATCAAGGAACATTGGAGAATAGTACAAAGGTGTGTAAACATGCTTTAGGAGTTCAGATAAGGAAGCGATCTCTATGGCCTGAAGAAAAGAAGGAAGACTCCCAAGAAGAAGCGGAAATAAAGGTCAGGGGAGGGGTTGGGGCAGCTTAACAGCCCCAGCAAGAGCCCAAACACTAGGTCTATCTTTTGACTTTGAGAGCCTTCAGGGCTTGCTGTATTTTTGGCTTTGGTGTGGGGGTTTCTGGGAGTCTTGCTTAAATACCCTGAAGCAACCAAAATGAATATCAACTTTAAGAGACAAAGAGCAATAGAATTGTTTTTTTTTTCTGTGATTAAATTGTCTAGTTTATCTCATCCATCTGGTCCTGGCTGCTCCCTCTGATCTCTAATTCCATTGCCACTGGTGGGAAGAATTTCTAAAATGGGTGAAACTGGGAGAGAAGAGTGGTTATTTTTGAGAGATGGGGATGAAGAGTGAGCAACTCTTGTTACCCCACAATTGGCTTAGAGAGACTGGCCATTAATTGGAGCCCAACCAGACTTTGGGCAGGAAAAATAAGACTGGTGAATAAAGTTATGATTTAAAGTGCATTAGGGCAACAAAGCAGACTGTTTGTGTGAATATAATCAAAGGAAGGGGAAAAGATTTGGGAGAGAGACACCAAAGAAAACACAGAGAAAACCACAGGTCCCAAGACAAGAATTGCCAGTCTTGTAATAATGGGGTAGGTTGTGGTGCTGGTGTTTATAGCAGAAGACCCAGAGCCCTTTTGTGAGATGTAGCAGCTTTCTTTTAGCAGATGCAGAAAGACCAGATTGGGTTATGGTGCCCTCCTCTGAAGGAGGAGAGCTTGTCAAGTCATTGTGTATAACAATGGCAGCAGCATGCTGCAATTCCAAGAGTGCTTGTTTTGGAGGTAGAGGACCCGATCTCGAATTCTGGCTCTACCAAGTATCCTAAGTGTGACTTTGGACAAAACACTTCTCTCTGGACCTCAGTGTCCTCTTCTGTAAAATGAGGGGACTGGGCAAGATGACACTAAGGTCGCTTTCAGTTCTTCATTTATTATAGGCACCTAAGTGGCCCAGTAGATAGAGCACTAGATTTGAAGTCAGGAAAACCAGAATTTAATCTGCCTTCAGATATTTGTTAACTGTGTGACCTTGGGCAAATCACTTAACCTTGCCTCTGTCTCCTCATCTGTAAGATGGGGATAATAGCAAGTACCTCCCAGGGTTATTCTGATGATCAAATAAGATAGCGTAACATATTTAGCACAGGCACTGGCACGTACTGTTGCTACTTTGTTTTGTTGTTTCTGACTCATTGTGACCCCATTTGGGGTTTTCTTGACAAAAATACTGGAGTGGTTTGTCATTTCCTTCTCCAGCTCATTTTACAGATGAGGAAACTGAGGCAAACAGGGTTAAGTGACTTGCCCAGAGTCATACAGCTAGTACATATCTGAGATCAGATTTGAACTCCTGGAAATGAGTCTTCCTGACTCCAGGCCCAGCACTCTATCCACTGCCCCACCTGGTTCACAGTAAGTGTTTAATAAATGTGGATTGGATTGGATTGAAATGAGAGAATATTTCTAAAGCCTTTAGCACAGTGCTTGATGGTAGTAGGTGCTAGATAAATGCTTATTCCCTCTGTCCCCCATTTGTTAAACCCAATCAATCAACTGATTGCTTACTGGAACAAATTCAGAAGGGACCTTGGCATCACTTAGCTATTCACATTGATTATTAGAAGCATTATAGAGTTACAGAACTGATACAGGAGGTGTGCAGGATGGAGAATTAAACACACATGGGCTCCATCTAAATCAGGCTTCTGAACGAGGAAAAGATGGTAATGTATTTAGGCACAGCTACAGTTTGGGATTCAACTACCAGGCATCAACCCTCAGACGGTTGCAGTAAAGATATAAAAAACAGTGGGAAGAGGAAGTGGGAGGAATACCATGGAAAATAGTATATTAGTGTCATTTTTCTCCCTAATTTCAACCTGCCTGTTGACATTCAATTCATTTTTTGACTTATGGATTCTGATCACCTCAATAACCAAGCACTATTCCAGAGGAATAGTAATGAAATATGCTAACCATCTTCTAACAGAGAGATGATGGACATGGGATATAGAATGAAACATTTATTGTTTGAATGTGGCTAATGTGGCAGTTTGTTTTATTCAATTATGCATACCCCCCTCCTTTACCCCTGCAATAGGGTGGGATAGGAAGGAGAGAAAACAGATTTTTGTCCACTGAAACAAAATTAAATCTAATTTTAAAAAATGCTATTTTTCAAGGCCTATGCCAGATTCTACATCTTCTATGAAAAGTTCCCTGATGCTGTATCTCTAGCCACAACTCCCAAACTTTGCCCTCTCCTACCACCACTACTGGGAGTGATCAGCAGATCAATAATCTCAGTATACCCTTTTCTGTTTATATTTTTCATGCACTTACCATACCCTTAATTTAGATTACAATTGTTGTGCACATGCCTTATTGTCCCCTACTAGGGGCACCTAGAAGAGATTTTTAAAAATCTTTGTATCTCCTCTGGCAGGTAACAATAGTAGCTAGCATTTTTATAGCACATTATAGTACACAAAGCTCTTTACAACAATCTTGGGAGGTAAGTGCTATTATTACCTTCATTTTTGCAGATGAGGAAACTGAGGCCAAGGGAGGTTAAATAACTTGTGTATGATCACACATCTACTGAGTATATGAGCAGGATTTGACCTGAGATCTTTCTGATTTCACAGTACTCTAGCAGCTGCCTTGGTCTGGGTCCATGTTTTCATCTCTGTAGGGCATTCCTGATATGGAAATTCCCACCACTGATGCATATTGGCAATTTTCCATGTCATCCAGTCTTAGTTTCCTGGGGGAACTGAAAGCTTAAGTGATTATTATACAGACAGTATGAATCAGAAGCAGGGTTTGAACCCTGGTCTTCATGACTTCAAGATCAGCCCCCTACATGTACTACCTCTCACCCTATATGTACATAGTAGGTGTTTAATAAATGCTTATAGAATGAATGTATGAATAGATAGTACTTATCATTCTCCTTTCTCAACATCTACCATTTTTAATCAATGTAAATAGTAATTTTTCTGTTTTGTCCAGAAATCCTGAGGGTCTTCCCCTCCCAGATTGATCTTTTTTTTTAACCAGGTAAAGAAGCTATTCTCTGCCTCATTTCTTATTAAGCCTTAATCACTGAATGTCAAAGTGATTCAAACTGAGGCCTGTTAAAGACCTTAGCTTGAAAAGGTCAGGGTCCGCCACTGCATCCTGGGCCATCTCCAGTTGTCCTGATCTATATCTGGCCACTGGACCCAGATCTCTCTCTCTCTCTCTCTCTCTCTGTCTCTCTCTCTCTCTCTCTCTCTCTCTCTCTCTCTCTCTCTCTCTCTCTGTCTCTCTCTGTCTCTCTCTCTGTCTCTCTGTCTCTCTGTCTCTGTCTCTATGTCTCTCTGTCTGTCTCTCTCTCTGTCTCTCTGTCTCTGTCTCTGTCTCTCTCTCTCTTTCTCTCTCTCTCTCTCTGTCTCTGTCTCTCTGTCTCTGTCTCTGTTTCTCTCTCTCTCTGTCTCTCTCTCTCTCTCTCTCTGTCTCTCTCTCTCTTTCAATAGGGTTGTTGTGTTTGTCCGTTTTCGAAGAGGACCATGGCATCAGTGAAATGATGACATGACTTGCACTTGACTTTGATTTGAGTGAGGGAGGGCTGTGCTAAGTCACTAGCCTCACTTTCTCCTCCAGAGTCACCTGGGTCCAGTGACCATCTGGTCATTTAGAGATCAGGATGACTGGAGATGGCCCAGGATGCAATGCGGGACTTTGCACAGCCTTCCTCACTTAAATCCAATTCACTTACACCTCATGGCATCACCTCCCTGATGTCATGGTCTTCACTGAGAACAAAGGACAAACCACCACCACGAATGTTCAAAAAGCTCAATGACTCCATGTTAACCAAAAGTTTAGGACATAAGGGTGACATTGCTATTTACAATCTGAGAAAGGAAGGGAAAAAGAGGAACAAGAATTTCAAGTGAATACCCACCATGTGCCAGGCACTGTGCTAACTTCTTTACAAATATTTTCTCTTTTGATCCTCACAGCAAGCTTGTGAGAGAGGTGCGGTTATGATTCCCACTTTATAGATGAAGAAACTAAGGCAGGTAGAAGTTAAGTGACCTCCCAAGGGTCACACAGCCAGTGAGTATCTGAGGTTGGATTTGAACTTAAGTTTTCATGACTCCAAACTCAACACATTATCCACTGTTTCACCTACTTGCCTTAATGATTCTTTTGGATCCTTGTGAAAATGGAGAGTTGACATCCATGACTGGCATAATAAAATTTGTCCTCATCAGTAAGTATACTCTTATTATCCTCATTCATTCACAAAACATTTGTTGAGTGCCCATTATCTAATTAACTCTAATTCAATAAGCTGTATTAGGTGTAAAATATGGTCCCAGCCTTCAAAGGGTTTCTAATTTGGATGAGGATTGCAAGATTTCTTTGGAAGATGAATGAACTTCTCCGTGGTCAGAATGAAAAACCTCATCTACCTAATTTCCCCGAAAAGGATAAAAAAAACTTCCCTGAAAATGCTTTTTAGTTCAGAGGAAGAGGTTACAAAAGAAAAAATGTGCACATTGTTAGCAGCTTGGATTATTTTCTGATAGAAGGCTTCTTGTACTCAGAGGAGCTACTTAGAGAGAAGTATTCAAAGGAGGTGTCCTTGGAGAGACAGTTACGTCTACTGGTTTGAACTCACCTCAATAAAGCCCAAAGATTCCTTTATATTCATTGGCTGTGCCCGGTTTTGCCTGTATTAAATATTGCTTGAAATGCATGGACCTTTGGCTGGGATATAGAAATCACTTTCCTCAGCCAACATTTGTGATTCAGAGTTACAACTATAATTGCTCTTTGACCTGGGTTGGCAGGGATGGTCATTCCAGGGTAGTGAAGCAGAGTAGGTTGGGACAATACCAGCAATAAACATTTAAACACCTCCTGAGTACAGAGCTCTGGTCTAAGTGCTAGGGGAGATGCAAAGTTTAAGATAAGCCAAGGGCCACATCCTCATGGTGCTTAGTAGGGGGAGAAGCCATAAATAGCCATGATACAAAGGAGAGAAATAATTGTGGTACAAAATAGCAGAAGATAAATGCATGAGAGGCGAAAGCAAAGTGTAATATAAAGTTTGAGGAGAAAATTATCTTGACTAATGAGGGGCAGGAGATATAGTTAAAGAAGGTTTCATGAAGGAAGGGATATTCCAGGTGGATTTTAAAGAACAGCTAGGAATCCAATAGGATTATATAGAAAACTCCAGATACATGAGTCAAATTAGATGAAGGGGTTCCTTGCAAAGGGGTGGAAACATCCTTCAGGATTAGTGGACCATAGATTTCAAGCCGGAAGAAAACACTAGAGTCATCTACAATTTGGCCCTTTCATTTTATTGAGGAAGATGAGGCCCAGAATAGCTAAAATGATTGCCCAGAGTCCCACGGGCAGTAAGGAACACAGTCAGAATTTTAAATGAGTGACCCTCCTCCCAGCCCCTTTCCCACTGCACCACACTGTCTGGTTCTTAGTCTTCCAGACATGGTGAGAAGCCACGGTGGTAGAGAGCTCCAAGGGCAGACCTTGGGCGTCTTTGTAGCCAGCTGTCAGACTGCTGCTTCCAGCTGTTTAGGTAATACCTCCTTTCCCCATGAGCCCTTTCACATACGTTCCTGGTAGAAGCCAGACAGTTTGTCTTCACTTTTGCCAGTTCCGGTGAAGACTCATTTATTTTGAGTCCTTTGCATGCCAAATCTGAAGGTGGCGGCTTCTCTTGCTGTTCAGTGAATATGGCCATTATGGCACAGTATCATTTCTGATACCAAAACCGAGAAAACTGAGTGCCAGCACTGAGTTTGAGTGTAATTTTTGAGAATCTGCTTCTCGGTTCCTTATCTAGTTACCTTTGTCTTTACTGTGCAGCTATTTCTGGGCTCTGAGAACCCTGTGGAAACTCCTTTTCCAAGAAATCAGCTAACCATTCAGTGACCATGTTTACTTAATCTTCTGTTTTCTAAAAGCATAAACAGTCATATCTGAAGGGGACCCAACGTCAGAGTTTTTCCAGCACGACTGTGGGTTCCTTACAGGCTGCCTTTGTGTTTTCTTTATGGTGGAGCCGATTTGTCATTGTTATCATGTTCCAACTATGTTGACTAACCACCTCTCACTCTAAAACCTCGAAAGCTTGGGTCATCCTCCCCCTCTTTCTTCTGTAGTCTCTATGTTTAGCCTCTTTCCCCTCATCCCCTTCTCTAAGGCTTGTCTGTGGTCTGAGATGAAGTTTCAAACTCACCAGCTGGAATCTAGAAAGGAGAATGAGCCAAAGCTCAGCTTCCAGGAAGATATTACAACAGGTGGGATTTATCTTCTAGCCTTGTCTACTTTTGATTTTGCAGCAGATTATTCTATGGCAACAATTACTCTCAATAGTTGACAAACACTTATTAAGCACCTACTATATGCCAGGCACTATCACAGCACTTACAATGCCCCAAGCACCATGCAAAGACCACAGAGGAGTTGCTCCCTTGTCCACTTTGAAGATACTAAAAGGTTCCATTCTTTATGTATCATTAACAACAGTCATCAGTCTCAAGGAAATTGAATAAGAGCCTTCCCTAGCAATATTTACTCATTATTTGAAGAAAAGTTGTCCCATTTAGTATGTTTTTAGATATAATTCCAATTCGTTTTCCAGAATAGCTGGACAAATTAATTCACATCTTTAACAACACATAGACCCTCCAACATTGGTCACTTTTTTGTGAACTTTGCCAACTTAGATAAATGGACATTAGTCACTGGATTCTATCCTTCCTTTGGAGTCTAGAAAGGGTCTTTCTTTGAATCTTTCTAGAGAGAAGAGCTTCACTTTGCTTGTCCTCTGAATTCAGAGAAATAAAGGATATTGGAGCTGGAAGGAATCTTGGAGATCTGCTACTCAATCATTTCCTTTGGGAAAATGAAGAAAATGACAAAGGAAGGGAGGTGACTAGCCCAAGGTCACACAGGTGATTAGAAGTAGAGTCAGGTCTCCCAATTTTTAATCCTGTCTTACAAACCCATTTGTCTCCCTGAGGCCAAAATCAAGTATAACTGAGGATAAGAATGAACAAAGACATTTTTCATCATCATGGTTATGGGAAAGCATTTATTGATTGTTTGATAGCATAACATGGTGCTAGGGTTCCATACAAAGAGAATTGCACAGATATAGCCTACACCTTCTAGCAGATAACAATCTAAGATACAGATGATCAGGATAGAAAGCCAAATAAAATACATCAAACCTGAGTGGACAATGAAGTCTTTGCGTACGTCGGCCTGGCTTTAATGCCACTTCTTTCTTGAAGCCTCCATGAATCCCTCCACTTCCAGTTAAAAAATTACTTCTTTGATTTCAAAGTACTTTACTTCCCTCCTTTAATAATAGCTAGCATTTATATAGTGCTTTATGGTCTCTCATTTGATCCTCACAACAACCCTGGGAGGTAGGTACTCCCTACTTTGGAGTTGGGCTTATAGATGAGACTGAATGACTGAATGATTTGTCCAGGGGCACATAGCTAGTGAGTATCTAAGTCAGAACTTGGACTCGGGTCTTCCTTATTCTAAATCTCATGCTCCATATACTGAGTCCTTACCTTTACACATATCCCATCCTCATAACTGAAAAGGGAGGGGGCAGGGACTATGTCTTAATATATGTCTTATAATATAATAAAGATATATTTTAAAAATATATAATATATGCTTTATATATGTATATAAAATATATATTAAAATATATATTTTAAAAAGTAATAAATAAATGTCTTATAATAAATAAGACTATGTCTTATTTTCCTTTTTACTAATCCCATGGGTGGATGAGGTGGTATAGTATGAATACTATCAGAACTTAATAAATGTTTATTGAATGGGTAGCTGGCCAAGTAATCCCTTGGAAATGGAGCGGTAAGACTTAAAAAGGAGACTAAGCATTCACTAGTGCATTTGATGATTCAAACTATCAAATAATCTGGTCACTGCAGTGAAGACAAAGCCGCTACTGCAAAATTGTGAAGAAATTAAGCATTGATGATGTGCAAACATGATGTGATGATGTCAGAAGACACGGCTTCTGCCTTGGTGGAGCTTAGTGTTTGTTGAACAGGGGAATACGAAGTACCCAAGTATCAGTGCACAAGAACGCTCCACATTCAAGAATGGTGCCTGTGAGTCTTCTTGGACACAACCAGCAGAAGGGAAGCAGGAGCTGTCTTTGATACAAATGTAGCCTCATGCATATAAGTGGTGAGACTGACGCCTGCCTCTGCTTGTTTTGAGTACATGGAGCTACACTTCATAGCCAGCCAGCACAGAGATTCTGGGAAATATGATGATAGATAGACAAGCCGATTTAATGTACAACTTGGGTACTGACCTCTGAGGAAAAGGGGAAGGTTAGTGACAGGCCGACAGAATGTCATAGAGTCCTTGAGAAAAACAACAAGCAGAATGAGATCATTCTTGTGCCCAACACCATCACCCACAACAAACATTTACCAGACCCCTATTACATAGTGGGGCCTGTGCAATAATGATAATGCAGCCTGGCATTTATATAGTATTTTCAGATTTACAAAATGCTTTACAAATATCTTCTTTGATTCTCATAACAACTCAATGAAGTAGGAGCTATTATTATTTCCATTTTGTTGTTGTTGTTCAGTCATTTCAGTCATGTCTGACTCTTTGTGACCCCATTTGGGATTTTTTTGGCAGAGATACTGGAGTAGTTTGCCATTTTCTTCTCCGGCTCATTTTATAGATGAGGAAATGAAGACAAACTGTGTTAAGTGAGTTGCCCAGGGTCACACAGCTAATGTCAGATACTGGGTTGGAACTCAATGTTCCTGACTCCAGGTCTGCCTGCTGGTCTGTTCACTGTGCTGCCCCATCCCTATTTTACAGAGGAGGAAACTAAGAGATTTTAGGTGACTTGTTCAACTATTAAGTGTCCCAAGTTAGATTTGAACTCAGGTCTTCCTAACTCCTGGTTCAGTGTCCTAATCAGTACACAACATAGCTAGTCCTGGGCCAGTCTTTCAAGTGTAGTTGATGAAATAGAGCACTTCCATAAGAAGATCCCTCATGATTCAAAGGAGTATATACTTACTGTAGAATGAGCAGCATGAGTGATCTGTGACATATGAGTTCACAGGAGAAAGTGAGAAACTGGTTAAAAGAATTTGAGTCCCCAAAAGATTTTAGCAGGCTGGACTGATGGGCTGAATCTAATAAACATAAGATTGAATGGGGAAATGTAAAGTCCTTTTTGTGGGCTAAATGAAGACCAACACAGGTATAGGATGGAGGAGATGAGACAATTCGTCTGAAAAAGACCTTGGGGTTTTAATGGACTCTGGGCTCCCCATGAGTCAGCAGGGTCAGCCACCAAATAAGGTGCCTTAATAGCAAGGTAGGCACAAGAGGTAATACATTCTCTCACTGAATGCTGAGTCAGGGAATATCTGGATTATTGTAGGTCATGGCAATGAGAAGAAGGAAGACACAAATTTTAGAGACATTACATAGGAAGACCTGGAAGTTCTTGGTGACTGAATGTCCATGTGGAGACAGGGAGGGACAGCAGAGGATGACCCCAGGATTGAGAGCTCAGTGGTGAGAACTACAGTGGTGCCACTGACAGAAATGGGGATTCCAAAGAGGAAGCAGGTCTGGGGGAAAAGACCGTTGGTCAGTTGTAGATATGAGACCAGATCTAACAGAGATGAAGGGTAAGACGGAAATGTAGGACAGATGATTAAGAAGGGTTACAAGTAGAGCAAGTTGGAAAAACAATAACCTACAAAAGGGAAAACAGAAAAATGTAGCATGGACCCATTATGGCAGATGGAATAAGCATCAGGAAGGTGGATGCTAGGCCTTTGTTACAAGTACAATGGAAAGAGTTTGTCTCTGGAGTCAGAGATCTGGGTTCAAATGTCACCTCTGGCACCTACTACTTGTAACTTTGAGAAAATCCCTTAATCTCCTTGGACCTCAGTCTCCTCATCTATAAAATGGGAGGAGGGAAAGGTTAGTAGTCCAAGACCTCTGAATTCTCTTCTAGCTCTAGACTTGTGATCTGTGTGAAGATTTAGTGAGAGCCAAAAACAGGGGAAGCCTAGTCATATGTGTTTTTTAAAATTTGATTACTACTCTTAAATTTAAAATAAACTTTTAAATAATGATATAAAAGAAATTCATGGCTTCAGATCCAATCTTTATTTTTGTTCTTTGCATATTAGAAATTTTGACTATGGATGATTATTAAGTTCATAATTTTTTTTCTTTTAAATTTATTTATTTTTAGTTTACAATATTCAGTTCCACAAGTTTTTGAGTTCCAAATTTTCTCCCCCTCCTCCTCTCCCCTTTCCCCTTACCCCAAGGGGGCATGCAATCAGATCAGTGTTTTACATTTGAATTTGGGCTGTTAGCAAGAAGTCGGATAAAGTATAACCAAAAATCTCAAGTAGGCTGGCTAGATAGTACAAAATTGTTTGATGATGTTCCTTAATTGTACCAATGTACTCCCAAGATCCCTCTTTCATAGTCTAGGAAAGTTTTGTTCACTAAAATTGTCTCTGTGTTAGACTATAACAGATAAGAGGTGAGGGTGGAGAAGTAGGACACAGGTACCACATCAGACATGGAGAATGAGAAGGGAGGAAGCCACAAAGCCAGGATGAAGGATGAGGCATATTATGAGAGAAATGTCTCCTCCCCTCCCTATCTTTTTTTAAGCCCCTCCCCCTGGTAGTTATAGAAAAAGAGGAAACTCAAGACTTAACCAATAGCACCAAAAAAAACCCCACCAAAAACACAAATTGGTTATGGGGGTGAAAGACAGTGAGAAGTAAAGGACGATACCAAGGTTTTGAGTAATTGGGAAATTGGAAGGGTACTGGGAGGGTTTTAGGGGAAAGATAATGAGTTCAGTTTTGGACATGTTGAGTTTAAGATGTTTACTGAACATTCAATTCAAGATGTCAAAAGGCAATTGGAGATGCAGGATTGGAGAACAGCAGACACCTTGGGGCAGGAAAGGTAGATTTGAGCATCATTTGAGATAGTAAATCAATTCATGGAAGCTGATGATATCACTAAGTGAACCATGTATACAGAGGGTCTTACTGACCAACAGTTTAATATTAGAAGGCGTGGCCTTCTTTTAGTTTCAAGATCTAGGTTAATTAGCCTGACTATATGATGAGTAATAATTGAAGTCTCAAATCATTTGCCCACTAAGATTGCTGCCACACATAAACATGTTAACACATGGACACCACCTTAAGAAGACACATCCTAGTCCATCTTTTGAGATAAAGAAAACAGGAAGAAAGTCTTCATTCTTTTTGTGGAAGGATTCCACTTTCCCTTCAACTACTTTTAATTCACAAGTGGTTTAATTATGGTTGAAACACACACCCAGATTGTAGAATTACAATAGTATAGTAATTCTCAAGCTTTTCAGTCTCAGGACCCCCTTACACTCTTAAAAATTATCAACCCCCACAAAGAGCTTCTATTTATGTAGGTTATACATACTGATATTTATCACATTAGAAATTAATACTATCAAAATATTTTGACCTTGTGGGCTCCTTGAAAAGGTTTTGGTACCCCCAAGGGTCCCTGGATCACACTTTGAGAACCATTCATTTATATTTAGACTTAATAAATTGGTTTTTAGATTTAAATGTAAGTAGGATCTTAAATAAATATAAAAGTTACAATGCTAAGATTTTTTGTGGCATGAATTTTTAATAAAAAACAAACTTTTTCTCTAAGAATTAAATAAAGTCAAAATTTCCTGAGTCTTAGGATCAAGGGTCAATAAATATTTTTGTTGGTTTTCTCCTTTTAGATTGGAATACTGCAGTAAATGGCAAATATTATATTTAGAATATATGAAATTATAGAAAATATTACTCTTTTGAACTGGCAAGAGGGACTTAACATAGAAGGAACGAATTGAGATAGTTTCACAGATCCTTTAGAGGTAGTTAGTAACCAATGATTCAAAATGTATTCTTAGAGAGATTGATTTAGCTAAATGCCCAGTGAATTATCAAAATAGTACAGTAGAAAAAGGGTTAGATTGGAGTCAAAGGACCTGGGTTCAAATCTTAACTCTTCCACTATTACTTGTGGGTCCTTGGTCTGAATTTAATTCATTTCAATTCAACAAGCCTATTATGTTCAGTGTATCATGCTAGCTATGGGGGACACAAAACCAAAAATGAAATCATACCTTCCCTCAGAGTTTACATTGTACTGGCTAGATACTTAATCTTTTTGGTCCTTATTTATAAAATGAAGAGATTAAACTAGGTGATCTCTAGACTTCAAATCTATGAATCTCAGGCAAAATTCACTTAATATATTTGGTGGTCAGTTCAAACTACTCAGAAAAAGGCCTATTAATGAGAAACTAGAAATGTCATCTTTGTAACATTATAAATTCCAGAGTTGGAAGTGTATTTGGAAGTCATGTAGTCTAAGATCTTATACCATTTAGGAAATCTACTCTAAAAGATGCATGACAGATAGTCATCCATCTCCTTCTCGAATAGTTCCAAGAATGGAAAGCTCACAATTTCCCAAGGAAGCCTCTTCCATCGTAAGAGAACTCTAACTGGTAGAACATGTTTTCTTTTATTCAAATATTTAAATAGACTTGTGGTCTAATCAATACAAATGATCCTTCTAACCAAACAGATTGTAATTCATCTACTGCTGCCTGATCAGTACAGCCTTTGTTCTTGTCCTCCCATGCCTTTGGAGTCATTAAGTGAGTTTAGTAGATTATTGAATAGAAGCCAGTCTACTCTCCTCCTCCTCAGTCTGGGGTCCATTTTGTTTCCTAGTTTTTTCTGTTGTTGGTTTTCTCCTTTCAGATTGGAGTACTGTAGTAAATGACAAATATATCTACAATATGAAATGATAGAAGAACCGGTAAGAGGGACTTACATAAAAGGAATGAGTTGAGATAAATAACTACCTTTAGAGGAAGTTAGTAACCAATTATTCAAAATGTATTTTTAGAGAGATTGAGTAAGACCTTACTATTCAATAAAAACTGTAGGGAAAACTGGAAAGTAGTCTGGTAGAAACTAAGCGTAGATGAACATCTCACACCATAAAACAAGATAAGCTCAAAATGACTATATGATTTAGATATAAGGAGAAACATCATAAGAAAATTCATGGAGCATGAAAGAAATTACCTGTCACATCTACGGATTGAGGAAGAGTTCATAACCTAAAAAGAGACAGAGAGCTTACAGGATGTAAAATGGATAATTTTGGTTATATAGAATTTTTAAAGTTTTGAATAAACAAAACCAATTCAACTAAAATTTGAAGGGAAGCAGAAAAATATATTTGCAGCAAATTTGTCTGATAAAAATCTCATTTCTAAGATATATAGAGAATTGATTCAAATTTACAATAATAAGAGCTATTTCCCAATTGATAAATGGTAAAAAGTACAAAAATAGATAGTTTTCAGAGGAAGAAATCCAAGCTATCACTAGCCATCTGAAAAAAAAAACCCAATAACCCTCTAAATCACTAATAAGTAAAGAAATATAAATTAAAACAACTCAAGACACCCCTCATACCCATCACATCAGCTAGCATGACAAAAAGGAAAATGACAAATGCTAGGGGGAATGTAGAAAAGCAGGTACACCAAAATAGGAACTGTTAACTGGTCTAACTATTCTGGTTAGCAATTTGTAGCTATGCTCCCAAAGTTATTAAACTGTGCATACTCCTTGACCCAGTGATACTGATATTTGGTCTGTGTCCCAAAGGGATCAAAGAAAGAGGAAAAGGGCAATACAAAAGTATTTATAGCTGTTCTTTTGTAGTAACAAAGATTGGAAACTGAGAGGATGTCCAACAATTTGGGAATGGATAAACAAGTTATGGGATATGATTGAGATGGAATACTGTAACTGTAAGAAATGAAAAACTTAGGGGCGGCCAGGTGGCTCAGTAAGAGCACCGGCCCCAGAGTCGGAATGACCTGGGGATCGAATCTGGGCTCAGATACTTAGCACCACACCCAGAAATAACTGCCTTGAACAAGTTACTTAACCCCAATTGCTTAAAAAAAAATGAAAAACTTGTGAAGACTATATGAACTGATACAAAGTGAAGTGAGCAGAACCAGGAGAGCAATTTATACAGTAACAATAACATTGTAAAGATAATCAACTTTGAAAGACTCAAATAAACTTAAATAAGACTTTAAAAGATAGTCAACTTGAAAGACAACTCGAAAGATCAACACAATGAACAAGCACAATTTTAAATGACTGATAATGAAACATGCAATCTACCTCCAGATAGAGAATTGAAAGACTCAGAGGGCAAATCAAAGCATATTTTCTTTTCTTTCTCTCTTTCTTCTCTCTTTTGTACATGGCTAGCCAATGGAGGAATTTCTTTTGCATGATTATCCATATATGCAACAGGTTTTATTTTTCTTGTTTTCTTACTGGGTGGAAAAGGGGAAACAAATTTAGGACCGAAAATAAAATAAAATTGAATTTAAAAGAAACTGAATTAGGACCTAGGTCTCCAGATGCCAAGTCCATGACATTTCATCACTATATATGGTCTCCTTTTTGTTCTTCCCCTTTGTCTACCAAACTTTCTTCAGATATTCAGTTCGTTTCCTGAATGATTTTTCTGCTGGGATAAGAATCTGCTAACCAGAAAACAGAAGCATCTGGGTCCACTCAGCATTTGTGTTTCTAATTGTAAACAAAAAATCTCATTCTCATATATAATTCTATCTTTATGAGTTGAATTATTGTGACTCAGTCCCTGGAACCTGATCACCTCAGGGTGAACTGATAAAATTGAGTCTTTAAATCAACAAAGCTAAAGACCAAATCCTGGAGCCACAATGATCCTCATGTAGGTACAGAGTTGCTCTGAGGCCTAGCCCGAGAAACTGGACAGCTGGCTCCTGTCTTTCCCCTCTCTCTTCTCCCATCTCCTTTATGCTTTCCTTTCCCCCCAGTAACTGGAACTTTAGGACGAATGAGTATAGAATTCAGAGCTAAGGGTTCTTCTCATTCTCTCCTTTAAAATGCTTTCTGATTTAACCAAAGCCCAAGACTAGACTGCAAAGAATAACATGAGAAACTAGAAACAGCATATAGGAGCTTCTGTGTATGTACTAAGCTGTTTAGCTGTTTAGCTTAGTACAGTGCATAAAGTGCAGGACAAGGAGATCTGACTTTAAATCTTGCCTCAGATCCCTAGTAGCTCAACAATCACAGGCAAGTCAACTAACCTCTCACAGCTTTCATTACTTAAATCTGCATGTAAGGGGGTGAGCAGGGAGCCTTTGAAAAATTTTTTTAATTTTGAATTTAATGTCAAAAAAGAGCATTTTCATACACCCTGAAGAATATGAAGAGAAGATTCTCTATGAACCTGAATCTTTAACTCAGACAAGATGCTTTATATATGTATATATATATATACACACATATATACATACATACTTAGACATAGTAAATTTTACATATTTTTCAAAACCATCCCATAAATTTCTGTTCTCCTGTGTATTAAAATGAAGCTTTGACAACTTTTTTTTCATCCATATTGCTAATCTCCTTTCCAGTCACATCTCTACCTTCTTCCTTGCCTTTCCCCCATTTAATCAAGAAAAAGACAGAGAAATGAGCGTAGTCACACAGTGTCCAGGTTTAAAAATGTTTATTTCTTCACCTTGTCCTGTCCTCTCTCTGACAGGAGGGAGGTAACATGCCTCATCATAAGTCTTCTGGAAACATATTTGGTCATTGCATTGATCAGATTTAGGGGGCAGCTAGGTAGCATAGTGAATGGAATGCCCAGCCTGGAGTCAGGAAGATCTGAGTTCAAATTTGGCTTTGGACACCTACTAGCTGTGTGACACTGGCCAAGTCGCTTAAGGCTTCCTGACTCCAAGCCCAGCACTCCATCCACTGTGCCTCCCAGCCTTGAAGTCTATAGGTGTCCCATCTCTGGTCTGACTGGTACTCACTCTTCTGAGGGGAGAGTAGCTTTCCTATGGACCCTGAACTTCTGGCCAACTTTCCATGCTGTTCTAGGGTAGAAGCAAGGGTATCCTGAAGTTAACTCAAAGCCAGCTCTAGAGAGTAAATTAAAATTTCAGTGTGTTTACACCTACAAATCAGGGCTTGATTTATCATTATAGTAGTAGCTGTTGTTTTCAGTTTCTAGACTTAAGAAAGTGAAGGAGAAAATGCTAATAATTCAGGGCAGTTAGGTGTGGCAGTGGATAAAGTGCCAAGCCTGGGGTCAGGAAGACCTGAATTCAGATTTGACCTCAGAAATAGCTGTGTGCCCCTGGGCAAGTCCCTTAACTTCTGTTTGCCTCAGTTTCCTCATGTAAAAAATGGGGATAATAGTAATACTTCCTTCCTAGGGTTGTTGTAAAGATCAAATGAGATAAGGCACATGGCAAGCACTATATAAATGTTAGCTATGGTTACTATTAGTATGCATTTACATTTTTATCCCCAGAGAGCCAGTTGTTAAACATTTAACAGCACGCTCTTGGATGGAAGATATCATTTATTATAGTTTCTCATTGGATTTCTTGATCATTATTTAGTCTGGTAGAAACTTCAGAGTTTTGGTGGAGTTGAAATGGAGAGGCTAGCCAGTTTACCTCCTCTTCAGAGAGCCATCTTGTCAGGAAGTCTGATGATTGCCCCTAATCAATTTAATGAGTCTCCCAATTACAGGGTATGTATAGCCCTTGTGCTAACCATCTGAAGACTACTTTCCATGAAGGTAGATTTGAGTATTGATAGCAGACTGTCTGGGCTCCAGAGGCTAGGGCTGTCTCCTAATGATTGTCTGACTGAAGCTCAGGAGGAGGAACTCTTGTCAGAGGAGCTGCCTCCTCTATGGTCTGAGATCAAACTTTTTATTTTTACTTTCATTAAAAAATTTTTTTTCCTGGACTTTTGTCTCCCTTAGACATCCAAACCATAGTGCAGCAAAGGCGTCTTTAGGCATTCTCCTTCCCTTTCCACCTCCAGCAGAAAATGGCATCTTGTAGGAGAATTACATGGTGAACAGCCCACGGGGAACCCCCAGGTTCATGCAAACCTGAAGGCATAGTTTTCATACCTTAAGTCCCAATTACTATCTTCTGCCTTTCTTTTTGGTTTTCTGAACAGAAGTCAGAGACAAAGACATAGATATTACCAGCCTTGCCAGGTATCTTGTGGGTAATCCTGAGTTGAAGAATTTTTTTATGAGTTTTATGAGTTTAGAGTTTTGGTGGAGTTAACACTGAGCTTCTCAGAGATGAAGAGGCTTCTTCCCTGAGAATCAGCTAGCATCAGAAGGACTAAAGTCATGCCATGAAGGGACAGGACTTCCAGGAAGAGTCCAGTGGACTATTTGAATGGTTTATGCTTCTGTATTTGTTTCTGGGTTCTTGAGTCTTTGGGATTTTCTACAGTAGGTGAAATAAAGACCATGCTGTACTTGACATCTTTATTGTATTTTAAATGTCTAGTTTAGTACACAATGTTGATGACCCTGTACAAACTTTTGGGAAATCTAGATACAAGTTATACAATAATATACAATTATAATATATTTATATCATAATATTATATTATATAATTGCATATTACATAAACATCTATTATACGACATGTTTATATAATTATAAAATATAACAGTATATAATTACATATTATATAAACATATATTATATGACATATATGTTTATATAATATCATTATAATAATATACAATTTTCCTCAAGGTCGTTAGGAGGTAGCATAATGAGTTAACAAGAGATAAGGACTTTCTTGAAAGTCAAGGGCCCAGCAGGTTTGTAAGAGTGCACTGTGCTCAGCGCTTTAACAAATATTATTCCGCTTGCTCCTCATATCAGTCCTGTGAGATAGGTGCTATATTACCCTCATTTCACAGTTGAGGAAACAGAGGAGTCCTGACTCCAAGGCCAGACTTTTATCTACTCTTGGGCCATGAATCATGTCAAATGGGGAAAATATGGCTTGTACTACTATAATATCTGACGTTAGGGTTCGTTTGAGGAAAATGCTTTTGTAAACCTTAAAGTACTATACGTATGTAAATAGTTATTATTACCAAGTATCAGGAACACAGACATCTATATAATATGCATCTAATGTATTACAGCTATCTGTTTTGGGGTAATATGAGGGAAATCACCTTGATTTTTGGTGGTTATTATTTTATAAAGGGATATCCTTGGGATAATCCTGTATGTACATATGGTATGTACATATCTGTATGGAGATATGGTATAATTAGTATTATTGTTATTGTTCTTTATATATCCTAAAGATAAAATCATGTTCTCTGTCCTCTGTAGCATCAGTTACACAGAGTATGGGGAAAAGTGCCTTCTCATTTTTTCTGGTTAGCTCAGTTGACAACAAAACCACTCTAACCCCTTCTAAAAACTTCAAATATTGGGGACTGTAGGAAAAACATTAGGAGTAATACATGGCATAACCAAAAAACTTAATTGTTTTAAAAGTTGGCTACACATTTCCATGCCCGATGCTATTGATTGGATTATGTGAACATGTAAAAATTGATTTCCTGAAGACTAACAAAATTTCATGCTGGAAAAGAACAAAAATTGGTTTCATTCCCAGACTTTTTTTTTTTAATGACATGGTCTTCTTAGCAAAATAGCTAAGCCTGCTTAGTTAGAATAATAAATTTACTATTTAAAATGTAGCCAATCCTAACTGAAAGCTGCAGTTTCAGCAGATATTACTTCTTCTTTAGGTTTGTAGGAAAGGAAATGAGAGAGTTAACTGGATAACTGATTCTTTAGAGTTGTAGTAAAATTCTGGCCATAAGAAAGATAGGAAGGAAAAAAAAGGATCCAAAACTTCTATCTTTTCAATCTAGAGGTTTTTATACTGTTCTGGGAATGTTTACCATAATCTTGGAAGAAAATCAGGGACAGCTTTAAACCTGAAAAGTTAGTTACATAATTTGGTTAATTAACAAATTCGCATGCTTTGGAAATCTCCAACATTTAGGTATGAATGTAATCATTAATTCCACATTCTCCCCCTCCTACCCCTCATATAATTTATAACCTAACAGCAGAGAAACAGTGGGCAGTTAGTTGACCTAGTAGATAGAGTGCAGGGTCTGGAGTCAGGAGGACTCCTCTTCCTGAATTCAAATATAGCCTCAGACACTTAACTAGCTGTGTGACCCTGGACAAGTCACTTAACCTTGTTTGCCTCAGTTTCCTTTTCTGTCAAATCATCTGAAGCAGGAAATGGCAACCACTCCAGTATATTTGCCAAGAAAACTCCAAATGGAGTCATAAAGAATAGGACAAAATTGAAATGACTGAACAAAAACAACTGAAAGTGGGGAAACAATGAATTACAAAAACAAGGGAAGAGTTCAGTACTGGGTGAGTACTGGGTTTTAAAATGAGAGGACTGACTGGTGTCTGACAACTCTAGTCCCTGTTACTGGGAAAGGTGAGTCTAGTGGGTCTCTTGAGCTCCAGTATTCATCACCAGGTATCCCCACTAAGTTCACCCACCAATATAGTGAACTCTTGGGTTCAGGGGATCACTAGGTGGCCTGAGAAGGTATGATCCTGCCCAGGTCAGAAACAAAGTAGGTCCAAACTCTCTTGTCAATCAGCAATGAGTGTAGACTGTCAGTAGCTTCTGGACTTCCAGCTTGGGCAAGAGAGGATGACTCAATCTCAAAACAGAGCAAACAAAAAAAACCCAAAACCAAACCAAGCCAAAAAGAGAACTTGAGATTAATTCCAGGCTGTGTCATTTATTGTCCATGTGATGTTGGGCTCGTAATTTCACTTTTCTTGGCCTCAAAGCTATGAAGCAAGAGGAGTTAATTAGATGATCTCAAGGGTATATTCTATCTCCAAGAGATCCTAAGGAAAGTATTGAAGTAGCCCATACTTTAAATACAATATGCATATGTTGCATGTGTTACTTAACACATCAATTGGATTAAAAATTATTTTAGTTCCATTACTTTCATGTATGCTTTTATAATATCCTTATACTACCTGCTCTCATAATACCTTCAAGAGGAAGCCTTGCCAGATAGACTTAAGCAGATGAAATTCATTTGTAATTAGTAGAAAAAAAGGGGTGTGTGTGAGAAATGAAGTCCCTAAAATACTCTGTTCTTCACAGAAGGTTAAATGTGCCCCCTGAAATCTTATCTTTCCTATTCATCTGTCCAGACAATTCCTTCTTTTGTAGGTTATACAAGTCAAGACAGCTCTCTTGTCCAGGTCTAATAATGACAAATTCTGAATGGGTGGAGGCAAAATTAATGAGTTTTTATTACTTGAATATATTCACAGAGAGAGCAAGAGACAGACAGCCCCCTGTCTATTCACCATATAAATTCCCCTTTCTCACTGTTTACACATCATGTTGTAGGAACATATGCCTCTAATTTGTAAAGCTTTGGCAGATATCCGGGTAGTGCACGTGGTAATTAACTCACTAGTGACTTAAAATTTTATGGGAACTTTCCAGAAATTGTTTGGGCTACATAAGTTGTTGAAAGTTTTAAGTATTTTAGTCTCAGACCCTGCTTTTCTAGCCCTGTCTGACCCTTGATGTTGGCTAGACTGACATTATGGTAGTCTCTTTTGTCTTTTTTGTTCCAAAAAAAAAAAAAAAAACCAAAACAAAACCCTTATCCACAATTTCTTCTTCTTCAGTGCTCTGTCTTATGGTCACTAAGGAAGTACAATATAATTATTATTATAGTTATTGTTATATTTTCCAAGTCAAATCATAGTAGACCTGATATAACACAGTTGCTGCTAGTTTTATTTCCTGACTCTCTCCAACTCTATAAAGCACTTCCTTTCCCTTGTAAAGAGGATGGAAGTACTCAAAATATCACATATCAAACCACTTTCAGACAGAAAAAGAGATTGTCTCATCAAGAGACTCAGAAATTTTTAAACACTCATAGCCTTCCCCTCCCAGCCTTCCTCTTCCCTCTCATAGAGAGAAACTGACTAAGGAGTCAGGAAACCTGGATTCTAGTACCATTTCACTATGTGACCCTGGACAAGTCACTTCAATTCTTTTCTTATCTGTAGAATGGGGGTATGGAGTCTTCGATTAGAATGACTTCTGTTGTAACATTCTAGTATTACCAGAGCTCCCTTTGAAGTAACACAGAACTCTACATTTAGAAGAGATCAAGAGAGACATGTTTTGATTTGTTTTGTTTTTTGGGGGGGTGGGTAGAGGAAAAGGAAAAGGGGACAAGGGGATCTGGTATTATGAAGCTTCCACACTGGGAATACTTTCTTCATTGACACAGACCAATTAGTTTAATCACTGTAATATATTACTCCTCTGTCACATATTTTTAAAGGGCAGCCAGATGGCACAGTAGATAGAGGACTGGGATGGGAATCAGGAAGACTTTTTTGTGAGTTCAAATCTGGCCTCTAATACTAGCTGTGTGACTCTGGGCAAGTCACTTAACTGTTTGCCTCAGTTTCTTCATCTGTAAAATGAACTGGAGAAGAAAATGGCAAAACACTCCGGTATCTCTACGAAGAAAACCCCAAATGGAGTCATGAAAAGTCAGACATGACTAAACAACAACAAATTCTTAAATAGTTACCTGGGGCACCAAGAGGTTAAGAGGCTTAGCTGGTCATACAGCTAGTATATGTTAGTGACAGGATGTGAATCCAGGTCTTCCTGACTCTAAGGCTGTTCCTTTATCTACTAGGACATTCTGGCCCTCAGATTGAAATATATAAAATTGAAAACTAGGTTAAATCATATTAATGAAAAATAAAATACTTAGCTAACTTAAACTTCCATAATCTTTGACATAGAGAGTTTAGGTAGAAAATGAAGAATGCAACTTTCCAGTGCTTTTAGCTAGTTTGATGAGCCTAGCTATTACTTTTTTTTAATGAAATTATTATCATGTAATACTTTTACTTTTCAATGGTTAAAACAAACCCTGATATGAATGCTTAAATATAAGGGATGGGTGTTTTTTAAAATTGATAATCATTCGGTGTCTCTAGAAAACAGCAATTTTTAACAAAGAAACATAACTGGGATTTCCAAGAAGATGACTAAGTTAGAGGTCAAAGAAAGCATTGTAAAGTAATAGAAAGAATGGTGTATTTAGAAGTCAGAATTCTGGATTTGAATTCTAGCTCAGCCTGAGTGTCTATGAGCAAGTCACTTAACTTCCCTCAATCTTATAGTTTCCTCATGTGTAAAATGAAGTTCAACTAGACAACCTCTAAAGGTCCCTTTTTAGCTCAAAATCTATGATGATATATATGTATATGTATATATATATACATACATTCATACACACGTACACATATGTGTGTAGGTATGAATTTCAACAAAAATAAAAACAGAAATACTGAAAAGAAATAAAATTGTTAGAAATATTCAAAATAAAATGAAAACTCATGGAAAAATGAGTGACCAAACCAAGGAAGCTGGACATAATAAAATAATTTTTAAGATGACCAAAGCAAAGGAAAAGATAAGTGAAAAAATATTCACTGAACCAATTCCACAAGTAGCATGAGAAATAATGCAAGAAATCTAAAGAGAAACATTTAAATAAAGATAATGGAATTAAAGAAGTATGAAAACCAGCGAGAAAAATCATGAAAAGAATTATAAAACTGAACACAACTAAAAACAATCCAGGAAGAGTTAAAGGAAGGAGTTAGATGCAGCTAAAATTATTGAGAGTAAATGACGACAAAACTCATTAAAAACAGATAAAACCTATAACATGAAGAATTCAAAAATATGAAGCAACCAAAAGTAGTATAAATACTATAGAAGACAAAATGGCAGATGTTATAGTTTACATGGAAAGAAAAGCTCAGAAAATAATCAAATTGAGAAAAATGGAAATTATACAGATGAAGGTGACATGTTCAGAAGATAAGACAAAGAAAAAGTTATCAGGGTCCCAGAAAATATCAAAGAAGAAAATAAATTACTATATTTTATGAAACTGCTTAAGAAAATTTCCAGAATTACAAAACAACCATCACCATGACAAAATTCTGCAAATGAGAAAGATTCTACAAAACTGTAATAAAAGAGAAACTTGAAATTCCTATTATCCAAGCACATCATTATCAAGCTTCAAACCTGCAGTGACAAACCCAAACTATTAGAATGAAAGAAAAAAGGAATCACATACAAAGAAAGATGAATCTATGTCTTAATAGACTTTTCTACAAAAATTGCCCAGGTCTGTAATTTTCTACAGAAATTAGAAGTATCTAGAGTTGGCGCATCGTGTGTGTGTGTGTGTGTGTGTGTGTGTGTGTGTGTGTCTGTGTCTGTGTGTATGTGTGTAAATGTAGAAACTTGGCCTTGATCCCAGAATCAGCTTTCCAACAAATCTAAGCAGTCTATTGAGAAAGCAAGAGATAGATTTTAACTAAATCAAAGAATCCAAGGAGAAAAACATACACACACTTCAAAAGAACCTATGGAACTAGGCTAGAAAAATGCCTGGGTGAGTTGAGTACTTTAGAACAAAAGACACTTTTCAACTGTGATTATCTAGTTATCTTAATGTAAGAGTCTCTGATAAAAAATAATCACCCTATTGTATTGGTTAGATTACTAAAGGATACAATTGGACCTGAAAAAGAGTAGAGGAGGAAGATAAGGGAGAGAAGTAGTAGAAATTTGAGTATATAATTAAAAAGGCTTTTCAGATAAACAAAGAAGAATTCAGTAAAAAAAAAAAAAAGATTTAGAAAGCCTGACAGTCTCAAGGAAAAACTGCCTTTGAAAAAAGTGGTCCTGAGGGCTGGCAAATTTAGAGATACTTATGAAATGGGGCATCAAATTCAATGATACAGAATTAATAGTATAAAATAGAAAATTCTGCTGAGTACTGTTTTTCTAATAGAAATGCTGAAATAAAAATATATTTGTATTACCTTTTGACAAATTAAGGAACAATATGACTAAGGACAGTGATTTAATGAATAAAAATTTATCAATTATACCCTTAAATACAAATGGATTAAACTCCCCCATAAAAAGGAAAAGCATTATAGAAGTGATTGAAAACTAGATTCTAACAAATTGCAATTTGTGGGACACACACACATATATACACATAATGAAAGGAGATGTACACATTTAAATCGAAAGGTTAGAGTAACATTTATCATGACACAATTCAAGGAAATCTGGGACTATTTTCATTCTATCTAATAACATTCTATTCATGGGATCAAAACATTTAGAAAGAACCTTAAAATTCTCCTAGCCTAACTCAATTTTACAGAAAAGTAAAGTAACATTTTCAAGTTCACATAGGCAGTAAGAAGCAGAGATGGGATTTGAATGTAAGTACTCTGACTCCAAATCCAGTTTCAAATCATGTAGCATTAAGTGAAACATTAAACAAGGAAATGATGTCATGCTTAAATGCACCATTGAAAAGGAAAGTATATCATGGGTGGATATTCAAGAACTAAGTAATAGAGTATTTGAATTTAGAAAGGAAATGATCCCAATCCTTTATGAAGAGCATTAATAACTATAAACTTCAATTCTATAATATCATAATACATCAATTTCAAAAAAGATGAATTTTTAAAAAGTTGCAGACTTGAACAGAGTATTAACTAGATTTAACATGAATAGAACTTAATGAGAAAAGCAGGGGAAATGTCTTTTGTCAAATATATAAAGAAAATTTATAAAATTTGGTCATATTTTTCATCATAGAGATGTCCCAGGTAAATTTAGAAAGGCAGAATTTTAAATTATTTAACTTATTGCATAGCAAAATTGTAGATAGTATGGTCAAAGTTACAAGATTATATGGAAAGTTTTTTAATGCCTGGATTAAGGAAGAAATTAAAAATGTAACAACAGATTACCTACAAGACAAACATGGACATAACATATCAAAATCTCTGAATTGTAGCTAAAGTAGTACTCAGAGATAATGTACGAAGTTGAATGGTAAAGTAGAGAAAAACTGAGATATGGACATTATTTAGACAAGTGACAAAGTGATACACTAAAAAATATAAAAACAATATCTGGGGAAAAATAGTAAAATGTAGAAATAATTGAAATAATAAATGAAATCAAGATGTGATTTTTAAGTTTAATAAAATGATTAAATTTTGTTTAGTTGTTTTTCAGTCTTGTTTGACTCTTTGGGACCCTATTTGGGGTTTTCTTAGTAAAGACACTGGAAGGGTTTGCTATTTCCTTCTCTAAAGAGGAAACTGAGGCAAACAGGGTTAAGTGATTTGCTTGGGGTCACACACCTAGCAAACATCTGAGAGGGGCATTTTGAATTCATTTCTTCCTGACTCAAAGCCTGGAGTTCTATGCTAGCTGCCCCACTTGAGTTTAATAAATTTAATTCATAAAAAGAAATAGAAAACTTAGTGATCTTTTAATTGCATAATCTAATGACCTTTTCTCATTCCTCATTCAAAGTTAGGTGGTACAGTGGTTAGAGTGCTGGATCTGAAGTCTTGAAGACCTGAATTCAAAATGCCCCCTCAGACACTTATCAGCTGTGTGATTTTGGGCAAGTCACTTAACCTTAGTCTGTCCCAGATTTCTTAATCATAAAACAAGGACAGTAATAACATCTACTATGAGATACTATTTGTAAATGCTGGTAATACCTGGCACACAACAGGTATTTGAAAAAGTATGTATTTCTTTCTTTCCTTCCTTCTTAACTTCATACAAGCTTTGAAAAGGTTAATCACCCTTTACTTCTGAATATTCTCAACTCTAACTTTTCACATGCCACTTTCTTCTAGTTTTCCTCCTACCTGACTGACAATTCCTTCTCAGCTTTTTTTTTTTTTGAATCTTTATCCAGATCATGTCCACTAACCATTGAGATCCCAAAAGCATTGTTTTGGAGCATTTTCTCTTATCTCTCTAAAATAGCTGGGTGATTTCATAAGCTTTCATGGAATCAACTATCATTTCTAGGGTGATGATTCCCAGATTTAGACAATCTCTTTTGAGCTCCAGTCCTGAATCATCAACTTCATTTTGAATATCTTGAATTAGATGTCCTGTATGCATCTGTAATGGGAATGTAAATTTTTAAGATATTCCCTGCCCTAGGCTAAAGTGCACCTAGAGCCTGTGGTTAGAGGCCTGTTTTTCAGGAGATACTTTGTGATTGGGCAGTGGGTCAAGAAGGTTGTTACATTCTCTGAGCCAGGAGAAGGCTATTTAAGCCCTGATGGGAGGCTTTGCTTTGAGGCTCACTTTGGGGATCACTTTGAGAAGTGTTGTGTGATTTGACCATATGAGACTCTGGGCAGCCATTGTTGAAAGCCCCCCGGCTTTGAAAACCCAGATGTTGATGCTTCCCTCTCTGGTAACTGTGATTTGGTATGGATGTAATGTTTGGACAGTTTGGAGGCCTGTCTGCTTGATATGTTTTTCTGTTTTCTTGTAACTTCTGTCTGTATACTCTGAGGGTGCTGACTTTCCCCTGAACAAAGTAAATGATATGTTTGATTGATTAAAGTAAGCTTGTTAACCCATTTTGAGTTGCTTTCCTTTAGAAAAGCAGCTCTAAGAACCTGTGTTGGCAGCCACCCTGGGTGTGCTGGGGTGCTTGCTGCTACAGCATCTCAAACTCAAAAATTTCCCAAACCAGAAATCATTATCTTCCTCCTCCCCACCTCCTAACTCTTCTCTTTTCCTAACCTTCCTATTCTTTTTAAAAGCACAAAATCTTAACCTCACATCTTCACTCTCCCTGATCTCACATATTCCAACTCTTGTCAAATCTTGTCATTTCAACAGGTCTCATATACACACCCTTCTCTCTACTCATACAAGCACAACCCTAGCAGGATTCTTATCACTTCTCAATCACCTTGTAGTTGTTCTCTCTGCCACTCCAATTCGATGACTACTCAGCTGCCAAAGTGGTATTCCCAAAACATGTTTGATCCTTTCTCCTGCTCCCCCCCTCATTCAACAAATTCCAGTGGCTCCCTATTGCTTCCCAGATCATATATAAAATCTTCCGTTTGACTTTTGAAGCTCTTTATGACCTGGCCACTTCCTATTTTTTCAGTCTTCTTACACTTTGCTCTTCTATGCTTTATCATGCAAATATACAGAACTACTTACTTCTTTTCTCCCATGCACTCTCATGTCCCTACTCCATATCCTCCATACCCAGAATGCTTTCCTTCCTCAATCCACTTTCCTAGCATCCCTGGATTCCTTTGAGACTCAGCTCAAATCTTATTTTTCATCATCATCATTAACATTTATATAGTGTTTACTATGTGCCAGATATTAAACACATACAATTACTTCTTCATTTGATTCACACAACAACCCTGGGAGGTAGGTGCTATTATTAGCTTCATTTCATAGATGAGAAAACTGAGGCAAATAGAGGTTTTAAGTGACTTGCCCAGGGTCTTAACAGCTAGAAAGTATCTGAGGCTGGATTTGAACTCAGGTGTTCCTGACTCCTGATCCTATGTATTCTATCCACTGTATCACCTAGTTGCCATAGGTAGCCTTTCCCAGTCTCTTCCCTATCTGTATTCTTCACTGCCTTCTCTTCAAAGTTACTTTCAAAGTATACACGGTATATATAGTTTGTTTCCCCTGATAGAATGTGAGCTCCTTGACAGCAGGGACTATGGTTTTGTTTTTTAAATCCCCAGAACTTAACAGTAAATGTTAAATAAATACTTATTGCCTGAGGAAAGAGACATGATATTGACTGCAAAAGAAAATTTAAAAAATTTAAGGAATATGTTAGGTTTATTTTAATTACTTTAAAAGCTCCTAAAAACTGGATGCCCAGCTTTAGAAAGAAGTACATGATGCTGAGATTAGTAAAATAGGGAAAAGATAACTTGAACAGATTAATCTCATAAGGAGAAATTAGACAGGTCATTTAATGACCAGCTCCAGAAAAAGGTTATAGAAACAAGTACATTCACAAGTTAATTATCCTTATCTAAGAATCAGTGTATTATGTAAACTTTTTAAAATAGAAAAGTAAGATGTTAATTTTTTTAATTAGGTAAACATAGTTTTGATTCCCAGTAAAAAAGAATATTAAAGCCAAACTCATAAATGAATGTGGAAGCAAATCTTTCAAATAAAATATTGGGAAATAGAATTGTATGTTTTAAAATATGCACTAGGGCTAGATAGTAATTATATTAGGAATGAGAGGGTTGTAATAAATCATGTCAATAATAGCATTCAGGAAAGTTAGCTGAGTCTATCAATAGAAGCAGGAAAGGCCTTTCAATCAGTCAAAAAGCATTTATTAAATACTTACTGTGTTCTAGGCACTGAGCTAAACATTGAAGGTATAAAGAAAAAGCAAAAACAGCATCTGCCTTCAAGAAGCTCCCATTCGAATGGGAAACAACATAGATGGGTATTTTTGTCTTTGTATATTTGGTATCTTGTGTGGCACATTGCACATACTAGAGGCTTCTTGGAAACTACTTGAATTGAAATGAATTCAGATAAACACTAATATAGGGACTCCTCCTCAGAAGATAAATAAGTATCTATTTTAAAACAATAACACAAACTAAGCTTATATGCAAAAGAGAAATATTAAAGTCATTCCTAAAGAGATAAGACACAATACAGAATTATCCACTGTCACTAATTCTAGGTTGCCATTGTTTTAAAAACCTTAGATTTAGCAATAAAGCATGAAAGAAGACATTAGACTACTAAACATTGGAAAACAAGTGGCTAGAATGATTTGATTGTGTTGTATGTGTGTTGTTGCTGTTCATTTGTTTCAGTCATGTATGATTCATTGTGAATACAGTTGGGGATTTTTGGGGGCAACAATAGTAGAGAAGTTTGCCATTTCCTTCTCTAGCTCATTTTACAAATAAGGAAACTGAGGCAAACAGGGTTAAGTGATTTTCACAGAGTCAAACAGTTAGTAAGAGTCTGAGGTCACATTTGAACTCGGGTCTTCTTGACTCCATGCTCAGTGCTCTATCCACTATACCACCTAGCTATCCCACTGTGTGTATATAGTAAGGGCTTAATAAATGCTTGATGAACTGAATTAATACACAGCACCTGCAAATGGAAATTATATATGTGTATGTTCTGTTAACCTTTTTATAGTGATGTACAAAAGTATAGGTTATTTTTCTGGGTTTGTCTTATACACTATCTTGCTAATGCAAATTATTACTGAATATTTTTATATATTTCTAGATATATGTAAATGCATATGCTGTTGTTTGTCCTTTGTTTTTAAAGAGGACCAAAGACATCATGGAGTAATATATTGACTTTCTTGTGAATTGGATTGAAGTGAGGCAGAGTTGCACAAAATCATCAGCCTCACTCTCTTTTCCAGAATCAATGAAGTTGAGGGGCAAGACAGCAGTCAGGATGACTGACGATGGCCCAGAATTTTGTGGATGATCTTGGCATCTTCAATGTCTGACCAAGCTCTGAGTGCTCCACAGCACCTTCAGTCGCCTTCTGGGAAGGAAGTGTTCTCGTCCACCCATTCTACCGGGGGAAGTCTTCACATGCTTGGGGTAGACATCCCCTAACTCACTGATGATGGGTTTGAGGCCTGTCAGTTACTCTCAACCTGGTTTAGCCCATCTGCTGAGATGGTTTTTCTGGGGCGTGGCCTCTGCACATGCTACAACTTCATGAAGCCATAGGTGAGAGGTTGGATACCAAAGGTAAATGAGCAGCCCTGAAAAGGGCTCAGAAAGCCCTCACACTAGAGGTGTTAAGTACTCCCTGAACACACTCATACACATGGCATGTGTATATATGTGTATGTGTATACATATAATCAGAATTGCTATTTTTCCTAGGAGGGTAGCTCCATGTGCTCCCACTTGTAAAGTGCATCAAGCCCCTCCTCCCCCCACCTTGGTTGCATGAAAAATAGAAGAAATAACAAATCTGAAATGAGATGAGGTTACATGGGTAAGTACAGCTGGTGTAAAAGAGGTATAGAGCTGATCTATGCACTTATTCAGGTACATGGAGAGTTCTCAACTTGTGGCCAGCCATGATAAATTGCAGTCAAACTGCTTTAGGGTATAATGGCCAGCCTCACAGCTCCAATGCTCCCAGAATTCTCGAACTACACATGAACTAATTCTACAAAAGGGATGTTTTCCATATCTCCTAAAGGTTCACATACCCTTCCCCCTACCCAGTTCTGTCATTGCCAGTGTTAAAACACCCAACTAGAATTTAGACCTTTTACATTTATTAGTCACTCTGGATTATAATTAAGAATGCAAAAGAAGTGCAGTCATGAAGAAAACAATTTAAGTAGTAACCATTTTTGAAAACCAATTGAGGGGGCAAATCTCTGTTTCTTCTTCCTAGAATGGAACAGGAAATGGGGTGGGGCCAGAAGCAAGCAGACCATAGTTCAGATGATTATTAGGGACCAGGAGCTAATCTCTTATTGGGAGAAGAGAAGCAAAGTGCCTAGTCAGCTACAGCAGTTATATCAGTTCCTGATAGTCTCTTGGAGACTCATCAGTTCTGATCACCATCACTACCCTCCAAAAGCCAGCTTCCACTTTCCTGGAGGAAGCAGGCTTAAGGATCTGGTAGCCAGAGAGGAGTTTACACACCTTCAAATGAATGGTGTACAAGAAGTAATTTCTTCCAGTTTCTCCTTTCCAGAAATCTCATAGCCTGTTTCGAAAACATCATCAAACTGCTGAATCCTAGGATAGCATCTATCAAACCATTTCTGGAGTCCAATATCCATATGACCATGCTTGTCAGACAGTAGAGTGGAAATGAAAGTAATGATGCATAAAACAATTCTCCCTTTCTCAAAATTAGTTTTATCTAGGTCCTACAATGATAGGCTTTGAGTCAGGAAAACCTAAGTTCAAATCTGACCTCAGACACTTACTAGCTGTGTGACCCTGAAATCTCAGTTTCCTCATCTGTTAAATAGGGATAATAATAAGCACCTACCTCTCAGTGTTGTTGTCAGGATTAAATAGGATAATAATTCTAATTATTTTTTTATAATTAGCACAGTGCCTGGCACGTAGTAATCACTATATAAATGTTAGCTATTATTATTGGCATATCTCAAAAACAATTAAAGATTGATAGAAAATTCCATTAATAATCAGCAATTAAATATTTGGCCAATAGTCTAGTAAGACACACATGAGACATTAGCAGATAATTTCAAAAAAATATTTACAGGAAGAAAAAAGACCGAGTGAACATATGGAACGATATTCTTTGTAAATCAAAGTAGTAAAATTGTCGATGCTATCCAAATACAATACTGTATAGATCAACAGAAAGCAATGTCTGTCTATATGCAACTGTATTTTCTTGAATTTGAAAACTAGATGAAAAAATTTACATGGAAAAATGAACAAGAATGTAGAAGGAACTATAACAATCCTGAAAAAGGGTCTTCATTTTATGTAGCCTAGAAACCTTGTCATTTAAAAAGAATAGCTGGTTGTCCATGGGATTCAACTGATCTGGAGAACTAGGAATATAAAAAACCTAAGCCATGGGGAATGGGTATTCCTGAGGACAGAATTCCTATTGTCCTACATGGCACCTTTTTGATCCAATCTTCCTAACAAAGCAAATATAGATTTGGAAGGGAGCAGTATATACTTTTAATGAACATATCCTTTTAATGTCGTATTATAAGTATTTTACTGGGGGGGGGGGGCGCTAAGGTGGTGCAGTGAATAGAGAAGGAGGACCTGAGTTCAAATCTGGCCTCAGACACTTAACAGAAAAACTAGCTATGTGTGACCTTGGGGAAGTTGCTTAACCCCAATTGCCCTCCAAAAGCAAAAAAAAAAAAAAAAGTATTTTATTGCATGTTATGGTCCATGACTTTGAGTGTATTCCAATTGGAAGCCTTAATCACTGGACTGGTCTGAGTTAAGCCTGTCCAAAAATCGCAAAGGTTTGAGGCTGTGCAGTGATACCTCAGTGGGTTTCCTGTCTGGGTCACAGCTGTAGTTAATCAGAATGAGTGTATTGTGGAGATATTGTGAAGACTTCTTTGGAGTCAGTACCTGAAAAGGTGGTTACAGAAATCCTGAGAAAAGAGCATGTATACTATGATGAATTCTGATTAGATAAATGGTTTAAACTCACACACAGAAAAAGAAATGACATGAAGGAGAAATGAAGTTTTTAATTTCAATTGCTTATCTCAATTGTAAAAGAAAATTAAATGAGTCATTAAAAGAATCACAGTGTTTAAGAGATTAGTGTTGGAGAAACTTGGTAAAATTGAAGAAAGGATTCATTATTAGGAAAATTAAGTTGGATAGTGTTATTACAAAAAAAAATGAGCTTAGGTCCATACCTTGTGTCATACATAATAGTGAATTTCAATACTCTTAATGGCCTAAATGTTAAAAAAGAAAAAAAAAGAAATGTACAAAGGCAGAAACAATATTTATCAATTATGGATTGAAGGGTGTTCATCATCTTGTTAGAAAGTGGAAGAATTTGTTATATTTAAAGTAGATTTATTTGCATAAAACAAAACTATTTTATAAGCAAAAGCAATACATTCATGGTAAGAAAAAAAACAAATTTGGAAAATAATCTTTTTCTTGTATTTACATGATAAAAGGACAAGTAGGTAGTACAGTAGATAGAACCCCAGGCATGGAGTTAGGAAGACCTGAATTTAAATCTGGTATCAGACTCTTACTAGCTATATAGCCTTGGGCAAGTCACTTAACCCTGTTTGCCTCAGTTTCCTCATCTATAAAATGAGATGGAGAAGGAAATGGCAGTATCTTTGCCAAAAAAATTTCACGACTGGGGTCATGAAAAGTTGGACACAACTGAAACAAATGAACAAAAACAACACATGATAAAAATCTGACTATCAGAGTCTACATGGAACTAATTCAAATTGAAAAGAATAAAATTCATTGTCTAGTAGATAAACGGTCAGAGCAAAAACCAGATTATTCTCTAAAGAGAAAATGTAAATTGTTAATTCTTGAACTGCTTGAAAACTGACTCTAACTTCAATCAGAGAAACTGAGGTCCCACCTTGTAAGCATGAAAAGATAAAATTTAATACTGATGATATTGTGAGGAAACAGGCTGTCTCTTAAGTTGTTGGAAGAATTATAAATTTGTACAATCTTTTTGTAGAGCGATGTCGCAATAGGCAAGAATCACAAAATTACTCAGATGCTTTATTATAGGACCATGTCCTATGGATGTTATTAAAAGGAAGAAAAGATGTATTTACACAATAACAATAATAGCTAGTAGTTACATAATGAGTTACGGTTTGCAAAGTGTTTTCACATTTGATCCTCACAACAACCCTGTGGAGTAGGTGCTATTATGTCTCCAGTGTACAGATGAGGAAACATGGTTTGAGAGAGGTAATACACTTGCACAGGACCACACAGCTACTAAGTGTCTTAGACAGGACTTGGATTCAGGTTTTCCGGTCCAATACTGTCTCCACTGCATACACTACTGTCCAATCATATCCATAGCCACTTTATTTATAATGGCTCCCAACTAGAAATGGTCTACATGTTTAACCATTGAGGAAGGACTGAATATATATCAATACAGTTATGAGTCAGGGAGACCTGGGTTTGAGTCTGATATATGCTGCATACCTATCAACCCTAGACAAGGTGTTAGACTTCTCAGTGCCCCAGGCCCCTCTCAACACACTAAGTTGATGCAAAAAGTCTGCATTTGTAGGGAAAGTTCCCTGACAGAATCTCTCTACACCAATACAGATGTAGTAGAAAAAAATGACCAAAATGAAAATTGTTTGGATTTTTCAATTTCACACTAGCTATTATTCCTTATTTTGTTTATTGCTTATAATTAAGATTGTTAAAGTTTTGCTTTTGTCTTTATATGCTTAGTGGCCCGTGCAGTGCCTGGCCCTTTGTTGGTGTTTAAAAAATACATATCAAATTGAATGGTTTAAAAGAAAAACCTTCTTAGAGTTTTGCTGTGTATAGTATTAATCATATAATTACATTTCTAATCCCTATTCTGTGTTAGTAGATATTTTCTTTATAATGAAGATGCAGCTGGAGAAAGGTGAGAGATGTCACAGAAGCAGGGCTAATACACATGTTTCACCCCTGACTCCTCCCAGGACGGCTGCCCACTGAGTGCTCAGAGCCATCTGTTCATGCAGCCCACATGATGAGAAAAGACACTGAATGGGGGTGGGAGACTGGGGGATAGAAACGGGGAGGGGGGAGTGGCCAAAGACCACAAGATAGTGATCAGATTGGCTCATGAAATGAAAAGAGAAAACAGGCAAAGGTATCATGGCCAGGCTGTAATTCAACTTGGGGCTCCCAGTGACAACATGAGTTTCACTCTGATGTCTCACAACATCATGAGAACCTCTGAATGAAATTATAGCTTCCCAGCCCATAACTCACACAGTTCCCTGTTATTTATTCCTGGTTACGATGTTGCTGGACACACATATTTCACTAGGAGATAATATAAAATTTCTGGGTTGACACCAGAGCTATAAATATGGCGACCTCAAATGGAACACGCGCAGCCCAGGCTCCTTCCAGTCAGTGGGGTTCTTTTAGGTCTTGCTTTGTGGATAAAACTTGTGGTGGGAATGTCTTCCTGAGGATCCAAGATGTACTACCCCCAAGAGCTTTCTGGGACTTTAGTTCTTGGTAGAGAATGCTGATAATGGGAGCACAAACTGACTCCTCTTAAGAAGGGTTACCAGGAATTTCCTAAATGTCTTTGACATTGCTCTGTTTTTGACCCTTTGGGGTTCCACAGTTGTCTTAAATTCGAATAGGCATATGTTTAATTAAACAAACATTTATTAATGGGGAGCTATTTGCCAAGCTCTGGCATATAAAGATGAAACAAAGAGTAGTTCCTTGCTCTCAAGGAACTAGAATTCTATTGGAGGGATACAACATGCATTCAAATAATAGTTACAAATTATATTAAGTAATATTAAAATGCAGAAAGTGTTATGTAACCTAATGGCTCAATCCCTAAGATTTATGTTTGCACAGATTGGTCTTGTATTGTTCCTATCCAAATTCCCTTGGGACTCTTAGAGTTTGGCTTATTTTCTCCTATCCAAAGTATCCTGCAGGGAGTATGGTGGAGTCCCAAAATACAACAACGATTGCACTAAAAATTGTGAGGACCTCAGAGTCCTTGAGGGGAAGGCAGAATTCACTAGTGAGGAGATGAGAATTATACCACTGTTTCTGGGCTACTGTAAGTTCTTTGTGTGACTTTTCATTGTATGCAGGGTGAAATAAAGGCTGTACTGTATCCAATATTGTGAACTGAGGGCAAGCATAGGCCCTGAGACCCTTTTACTGACGTCCATATAGACTCGGACATCAGCTGTATTCTAAGCCTGACAGGAATCTCTGGATGAAGGGGAAAGGGATAAATTCTGAAGTTTCTAAGAAAACCTGGGTAAGGAAGGACAAAAATAAGTCCAAGAGTGTGATTTGTGAGATGCTTTAAAATCTGATTCCAGGATTCTGAGCCAAAAGTTACAAGGCAACGATGCTTCCAATTTCTCTCGGTCACAGTTAACTTTACAAGCAAGTTAGTTACTTGGAACACTGTCAGATCACGTGATCTCTGATTAACAATGTCCATTTTGTCAATACTTCTCTTTACCTTCCCTATTTAGTCAAGGACTCTAATTCCACATGCTCAGTGCTTATGATTAGCTACCAGGTTCCTCAGAAGTAGCAAAGTCTTTGAGAGCTTAATATTTTAAATATTTTATATTTAATTATATATTATTTTATATATTTAATCATAATCAATATTTATATTTAACATTTAAAAATTTTGTTCCTTGGGGAACCAAGAAGTTTTAGTAAAAAATGGCAGCAAAGAATGTAAGCAGACCTAGACAAAGATAAACCAAATTTGGAGCCTGAAATAACTAGAAAATTCCCTTTTCATGGAGGGGATTATATTCAATACCAAAATCATAGGCTTTAAGTCCCTAAATTTAATATTTTTAAAAAGTCTAGAGATACTCTTTGTCTATGAGAGGTCAAGAGGAGATGGAGGCTTGCCATGTAAAGTTTTTTTAAGCTGAGACATTATCTCAGTTCCAACTAGGGACTGTTCTTTGTTTCATTTTTGTATGCCAGAGCCTGGCACACATCAGCCTCTTCATAATCTGGCAACTCTTGATATCATATCTTCCATTCACTTGTAATGAACAAGGTCCCCAACCAATGAGGGGGAAAAACAGAAAAAGAAATAAGACATGAGTATGGAATTTCATAGATGCTACCCTGAAAAAAGCAGAATTAAAATTTTTCTTCATCTCTCTAATTATTAGTGCTTTTTCTCTCTTTCCTCAAATTCTAAATATGCATTTGTTTGTATAATATCACATAGTTCCAAACAAATGTGTGTAGTTTATTATTTGTACTTTATATTATTATATTGTTTATAGTTTGTATTAGGGAAAGCATTTACATTTCCTTGGAAAAATAGTCTAGAATTTTTATTTGTTATCTGTTCATCTAGCTCAGTGCCTTCCACACAACTGGTATTGAATAAATGGCTATTGAATTGAATTGAATAGAAGCAGTGCAAGATTCTTGGGTATTCTTGAAATTGCAAAGACATCTAGAAGCAAAGAAAGCAAAATAGAAATTATACATTCCCTTTTTGGTTGGAAAACCCAAAATAAAACCTTGTGACTGAAGCTCTCCATTTTTATTTTTCACTTGAACTTTGAAACAAATCATATTTATTGTTTAATGGGCTCCTATGTGTCCAAACTTGAGAGTAAATATACGGTACTTACTGGGCAGCTAGGTGGTGCAGTAGAGTACCAGGTCTGGAGTCAGGAAGACCTGAGTTCAAGTTCAACCTCAGATATTTACTAGCTGTGTGACACTGGGAAAATCACTTAACCCTGTTTGCCTCAGTCTCCTCATCTGTAAAATGAGAAGGAATGGGTAAGCCACTCTAGTATCTTGCCCCAAAATCCCCAAACAGAGCCATGAAGAGTTGAATATGGTTGAAACAACTGAACAAAAACTAAGCACAATTCTAGGCACATAGCTGCTGCTCAGGAGATAGTCAAACTGATTCATTGAATTAAAGACACAAGGACACATCAACTCTTTTTTTTGCCTCTCTATAAGGAATTCTTACTATGCTGGCATGGTGGAAAGATTTTTTGACTAAGGAGACCTTATGTCTAAATGGGCGTGTATTTCTAATACTCTGTGACCATGTGACTCAACCTCTCTAAACTTCAGTAAGCTAATCTGTTATATTTGGATTGTACCTACAGAGGCTCCCTTAGAGAGCTGCTGCCAAGTTCAAATGAGATAATATATACAGAATGTCTGATAAGCCTTGAAGAACTCAGTAAATTGCAACTATTGCTATTATCATTGTTGTTTTTGTTTTTATTGCCGTTTTTGTCCTTCTTACCACAAGTCCTTCTCTGATACTTTCCCAATTTGGGAAGTGACCATGGTAAAATAGAGAGGAGCTATCCTCAGAGTCAGGAAGACCTGAGTTCAAAGCCATACCTCAGACCCTGGACAAGTTATCTAGAATCTAAGTGCTCAAGGGACTCTATAAGTCTCTTACTCTCTCTCAAGATGAGAGTTACAGAGCAGAAGCTGACCTGCATTAGTAGAAGGAATGTCTAAGTAACAGTGAAATCACGGGCCTAGTGTCCTTATCCCTCTCCTTATTATTAGTGCTTTGCTTCATTAAAAAAATTTATTTTAAGTTTATGGAATAAAACAAGCATTTCCAAAATATAGTATAATAAAAAAAGATTGCACGTGAAATTGCAAATCTGTTTTGTACAACTTGCTATTCCTTTTAAATGTATAATAAATTTATTATGTAAATTTATTTTTCTTCTTTCCTCCCCTCCTCACCCTAGAGATGGCTACCATTAGACACAAATATATATATATGTACGTATATATACATATATATGTATGTATATATACATACACACACATATAATTATTCTATATATATTTCTATTTATCAGTTCTTTCTCTGGATGCAGATAGAGCCTTCATATGTCTTTTATAATTAATTTGGGTATTTATAATGGTAAAAAATAGTTTACATTCATCCTTTCATATATTTTGTCCACATATCTATTGAAGAACAGCAGACAACTTCAAAAAATTGAAAATGGACAAAAAAACCCAAATTGACTTTTTATCTTGATTTCATTCATCAGTAATAAGACTATCTGCCATCTATATAGTGATTTAAAATGCACAAAATGCATTACAGACTTTATCTCATCAGTACCTCACAACCACCCTGTGAGAGAGGTACGACAAGCATCATTATAGCCATTTTAATAGATGAGGAAGCTGAGACTTGTGTTAAGTGATTAACTGGAGTCCAAGTCCAGTCCTCTATTCATCATGTCACAAGGATGCCAAAAGTATAGAAATCATTTCACCAAGTAAACTCTGGTGCTCTGGGAAGGGAGGTGATGCAGTAGATTGAGCATCAGATCTAAAGTCAGGAAGACATAACTTCAAATCTCACCTCACACACTTAGCTGATGTATGACTGCAGGCAAGTTATTGAGCCTCTGTCTGCCTCAGTTTCCTTATCTGTAAAATGGGTGTAATAATAGCACCTACCTCCCAGGGTTGTTGTGAAGAAGAAATAAGATATTTCTAAAGTGCTTTGCAAACCTTAAAGCACTACATAAATGCTAGTTAATATTATCTCCTTTTCAAAGCTAAAGATATGGAAGACAACAACAATTTCAGCATAAACTCATTCGAAAAACAGATGGATAGTAGAAGATAATTAGTAGCTCTGCCTTCAACAACAATTGTGGGGGGGGGGTGAAGAGAATGAGTCTGAAGAAAACTTAGTTTGAGTTACAGTTAAGCTAGCCAAGAATACTAGCGGATGACATGGGAAGGAGGACCAGTAATAGATAGGAAATGCAACAGATTTACTAGAGTTCGATAACAGATGCTATCCTCTAGGTTTTCTCCCTTCTCAACTAAATTGCTTGGAAAATCTACCTACATCCAATGCCTCCATTTTCTCTCCTCTTCCTCTCTTCTAAACCCTCTGAAAATTGACTTCTGATTTCATTATACAACTGAAACTTCTCTCTTTAAAGTTATCAAGGATCTCTTAATTGCCAAATCTAATGGCAATTAAACTGTTTTCCTTGTTCATTCCTCCTGTGTCAGAAGAAAAAGTGTTCCTCATCTTTCATCTCTTGCCGATTTAATCTCTTTTTTCCCACCTGTTACTTTTCTTCTGCCTACAAAAATGTTTAAATTTCCTCCTCCCCTAAAGAAGTCACTCTTTGACCCTGCCATATACTCTTATTTCAAACTATCATTCAATTTTTTTCCTCTCATTCTGTTACCAAACTTTCCCAAATACTGGGCTACACTCATTGCCTTCACACTCATTCATTCCTTAACTGCCTGCAAGCTGACTAGTAAAGTTTACCTCTCATTTGAAAATTTTCACCAAAGGTCATCAGTGAACTACTAATTTCTAAATCCAATAGTCTCTTAATAATCTTTACTTTGCCTGACCTCTTCATAATATAACAATGTTGACCACTCCTTCCTTCTTGAAATGCTCCACTTCTGGTTCATGAGACATCATAGTATCTTTGTTCTCTACTTTTCTGCTTCTTTTCTACTTCCTTCAGAAGCTAAAATTGGTATTCCCCAGGATTCTGTCTTCTGCCTTTTTCTCTCTCAAACACTGTCTCCCTCTATAATACCATCCTACTACCAAAGTTTCAAATTATATGTAAATGACTCCCAAGTCTGTTGGCTAAACTCAACTTCTTTCCCAAGTTCCAGTTGCCTGTGGGGACCTTCCAACTAGTTGTCTCAAAGTAATGATCATATTCTTTTCAAAACCTTCTACTCTTTCAGCTGACTTCCTTCAGAGTTATTTTTGAATCTACCCCCTCTCCTTGTCCCCCATAACTGTCTGCTTTCTAAATTCTATAACCAGTTCACACTTTCATAATCTTTTGAACCCATGCCTTTCTACCTATCTGTGTCATCATAGTTAAGGCATTTATTATTTCTATTACTGCAATAACCTCATAACTGGTTTCTCTGCCTCCAGTCTCTTCCCTTTCTAATCTATCATAAACATTGTATTAATCTTAGCAAAGCAGAAACTTGAATCATTTCAACTTAAAAATTCAGAAGTATTCAATTGCTCCCCATTGCCTATCAAATAAATTTAAAACTCCTTAGCTTGAACAATTCAATGTTCTTTATAAAACTGGATGCAACTTATGTTTCCAACTCTGTTCCATACTGCTCCCTATAAGTCTACTATGCTTCAGATTGAGCTACGTCTTTTTCTAAACATATCTTACTTTTTCCATCTCAGCAACTTTGTCCTTGAAATTCCTTTCTCTAGGAATTCTCACTAATCCTTTTCTCTCCATTCAATTTCTGTACCTAATGAATACCTACCCATATTTCAAAACCCAGATTAAATGTCATCTCCTCTATTAAGCTTTACCTGAACTTTCCTATCTCCTCTAGCCAGAAGTTGTTTCTCTCTCCTCTGGACTCCACTTTCCAATATAATGCCTTGTATTGTGGCTATTTGCATCCATGCCTTCACTTCCATTAGTATACTCTACCTCCATGGCACCTAACACAGTACCTTATACAATGCAAATGCTCATTAAATATTAATTCAATAAAGGAAGGTGGGAGAAATTTCTTTCATTATTTGAAGGTAACGATATTCTCCTTGGCCCTGGAAGGTAGAACTAGGTAGACTTAGGAGCAGTGAATGAGTGCAGAGCTGGGGAGATTTAAGCTTAGCATAACAACAGTTTTCTAACAATTAGCACCAACCCTCAGGAGCTACCAAAAGATTTGTGGGTTTCCCCTTCCCTTAAGTGCTTCAGTAGGAGAATGGCTACTTCTCAATAATGTTCCCTATTGAGGACATTCCATTTCCTGTCTGTGCCTCTGCACATACTGCAGCCCATGCCTGAAATGCTTTCACTCCTTGTTTTTCCCTCTTGAATTCCCTAGTTCCCTTCAAGACTTACATGAAGGTAGAAGGTGAAGGGAAGAGAAGAAAAAAGTTTATTTATTTGTTAAATGTGTTATGCCAGGTACTGTGTCAAGGGCTTTCCACATATTATCTCATTTGATCCTTATTTGAATTCAGATACCACCTCCTTTAAGAGGCCTTTCCTGATTGCCCTAATTTTTTTTAGTAGTTCCATTCCTTCAAACCATTATTTTAAAATATATCCTGTATTCAGTTATGTGTGAATGTGTTATTTCCTCTAGTAGAATGTAAGCCATCTTGAGGGCAGAAATTATCTCACTTTTGTGCTTAGTGTAGTACCTGAGACATTGTAAGTCCTTAAAAAATGTTTGCTTTTGAGGACAGAATTCCTGTTCAGGGGTGGGTTAGACCAGATGTCCTCTGAGGATCCTCTCAACTTTGACATTGTGGGATTCTGAAATTTACTAGTTAAGCTGATTCATATTTATGCCAATTATCTCATGGAAGATAGTGTTCATGTCAGATGAGATTTTGGAAGTATACAATAATCAGGCCAAATGATTATAGGCATAAGTGCTGAGATCTTAGTCTAATAGTTATTTTTTTGTTATCAGTCCCATCAGGCTTACAATAAGGCATCTGAAAACAAGAGGGTAATTCCAGATTGTGTGTTCTAAGAAGTTACCCAAGTCAGTCTCCAAAGAGCAGCGGATGGTACAAGCCTGGAGAGAGACAGAGAGACAGAGAGAGAGACAGAGAGAGAGACATAGAGACAGAGACAGAGAGACAGAGAGAGAGAGAAAGAGAGAGAGAGAGAGAGAGAGAGAGAGAGAGAGAGAGAGAGAGTTGGAGGCATTTAGGGTTAGAGAAAAATGGATCATTTTTTTTCTTTTGGTTTTATTTTGAAAACTGTATTGAGTTAATTTTTGACTTGAAAACCTTTTTGTTTTATGATTAGTTTTTTCATTCTGTAGAAAAAAATGATTTTTGCTTAAATCTACTTCGTAGGACTTAGTAGTTAATATGCTTCAATAGAAAATGGTGCTGATAAGCTGAATGTCACTGGTCCAGCTGCTAGCTCATTTGACCGGATATAAGGAAGAACTATTTATTAAATGACTACAGGCCCTACCCTTCTTCTACATCAGAAATACTGAGTACATGCCTTTGGTCACAAGTGAGCACCAGTGAAGAAAAGGTAGAAAACAACTGGAGAGTTAGCAGGAAACCCAACCCTCAAGGCATGCCCTATTGGAGGTAAGGTCTCACTCTCCAGCACATATCCAGAAGGCAGAATGTCAGTGGACAGAGAGCTAACTTTCACACTAAGAAGATCTGGATTCACATCTTTCTTCTGACAAACACTGGTGTGTAAGTAACCCTGGGCCATAGTATTGTAGATAATACTCTAAGACTCTACAGAACCTACAGTGACAGAGGGAATTTCCTCCCCTAGGAATTATCTATATCAATAAGTCACAGGTCCAGTCCCTAGTATTCCTACGGAGGGTAAGTAGCACCATCATCATGTAGAAAAGATGGAAGAGGGGGGAGGGGCATTACAATAATAATAGCAACCACATACTCTTCTCTAGCATGCTGTAGTTGGCATATGTCAGTGGCAGTAAAGGAGAATGAAGACCCACTAGAGTCCTAAGGCATAAAGGTGAGGAAATGAATAGTACAGCGGAATTCTGGATCTTTGGAGGAATACCTAAAAACACTATTGCTTTAGGGGTAAAATAGCAAAGGGGAGAAGGGTGAAGAAATGGAAAAGCTAAGGTTGGGAGTGGAGAGAATGGTCATTAACTTCAGGTATTTAAAGATAAGCTATATTTGCAGTAAGCTACTGGAATTTTCAATGGTTTAACACTATTCTGCAATGGATGACTGTAGTACTTTGAGCATACAAAAGTGAGTCTTCTAAGATATGAAGGGATCTTGAGAGAAGTAAGCTAATGTCCTAGTGGTTTCTGGGGATTTTGCTTCCATGTGTAAATTCTCTGCAATTCCTAAAGCTGTCCTTTGGTTCAAAAGGATGCCTGAGGGTTTGTTTTGTGTTGTATATTTGTGTTTGGGGAACTAGCCTTGGGAGTGCACTTTTCTTACCAGTTTAGGGCTATGGGGGCAAGCTGTGCAGAAATTAGGGCAATCAAATACCCAGGGAATTCAGCCAGTGACAGTAAGAATGCCTTCAGATCCCAGACACCTGCTGTGTCTGATCTTCCGGGGTCCTCCCTTATCTGCTTGAAGAACTCCAGGTTCAATCTCTGAACATAAAGTCCTTGGCTTTACTCACTGGAAGAGAGGGAGTCCAAATGTCAGTATCATTCCCCCTCCTTTTTTTTGGAGGGCAATTGGGGTTAAGTGACTTGCCCAAGGTCACACAGCTAGTTTTTGTGTTAAGTGTCTGAGGCCAGATTTGAACCCAGGTCCTCTTGACTCCAGGGCCAGTGCTCTATTCACTGTGCCACCTAGCCTCCCCCCATATCACTCCCCTTTTACAAAAAAAGAAACCAAGGCCCAAAATTTGTTAAGTAATTTGCTCAAGGTCAAAAAGTTAGCAGGTGGTAGGGGCTTGGACATGAACTGTGGCATTCCAAATTCAAGTCTAGGGTTCTGTCCATGTGATCACGCTGTCTTTCTAGAAGGAAACAGGTCTGATTGGGGGGAGCTTTAAATGACTAGAAGCAGAATAGTGGGTCCAACCTTCAAGGAATGACCATATGACGGGTGGCAAACCCCTGTCTTATATATGCTGTGCTGTGTGGTCTGCTAGAGATTTATAAACACAGAACCACTATGCAGTCAGCTGTACAGCCCATCCAAACAACTGAGTTTCTTCAAAGTGCCAGGGAGTCCTTTAATATACCCCTTGTGCAAGTGTTTGCTCTTTGTTTACTCTGCCCTAAAGGCAGATCAAATAGGCTATCTTTACATATCTAACTCAATTAAGCAGTTCACTCTTAAGTCAATAAAAACATGAAATGTTTAGCCAAGTAAAGGCACTCAGAACTAGGGCAAGTAGTCATGAGGAATCATATTACCATAAAATCTTTTAAGACCAAGAATCCACTGGAGCCAAAACACTATAGAATTCCAACCAATGAGCTATTGGAGAGCAACTGATACCCATGAACAGTATATTGCCCAGTGGTCCTGTGTTTGTAGGTCTCAAAGAGACCACACAACTCAGTAAATGTGAGTGGGGATGGCCCTCACTCATACAAACATTCCCCAAAGGTCTGGCCCAGGACCAAATTCTTAGCTAGTACTGAGGACATGGAACTCGCTCAGTATGTATTGGTTGACTTGATTTGACTTGAGCATTACTACTTAATAATGTTAACCATATGGCATAACCTAATCTCACTGCTAAATAGTCTTTTGCATACTTCTTGGAAATAGAATTTCCCAGTACTCTATAGTTTAACATATAAAGCTACATGAAGATTACAATGGAATGAAAACACTGGGAGGTAAAAACAGAGAGAAATCAAGAACAAATACTTTGTAAATGTAAACATACCTACTGATAATGTAAATAGAACCAAGTGAACCATATTCCCTTCCTTACCATCATTCATCACATGTTCTTATGTCTGAAAATTTGGACTCAGATAACCCAGCCTTATGACATAACACATCTTCCTTCAAGCAGAACTGTAGTAATGGAAACCCTTAGGATCATAGGATTTAGAACTAGGAGGGACTTCATAAATAATTTTATGCAATCCCTTCATTTTACAGATGAGGGAACTGAGGTTGGTTGGAGGCGCATAGGGCAAGAGATAAGAGTCATTGTCCAAGCTCTCACACTGCTGTAATGTAATGCCAAGCAAAGGCAACTTCCCAAGGTTCAAAATACCAGCATAGGTGCTCTCCATTTTATTCAGTGACAAATTAAGAACAGAGAAGATCAAAATATGACATCATTCAAAATACAGCATTTACTAAGTGTGATTAAATAATCTCCAAGTACTACCCCACCCCAGGACCTTACATTTATTCAATCAATTACAAAGTCCCTGTTCTAAATACTACTCCACCCCTAGGCTGTACCTTCATTTAGTCCATCAAAAGCCCCTCTTCTCAAATGGAGATTAGTTTCCAATCATACGTAAAGTACATTCATTTGTTCAATCATAGAACACAAAAAGGTCAAAAGTTCCCCACCCCTGGATCACAACTGAATCTACCCCAGAGTTACAACAAGTTTAAGCATAGCACTTAATACCCAAATGGAGGTCTTTTCTTCATCTTGACACTAGGCAAGTTCTCAGCAATCTTTGTTCCTGGGGAGACAAAGCTTAGCAAGGCCACAAGATACATTGCCAGTCTCTTCCTTAATTCATCCTCTGTCTGTAGAACAGTCCTAGGATCCCTGAAAACATTAGCAAAACCCTCTCCCAGGATTTCTGTAAGCATACAACAAGAAAATCCTTCTTCAGGGCTTTGGAACCAACAGCAAGATTCCAAGAATTCTACAACAACAGCACTGTCCTTCACCAGTGGACAGTATTCACTCTCTGTCTGCAGAACAGTCTCAGGAGCTCTTAACCAACAGCCAGGTTCCAGAACTTCTGCAACAACAGGACTGTCTTTCACCAGTGGACAAATCTGGCAAAACAACATCAAAACAGACAGACAAAGTACCAGCAAAACAGCCATGTCTCCTCAGCCCCTTGGCAGCTCCGGGGGCAGGTCTCAAAAGTCCAGGGCAATTCAAAGTGGCCCTCAGCAATCCTCTTAGTCTCTCTCTGCCTCCAAAAGTGCTGCTTCCAAAAAGTTCTTCTGCCTCTCTCTTGTCTTGTGTCTCTCTAAATCTACGTCACCAGCTCCTCCCAGTTCAGCACTCTCTTTTGACGTAAACAAGTCCATCCCACAAGTGGGATTAACAAGCTCTGGGTTTTAACACAATCAAACCAAAAACCAAGCCAATACAGGGGAATCTTTAAATGCCATTACTATTACAACTGCTAATAATAAGCTTTAAAAGTGTGAACTTGTCTCAGTTCACACACTGAGGTGTGAACCTTACTATAAACCCAGTGCTCTTTCTTTTAGGCTTGAACATCTTTTTAGGTTGTAATTTAAACATCACTAACCTCCATACATTTCCTTTTCCTTTAGCTGAGAGGCATTATGGTTGAATAGTTGTAGTGAGGGCCCTAGAATCTGGAAGATCTGTGTTCAAACCTTGCTTCTAAACAGTACTAGCTGAATGACCATGGGCAAGTCACTTAACTTCTCAAGCCTCAGGCAACTCTCTATGACTTAAATAATAAGTTATAGACTGCAGTCTGCCTTAGTAGAGGAAGTTCCCACACCCATGATGAAATCACAGATTTTCCCAGCATTGGACTTAGCCTATTCCATTAGTTATTTTTGCATACTGTAATTCCTGAATGTCAGCAGTGAACAAAATCCCCCTAAGGATCCACCAGTATTTTATAAAAGAGAGGCACCCATTAGACTGAGAGATCAGGAACTATCTTTTGCCTTTCTTTGTAACCAATGCTCAGCCCGATTCTTGGCACCAGGAAATGGCATTTAATAAATACATAGTGACTGACAGAAGATAGAAACACTCAAAAAAGTTTACTGGTTCTTCCTAATGATACAAATATTAGGTATATACCCCAAGGAGGTTAAGTGCAGAGAGGAAGATACCAAATAAATTAAAACATTTATATCAGTACCTTTTCATACTAGTAAATGACTTGAAAGGAAGTGAGTATCCATCCAGTGGGGAATGGCTGAACAAACTGTGGTATATGAACAAAAATGGAATAGCATTGTACCAAAAAGTACCATCAAATATGTAGAATTCAGAGAAACTTTGGCAGATTTTTGCGAACTGATACAAAGCAGAGTAAGCAGAACTAGAGTAATGTATCCAATGGATACGCCCATATAAAGAAAACAACACAGAAAGAATTTAGAATTTGAATCAATGCAATGAACCATAATGACTTCTGAGGACTGAGAGGGAAGCACTTTTCTTATCTCTAGGTAGAAACATGGAAGAGTATAGGTAGAGAATAAGGTCTATGTTGTCAGACATGGCCAATGTATTGGGGGGTTTTGTTTGTTTAAATGTACTTCTTCATTACAAGACAGGGCTTTATGGAGAAATTATTGGGAAGTGGCAGCTGGTTGAAAAAAGAGCATCCAAAAAGCATTAAAATACTTCAGTTAAAGTGCTGGTTACTGTGCATCTGAGGTGTTTACAATATTCATGGTTGTAAAATAACTGCTGAGTTAGGCAGACTCCTGAGCATTCAACTCCCCCCATTAATTGTCATTTCAAATTAATTAGCTTGGTAGATATGGATATTTGGTATAGCTATGAGATCAAGTTAAAGATGACCCAGTCTCTGGCTTCATTATGTCTCTCCTCTTCAATAAAGAAACAAATATTCATTATTTGCCACAATTATTCTGGTGGCTTTTGAGTTCCTAACTCCTGCCTCATTCCTTCCAGAGCTATGCTTTGTCTTTTGCCACAATCTGAAACTCGGCCACCTCTCTCTGTTCTCGTAGTCCATCTTTCACTGACTCACTCAAAAAGCAGTCATTTCTTAAGGACCTACTATGTGCACTGGGCTAAGTAACAGGAATACAAAAATTTAAGAAAAAAAAGCAATAGTTCCTGAACTTAAGAAGCTTCCATTTTATTGGGGAAGAAGACATGCACATATATAAATAGGTACAGAATACAGAATAGACACAAAATAAGCTTAAGATGGTTGAATAAAAGATGGGAGGGATAGCATTACTAGTTGGGGAATCAGGAAAGGAATTAGGTAATAGGTGATACCTGAGCTTCATCTCAAAGAAAGTTAGTGATTCTGTGAGGTGAAGGGGAGGAAGGAATGTATTCTAAGCATGGAGTGTGGTCAATACAAAGGTAAGGAGAGGGAGATAGAGTACCATGTAGAGAATGGAGAAAAGGGTTTGGCTAGAGTTCAAGGGTGGGGAATCTGAGACCTTGAGGCTACATGCTAGGTCCTTAAGTGCAGCCCTTTGACTGAATCCAAACTACCCAGAACAAATCCCCTGAACAAAAAGATTTGTTCTGTAACTTGGACTCAGTCAAAAAGCCATACCCAAGGACCTAGAAGGCAACATATACTCTTGAGGCTGCAGGTTCCCCCACCCCTGGCGCTAGACTATAGAGATCAATAAGGAGAGTAATATAAGACGAAGAAAGAAAGATAGGTTGGAGCCAAGTTGTAAAGGGCTTTCAAAGGCAAAAAGAGGATCTTGTATTTTGTCCCATAAACAATATGGAGAGCAAGAAAGTGAGAGTAGTGCTGATATTACAAACCTAGGAGACCAGAAGAGCAGTGGTGCCTTCTGCAGAAATTGGGAAGTTCTGTAAAAGAGTGAGTTTTAGGGGGAAAATAGTAACTTCTGTTTAGGACAGGTTATGTTTGAGATGATTCAGTCCAAAATATCTAATAGACAATTTAGTACAGAAATAACAATTCCTCAGAGGTCAATTTACATGGCCACTGACCATTTAATGCCCCCAGAAAGATGGCTATTACTATTCCCAGGGTTCTAGAGGACAAATCTATGGCTATCTTCCTAAACATTAGCTCAAGAGCCCCCGCTGGTGTTCTTAAAATTCCAAAGTAGACTGATGCTTTTTTCTTTGAATATAAAAATCTAAGATCATATTTCAGATTACAAATGCTTGTGGGGATGGTAGTGGTCATATTTTTGTACAATGCTAAACACAGTGCTTGGTGCGAAAGAACAGTTAATTATATTTCTAAAAGTCATTTAATTTTATTCTTAAATTAATGAACAAGAAAAAATAACATTTCAATACACAAAGTAGAATAGGACAATGTGTGAAAACACAAATCTTGATTACATACAGCTTGCTCTTCCTTTAAGAATATAATATATTTAACATATTACTTTAAAAAAAACTTTTTTTCTGATGAAGATAATTATCTCATTAATTTTGATTGATTTATTAACTGATTTTTAGTTTTCAACATTCATTTCCACAAGATTCTGAGTTCTAAATTTTCTCCCCATTTTCCCCCTCCTGCCTACCCCAACATGGTATGTATTGTGTTTATCCCTTCCCCCAATCTGCTCTCCCTTCTATTACACCCCCCCCCCCCTTATCCTCCCCTTCCCCCTGACTTTCTTGTAGGGCAAAATAGTATCTCATTAATTTTGGAACAAATTTTTTTTCAGAAAAATATGGCTACATACCATCTTTTTGGTATGTAGAGAGAACTGAGCCAAATTTATAAGAATATGAGTCATTCTCCAACTGATAAAAGGTCAAAGGATATGAAGAGGCAGTTTTCAGAAAAAGAAATCAAAGCTATCTATAGTCATATGAAAAGACGTTTTAAATCACTATTGATTAGAGAAATGCAAATTCAAACAACTTTGAAAGACCTCTGTACACCTATCAGATTGGTTAATATGACAGAAAAGGAAAATGACAAATGTTGGAGGGGATGTAGAAAAATTGGGACACCTAATGCATTTTAGTAGAGTTGTGAGCTGATCCAACCACTCTGGAAAGCAATTTGGAACTATGCTCAAAGAGCTATAAAACTGCATACTCTTTGACCTAGCAATACCACTACTAGGTCTGTACTTCAAAGAGTTCTAAGAAAAAGGAAAAAGCCCTGTAGATACAAAAATATTTATAGAAACTCTTTTTTGTGGTTGCAAAGAATTGGAAATTGAGGGAATGCCCATCAATTGGGGAATGGCAGAACAAGTAATGTTATATGATTGAGATGTATTACTATTGTGCTTTAAGAAATGATGAGAAGGATGATTTCAAAAAAATGGGGAAGACTTACATGAACTGATGCAAAGTGGAGTAGAGCAAAGAGAACATTGTACACTGTAACAACAATACTGTATAATAATTGACTGTGAATGACTTACCTATTCTCAGGGATACGGTGTTCTAAGACAATTACAAAGGACTTAGGATGGAAAAAAATGCTATCTACCTCCAGAGAAAGAACTGATGGCATTTGAAACATACTTAAGAAAAATAAACCTTGACAATCTTTTTTACAAAATGGAAACATCGACTTTTGGTCTCTTTTGTAATATAACCAGTGTAAACACAACACAAGGTAACAGTGCCTGCTAGCTAAAGAAATTTCTCACTGATATGGATTAAAAAAGTGTCCTGAGTATCATACCTTGTGTTCAATCACAGTAAGTCTTAAAAATGAACAAAAGTTCTAAATTTTATTTCTCATGGCAAAGACCCAGTCCATAAGTTTTCTTTTAGAATGGTTATTTCCTCTGATAGTGAAGGATATGGGAGAAGAATATGGGAGAAGAATAGAATCTTATATGGGGTAAACTGCCCAACCAAACCAAAAGTGGAACACAATTCTGGTATAAATCATCAGTTAGGCAAAGAGGAAAGTCCAATGAAAACCACTCCAAGGAAGAGTTAGGAATCATGGTACATGGGAGAGAATGCTGCCTTGAAACCAATGATTCTGGGTTTGAATACTGTATAACTCTGGCCAAGTCACCTAATCTTTTGGGGCCTCAGATCAAAAGAAAGAAGTTGGATTAGATGTCCTCTGTAACATCCTTTCCCCTGTGACTTCTCCAATCTGGTTCTCTCACTCCATCAGGCCCAGATAATTACCACCTACCACTGAGTCTCCAAGGATAAGGTGCCATTTTTGCCTCCATTACCTTCTAGCAGAACTCTCTCTTTTTTTTTTTTTAAGCAAATAAAATCAGTTTTGACACCAGAAACTGAAGGAAAAGTCCATCTTGAAATATACTTTTAGAATTCTGTTATTCATGGTGCTGTTTTTTTTTTTAATCTGCATTTGGTTGTTTTTTTGTAACATGACTAATATGGAAATGTTTTGCATGATTATTAAATTGCTTGCCTTCTCAAGGGGGACAGGGAGTAGAAAGAGGGAAGAATAGAATTTAGAACTCAAATTAAAAAAAACAAACAATTTTTGTTTACATATAATTGAGAAAAATAAAATTAAATGTAAAAAACAAAAAATAAAAAGATGGCTAACTGAGGTTAGAGACAGTAGCATTTACCACTTTACTAGGTTGATACTGTAATATTCATATGGTTTACTTTGATACCATCTTTTTGAGAAAGCTCAGACCTTCTCTATTATAGTCATTCTTCCCATATTTCTGTAAGTTACCTTGTCACCTCCCTATATCATTCTTAGCATATGATCTCATTTGATAATTCACTATCTTACATGATTTCCTTCAACTTTTTTTCTCTGTCAAAAGATTTCTGTATCTTCATCAATCTTTTCTTCCTTCTTTCTTGTCTAAGAGGAAAAAGTATTCCTTGTCCTATGCCTTTGATTCTCTCCCTTCCACTCCAATCTCCTATAGAACCTTATTCTATCAATTATTTTTTCTTTCTTTTCCATTTTAAGTCTCTCTCTTCCCATTGGCTCCATCCCCTCTGCCTACAAAGAGCCTTATCTCTCTCCTATCCAACTTCTTTCAGTCTTGCCATATCTTTGAGCAATACCTCATCTCTCTTTAACTGTCAAATTTCTTTTTTAAAAAGGCAACACTTACTGTCTCCATTTTCTTCCTTAACCCTTTGTAATCTGTGTTCTTCTACTACCATTTTCTTGACCCTGAGTTATCAGATGCCTCCTTATTATTACATCCAATGGCTTTTATCAGTCACCATCCTTCTTGTCTTCTTTGCAGTGTTTGACAGCATTGGCCACCTTTCCCCTCTTTAAATTCTTTCACCCTTGGATTTTGTAGTACAACTTTCTTGGTTTACCTATTTTTTCTGACCATTTCTTGTTTTTACCATGGTTCATTCTTCCTATTTCTGTTCCCTAACTGTAGGGATTCCTCACGAATTTTTACTTGACTGTTCTCTTTTCTTTCTAATAATGCTCTCCTTTGGTGATTTTACTTGCTCCACTTTCTTACACTATGACCTGGATGTGGATAGCTCCTAGATGTATATGGTTACAACTCTTTCTTTATCCTGAACATCACACCCACAATTCCAGCCGGGTATTCAAATACTATCTGAAACTCAGTATGTCTCAAATTGAACTTAGTACCTTCCAATTTCCTACCTCTCTAAACCAACTCCTCATCTTCAACTTCCTTATCTAGGTTCACTGAACTGCCATTCTCTGAGTTACCCAAGCTTCAAATTTTATACTTATCTTCAACTTCTTCCTTACCTTTTAAACCAACATGACATGCTACCACATAGGCTTTACCACCTCAAATCTCAAATCTCTCTCTTCCTTCCCATTTCCACCACAATTACTCTTGTTCAGGGTCTCTCTGCTTCTTGCTTACATAAAGGTTGCACCTCTCAGTTCTTTGGGTTTAAATGTTCTTGAGCCCTTTAATCACTTCTTAAAGTCTGTAAGCATTTTTTATTTTGTTCTGGACTTTTTTTTTTTTAACAGAAGTACTCTTAAAAAGTTTTATTTTTAAGCACTTATCTCTTTCTTTCCAACATAAAAGCCTGCCAACAAAGAGCACCTTTCTATGCCAGCCCTTCCTTTCTTCTCTCTTTCTCCCCCTCCTTCCTCCCCTCCCTCTACCCCCCCCTTTTCCCTCTCTCTGGATCTAGTTCAGTGTTTCCTAACCTTCATAATTCCAAGATTAATTTTTTTTAAAGCAAATTGGGGTTAAGTAACTTGCCCAAGGTTACATGGCCATTTTTTTTGAGTGGGTGTTAAGTATCTGAGGTGGAACTGATCCTGGGTCCTCCCAACCCTGGGGCTGGTGCTCTTAACTTACTGCACCACCTAGCCACCCCCCAAGATTAATTTTAAAATTTCCTGAAGGGGAATCAGAAAGCTATCCCCAACCTATTCAGTGCTACTGATTCAATGGGTATATTAATATAGGGCAGAAAGAAGAGGAGTAGAAAGAGAAATGAACCTTTGCAATGAATAGATCTGACTACTATGTTGATCTGCACCAGGGATTTCATTGACATGGGGAACTCTTGCTATGGAAACTATCCATACCAATAAAGACTATTATAATAAAGATAAACAAGAAAAGAGCAAGGATTACTGAGTTGTCATAGGAAATGAGATGTCATAGAATGGCTACATCCGCAACAAAACCTAAGTGGTCTAACCACTTGAGAGGGTGAAGGAAAAGATACATATATTACCAGCAGAATTAGGGAAATCATAAGAACAGAGCACTAGTCCATCAGATGAAAGAGCTGCTTGGAAAGTCTACTTTCCTTAAGGCTAGAGTCTGAGTCTTCTCCATGAGCCACCAGGTCCCGACATGAACAGGAAATCCTGGTTCATTCTTCTTGTCCCTTTAGCCATCTGCTTCATCCTCCCATACTCTACTCCCCAAGCCTTTCCACTGGTTCTGTGATTGCCTTTGTTTTCCTTGTAAAGTAAGGGATTGAAGGACAGCACAATGTAGAGAAATGAGGGTCAGACTTGGAATCAGCCTGTGCAAGTTATAGTCCCAGCTCTGTGACTTGATAGCTGCAATTTTGGTTAAGTCAATTAGTTTTTTGAACCTCTGTTTTCTTATCTGTAAAATGGGCATGATCATACTTATATTACTTGCCTCATAGAGTTACAGTGAAAATTCAAGGAGATAAATGTATGTGAAAGTAGATATGTACCATAAAGCACTATATAAACATAAGCCACTGTTACTATTATTATCATTACCAACAAGCTGATCACAATCTTTCTGCTAAGGTTAGCACCTTCAGAACTTCCCAGCCCTGTACATCAATGCTTCATTACTGACGGTCAGGTAGTATAAAGGACACAGCACTGAATTAGGAGCCAAGAAGACCTCACTTCAAATTCAGCCTTAGATACTTACTAGCACTGTGACCCTGGGAGAGTCACTTAAATTGTGTTTGCCTTAGCTTCTTTATCTGTAAAATGGGGATCTCAATAGCCTCTGTCCCCCAGGGTTGTTGAGGACAAAATGAGATAAGATGTGTAAAATGCTTTGTAAACTTTAAAGAAGTATGTAAAAACTAGCTGTTGTTGTTATTATGATTGCTGTTGGTCCATCTGCTCCTGATCTTTGTTTTATGCCCCTGGCAAAAGAACGAAACAGTTCACTAGCCAGGATAAGAAAGGTTTAACTATCTACCCTTAGAGCAGCAGGCAGCATTTCACAGCTAAAAACTCCCTGTTCTTTTAGGCAGGCATGACCTGGGCTACCAAGTAAAATCCATGAGGAACCAAGGAAGGGTAAACCAAGTAAGAAAGCAAAGTGAAAACCTCTTGTCAGCCGGGAAAGGGGGACCAGGAACAGTTGTGTGGATCAGGTGACAGAACCAGCTACGCCACTTCTTATATATCAAAGATGGAGGCACAGGGAGGGAGATGATGAAAACCAACTGGTGAAAGGAAGCCAAAGAGGAAAAAGGAACGAGTTACTCCAAATAAAGAAGGGCAGAAAGGTAGCCAAACATACTGCAAAGAAGTGCTGGTGACTCTATGAAGAGGCAGTGTGGTTCTACGGAAAGAACACTGAACCTGGAGTCCGAGGACCCAAGTTCAGATGCCTGTTTGGCTATTTCTCAGTTGTGTTATTTGTTCATTTGGGTTATTTCACTCTTCTGTAAAATGGGAGAGTTTAGTTCAAATCCTGACTCAGGCACGAACTAGCTCTGTGACCATGGGCAAGTCACCGGTCATCTTCCTTGTCTGTATATATATAAAACACACACACACACACACAAACTTTATCCCCTTATCTTGGGATAATAATAGCACTTACCTCACAGGGTTGTAGTTAGGCTCAGAAGAGATTATCTAAAGCACCTTTCGAATTTTAGAGCTCTATATACATGCTAACTATCCTAAGGTCCCTTCCAGTTCTAAATCTATAATCCCATGACCAGAAGATCTTAGGGTAACTAAGCTACTTTAACAAGCCACTGAAAATTAAGGCAAGATTTAGTCAGAAAAGACCCTGAGATAAAAGACTCTTTTTTAAATCCCTTCTCTCTTCCCCTCCCTCCCTATTCCAAAAAAAGGGAAGCAACCCATCTTTAAAAGAAATAGTTAACAATGATTATAGTTAACTGATGTCCAGGAAGCTAAAGAAGGAACAAATTTGAAAAGAAAGGAGAATAAAACTCCAATCTCTTGCAGAATTTCTAACAGTGCTGAAAATAGAGACAGGCACTGACCTGTGGGATGGATAAACAGCAGTGGGGAATGGTCTGACAGTGACTGCAGAGAACCACAAATGATTCGCTTTAACTGGGCAATGGAGAGAGGAGCTAGGCAACCATAATCACAGGCCCTGCAGAGAAGGGTCAGGGAATCATTTGAGGAAGACGCTATTTGAGGGAGCAGATAAGGTCATGGTTAGTCTCACAAAAGGCAGTATATATGTGCGTGTGTATACACACACAATACATATATATAATACATATACATATATCATATATGCATATATATATAATTACATAAGATGAAGAAGATCTAGGGAGAATAATTTCAATGATAAATTGATTAACAGATCTATGGTATTTAGTGAATACTTGGCAAATTAGGTCTTCCTTTTTTCTTCCTGGAAAAGGAAAGGTTGAAGAAGCACCCACTAATACAATATACAGAAAATAACAGAGAAAAGAGGGTACCCAGGGTTAGTAAATGGGAGTCATATCTCTGACCCTCTAACCCCAAATTAAGTGAAGACTATAGGCATGATACCAAAGAATTCCAATAGCATTTCTCAAGATGCTGATTGTCCAAGGAACAAATGTCAGACATCTGAATAAAGAAGAAGAGGATTCAGGGATTCAGAATAAAACTGGATTAAAATCTTTTCGAGGCTGTGACAACTGATAAGTGAATGAGACAGTGATCAGGAGGAACATCCTGATTCATCTTTCCAATGGCTCCTACAGCAAAGCTTTGACACTTTTTAGGAGGTAATAGACTTCTCCCTTCTTCTCTTCCACCAAATTAACCCAAGAGAAAGCCTACAAAAGACTCTCAAAGCCAAGTCCAGAGTTCCCCAGCTTTCTCATCATTTAATCTTTTAACCCCAGAGTGTACAAAATTCATGCCCTAACTACACTCACTAAGTTCACATGTGTAGGTCAAGGACAGCCAGATAAACCTGTTTTAGAACATGGAAAGGCTAAACTGACCAGAAAGCCAATTGTGATCAGTTGCTCCAGCATGCCTTTTCTGACCATTGCAGTCTACTTATTATGCTATAAAAGGGATTGGATTTAGTCAGGAGACCTTGGCTTGACTTTGGTTCTGCCACTTAATAACCTCTGTGAACCTGGGTAAGTCACTTAAATTCCCCAGGAAGGGTAGTTTAATTGTATATAACATGAGAGAAGTGGACCAAATGGCCTCTGGGTTCCCTTCCAGCTCTAGCTTCAAGATCCAAGGATTCCCTTTTCTGAGCCTCAGTTTCCTCATCTGTATTTAATCCTAGGTTAAAGGGCTCCTCCAAGAGATGTTTGTTACTGTTACTATACCTTCCAAAGGAATAGCATCTTGGGGACTTACAATTAACTGTCACATTTGAGGAAATGTGTGTAAAGCATGGTGGACTAAGAACTTCTTTGATGAGAAGACTTGAGTCAACTCTCATGGAGAAGGAATCTATGAGAGACTATAGTTAACTGGAACTACAGAACAAGACTATGAGGGACTTGGTGAATTTACTGCCATCTCTGACAGAGGCTGAAGAGTTTATTTAACTCATTCTGTGGAGAACTCCTGAGAGACTTTCACTCTCACTCTGCAAGAACTAACTGGTGAATATTATTCTTAGGTTTTCAACAGGTTAGCAGTTGCGGTTGTTAGTTAAAAACAAATCCCCCCTCCCCCATCTCAAAAACACAGAAGTGACTATGATTTTTCTCACAGACAACATATTATTGAAATATTTATGTCTTGGTATTATTTGTTACAGTTAATAATATGTAGCTAATAACATCTGTGCTTGTTTAAGCCTATAAATTTGGGACTTAAGACAAAGAAGAGAGACAGCTTTTTGCTAAGCACTCCCTAGTTTTGAAGGGGAAATGAGGAGGGAGTTTAGACATAATAAATTAATTAATAGGGGACATTTTGCATGTTTTAATACTTTCTGAGATAATTCCCATTCATATCTCTTAGGTAGCCTTTGCACCTGGTGAGAGAATTAATAAGGTAATAAACCAGTAGCAAAGTTGGAATTTGGTGTTTTTGTACTTGAGAACACCTGAGAAGTATCACCTTCCCCTTTAAAAACACACATCCATGCTTTCATTTATGGAGTTGCTACAAATAGGTTACCAAAAAACCTGCAATATATAAGATGAGACAATTGTTCAAAATCACTGGTATCAAACTCAAACTATACATAAGGATCCCTGGGGGGCTCATGTTGACATAGAAAACTGAATATTATCTGTGTTTTGTTTTATTTATTTAATTAACTTTCTTTAACTAAATAACTAATTATTTTCTAATTTATTTTTCAATTAAATTTTAATATCGTTTGGACCACTCTCTCAAGAGCGTGTTGTGGGCCACATGTGGCCCCCAGACTGTATGCTTGCTATTTTATTCATTAGAGATGGTCCCATCTCTAAATCTTATGATCTTATCGTGATCTTTCTCCTCCCAGTTCTTGTACCATTTACTTTCTGTGCTTTTCCATTCATTTTGTCCTGATCATATAATTCTTTACATCCTATTTAATTTGTATGTCTAAGGACAGGGATCTGTGTCTACACATCCCATATAGATCTTGACATAAGTGATGTATAAAAATCAGCTGTTTCATGGATGTTTTGTTGATTGACAATCTTGTCAGGCTCAGACTGAACCCTTAAAATGTGGGTCAGAGGCAAGAAGTAGTCTTACAATGAACCCTATATGCCTTTCCAGAATGAGCTAGGACAGACAAGTTTTCCACACAATGAACCTCACTAGTCTTGGTGTTGGAAACAACAAAAACAGACTTTAAGTGTGGAAAACAGTAAATGTGGGGAAAACTGCTGGAGGTGGCTTGACTGAGCCTTTCCTAATTTGAATATTACACATCAAAATAGAGCCAGCAAAGGCAGGTCTCAGTTTGACAGAGAAACCACAGTGGTGCTTTCTCCGGGAGAAGATACATGTCAGTTGGTAATTTTAACAGCCTCATTTGTGATATTACCTGGAAAACCGGTTTTACTGGCTTCTGTTGGGGGTCATTGAATGTGCCTCCCCATCAGGCTGTCTTCCCGGAGTCTCCCCAGAGGGCTCATTCTCAGGATGAGGGGGAGCTAGGGTGAAGGGAACTTCAATGAACTGGGCTCCTGGATCATTCAAAGATGTCCCTTTCATTCGTCAAAGTAATTCTGAAGGAAAGAAGAAATACAAGAATCAGCCAAGTTCTAACCCTCAGGTCCTGAACTCAAAGCACATCCTAGGCTTCCAAGGAGCTTAACAAATAACACCTGCCCTGTCATCGGCTTCAGATTTAACTCAAAGCCAAAGCTACTGAATTTACATGTAATTAAAGCCGGAGAAGCAGCTCTAGCTTCCTACTAGAGTCCTGGGTTAGGGAGATGTTGAATTCTCTTATCATTTTGTTTTCTTTTGCTTTCCCCCAGTGTATGAATCCAATGAGCTTGATGAGGAAAGGTTAAAGGACCTGGAGATATTTAACTTGGAGAAGAAAAAGCTAAATGATAACTTAATAAACATCTTACAGCATAGCTAGGTGGCAAAGTGGATAGAGTGCCTGGCTTGGAGTCAGGAAGATTCATCTTCCTGAATTCAAATCTGACCTCAGATACTTACTAGTGGTGTGACCCTGGGCAAGTCACTTAACCCTGTTTGCCTCAGTTTCCTCATGTGTAAAATGAGCCGGAGAAGAAAATGGCAAACACTCCAGTAAGTTTACCAAGAAAACCCAAATGAGGTCACAGAGTCAGACATAACCAAAAAATGAATGAGCAGCAACAAGAGCATAGCAGGAATTTTAAGAGGTCATTGATCAATGACTTGTTGGTTTTTTTTTTCCATTTATAACAGTAGCAAGAGATTGGTTGGTTAGAATCAGCTACCTTTTTAACCACTGAGGGTAATGAAACTGAATGTTTTTTGCACAGAGGAGGCAACTGGTAAATATTTGGTGCCAATGTGAAACACTAATCATGTACCCTAAAAAATCATGGAATGTCATTTCTGGACACATTTAAAGGCTAAAGTGTCCTACTTGATACAAGTGGAGCCACTGCATGGAAGGAGGCTGAACTGGAGGACCTACAGAAGTCTTTTTCATCCCTGGATATAGGATAGTTCTTTACTAAAATGTCGATTCTAGAGTCAAGTGTAGTTGTTAGCAGAATTTAACCAATTTCATTAAAAAAATATTTATTAAATACCTATCATGTGCAAATCACTGTTTTCGTTGTTGGAGTTTCAAAGACAAAAATGAGTACTAAAAGGATATATTTAAGGAGTTTGCATTCAGCTTTGGAGATGTGGCATCATGCACACATATAAGTAAAAGTGAGATCATTTAAAGAGGGAGAGGGCATTAACTGGGGTGGAGGAGGTGATGGGGAGAGATTCCCCAAGGGAGATGGCACCTGAGCTGAGGCTTGAAGGGAACTAAGCATTCTAGAGGCAGAGATGAGGTGGGAATAGACCTTTGGCTTGGGCAATAGATAGCCAATGGAACCTTCTTACTTTTGATTTATCGCTTTCCTATATCCAATATATCCCCAAACCTGTTGATTTTTCTTTGCAAATGTTTCTCAGAACCAGTCCTTTACCATTCTCTGTTCAAGACTGCCTTGATGCTCAAGTTTTTCCCATTTCTTAGAGTGACCTCCACCTCTATGCCTCTCCAAATTTAAGCAAGGATCAGCCAAATCCCCCCACCTCAAGGAAATCCTTCCTAGTTACTGCAGTCCACAGTGACTTCTCCTTTCTTTTGTGATAGCCTTTACAATCTCTATCACATAATGATTTATTTTGTTGTTTGGTTCATTTTTGTGTAGTAACACAAGGAGTGTAACACAATAGATAGCGTGAGAAAGGGAGGGCATTCCACACAGGGAGGTCTTGCGAAGTTGGCACAGAATGAATTTGGCTTTCCTGGAGGTTGACAGCACCATAGTTAGAATGAGGAAGAGTATGAGAGCCCATTTAAACATAAAGGGTATTCCATAACACCACATAAGGAAAATGAACTATCTTACTCAATTTAATCATTAGTGAGTGCTCATTGAAGAAGAGAAAGTTGAGTTTTTGTGGGCCCTCACATTTCCCCCCATTTCTCAAGATTTTGATTTAAGCAAGCTCAAAGCCTCATTTTACCTCATCTGGAACTTCCCCAATCAACCTGTCTTTCCTTGTTATAGTTTTCTAGGTTTTTTTCATGTGCTTTTGGTAATTTCTAGAGAATATGCCACCACCACTGTTCCCATCTTAAATAGGTTGACCCTTTGTTTTTGATGTTTACAGAGAAGGGACTTTCTTTCCTGCTTTGTAACCTTCCTCTAATTCCCAGAGACAAATCCCTAAGCTTCATTTTCCATTCAATCCATTTACCATTTCCTGGTTCATAAGGTCAAGTCCCAGCCCAGCTTTCAGTTCCTTGCACTGACACACCCACTACCTCAGTATAATACTAGCAAAGAAGAATAATAAGCAACAGAATGTTCAAAACAGTATGAGCCCAAGTTTTGAAACAGCATTGGGTTTTTTTTTCACCTAACTAGTTCATCTCTCCTCTCTGTGCTGATAGATATACATAATGTGCTTTCTGTTTTGAAAAACATTTGTGCAGATGGTGAAGAGTAGGCATTTAAGATATAAATACCATAAGAAGCTGTATGGGAACACACATACAGTGACTTAAAAATAATCTTCAAAACATAACTAGCAATTGCCAAACTTCTGCCGAGAAGCTCATTTGGTATCTGCCTAACCTCTGTTATCCCCAGTTAAGTTTTTCTATAGAGACTCATTCTTATGCTCTGCAGATCACCACTTTCTTGGTTTTTTGAACAGTCTCTGGCTCCTTCTTTAGAGAATGCCCTTCTCAGTTTTTACTAGACATTTCTTCCTATAGCATAGGGGCTCTTAACCACTGTAGTGTCACTGACCCCTTTGGCAGTACAGACCCCTCTCTAGAATAATGTTTTTATGTTCATAAAAATGAAATTTGAAGAATTATAAAAGAAACCAATTATTTTGAAATAAAGATGTATTTTTTCCCATCCAAGTTAATGGACCTAAAATTGGTCCATAGATCCCTCACAGGGTAATTGAGGTCTCTAGAGACTAGAAGAATGATCTGTACTCTAGTATTATAAGGACAATCTTCTGGTTCCTAACCTAAGGAGTCTCCTGAACCCACTTTGAAAAGCTCTGAACCTTTATCATCTTAACAAATCATCTGAGTTCAGAGCCTCTCTATGGTATGGGGGTGGCCCTTAGATTCTCAAAGGCTTTTACTAGGGCAACATAAACTTTGGCAGGACCTACCAAGCTGGAGAGATTGTGAATTACAGACCCAGTGATAGCTCATATGTGTGTCACCTCAGCGTTGACCTAGCTAAGCTCAGAGAACCCCTGAACATGTTGAGCACAGGGTAAGATTTTACACATACATACAAATACACACATATGTATGTATATATAGATAGTGTGTGGGTCTATATATGTATATGTTTAGTGTAGCAGCTCACATAGATCATCTACCATAGAGCAGAGGAGTTACAGTCTTTGTTGGTGGAGAGAATACCCCTACCTATGAAGCTATAGGTATATATGTTATACTTCTCTACAAAAGTCATCAATTACTGAATATTCACTGTGTGCAGAGCACTGCGTAGGGAGAGGGAAAGGGAACAATAGAGATGGCCTCCATTTTAAAGGAACTTAAGTTTTAATTGGAAGGCATACAGACCAAAGATATTTAAAGTATATGTAAGAACATAAGGCAGAAAAATATGTGAGTAAATAAGTCATCTCAGTTGTATAGAGAAACCCACATGAATTTCTAGAGTAAATGAAGTAACTAGATATGGGTCAGATTTGCCATAGGAATACTCTTTTGGGGAGGTGAGTATTTTGTTATCAGAGCTGGTCAGACAATTTTTCAAAGAATAAGGAAGGTGGAGCAGAGGATGGAGTGCTGGGCTTAGAGTCAGAAAGATTTCCTGAGTTAAAAACCAGCCTCAGACACTTACTAGCTGTGTGAGTCACTTAACCCTGTTTGCCTCAGTTTCCTCATCTGTAAAATGAGCAAATGTCAAACCACTCCAGCATCTTTGCCAAGAAAAGGCCCAAATGGGATCATGAAGAATCAGATGTGACTGAAATAACTGAACAATAAGGAAGGCATTTAAAAGCTGAGAAGTATAGAAGCTCAAATGTGGGAGGTTGTATGCTGAAAATGACAGTTTCATTTATATAGAACTTTGATTTAAAATCAAAGGACCTGGGTATGAATCCTTGATCTACTATTTACTGTGTGAATTTGAACATCCATTTCTCCTTTCTTGGTCATACCTTCTTCAGATCCACAAAATGATGGCATTGAACTGGATGATACCTAAGCTTCCTTAACTGTTTTACCCATTCATGTCTAATGTCAGTGGTAGAGACAAAGTGGCAGGCCTTGAAGCCCAAGGTTGGGAATTTGGATTCAATGTGAAAGCTAATAACGAAGCATCAACGTGAATTAAATGCATGTTGGGGAGACTGTCAGTTCACTGACAAAGCTCTGATGGCTATTCAACCATATCAAAGAAGGTAGGGGAGAATTCAGAAGTCTGGGAATTAAGTCTAGACATACAGAAGCCCTTAAATAATGTAGGATAATGGCTGTGATTATTTTTTCCCATTTCCTTGAGCTTAAAGAGACCATTGAACTTTGAGTGAAAGAGAGCTGGATTTGAGTCCTCACTTGGATGCTTATTAGCTCTGTAAACTCTGACCTACATGTGACCTAATATCCTAATCTCTATGCCTTCATGGACTGAGTTCAGTCCTGGATGGAAAAGGGAGCACTGCCCCATCATCTTGTGCTCAAGAGGCTAGCCAGGCCCTGAAACTCTCCCTTTTCTCCCTAGAAGGGGGTCCCAAGCTTTTCAGAGTCTTGGCATTGTCCAGGATATCTTCTCACCTCTCTCTAAGAGGTTTGCACATGTGACTTTATCCTATGTGGTAGGAGATTTTGCTTCTCTTCTCACTGCCTTTGGAAGCTCCAGGCATGTGGGAGGAGGATCTGCACAATCCCAGACTCTCCTCTCTTCCCCTCAGCTCTTCTGATCTCAGGACCTCCACCCCAAAAAGGGGGGAGGTGGGGAAGATGACTTTGGGACTGACTGCTTTTTATTTCTTAATAGGTTTTCCCCTAACTCTAACCTTGACTCTAAATTCACACCGCCATCTCTAACCCTAAATTCGGGCCTCCGACCCTAACCCTAACCCTAACCTTAATCTTAAGAGTTGGATATAAGATACATTGGAGAAGGAAATGGCTAACCACTCCAATACCTTAGCCAAGAAAACCCTAAATGGGGTCATGGAGAGTTGGACATGACTGAAGAACAACAACAATGTGAATTCAACAACAACTTGGGCTGTTGGCCAAGCCACTCAATTCATCTCTAGTGGCTAAGACTTGATTACAGATCATCAATGGGGTTTACAAGAATTGACACATACCCAAGCCCAAGAGGTGGAAAGTGGTTTTCTCAGTGGGCATTTCCACTCCCTTCAATAGGGAGATGCAATTAAAGACTTATCTCCCTACAAATACATCACATTGATCCAAATCCAAGAACTTCCCCAATCAATCCTCTAGACTTCTAAGACAGGGAAGATACTTAGGGGCCTCCATAATTTGGTTTTAATTTCTCTCCCCAGCCTTATTTTACATGACTTTCCTTCATTTATGCTATTTGAGACAAACCAGACTAGCAGTTCTTCCCCAAATACAACACATGGCCTTACTATTCCAGGCCTTCACAAGCTATTGCCCAAGCTAGTATCACTCTCTAGGCCCTCCTCATTTCCACTGCTCAGGATCCCTATCTTTAAAACTCATTTCAGATACTACCACCTCCATGAAACAAATGTCCTTGATCCTCCCTTGTCACTGGAGGTAGCTGGGTATGACAATGCATAGAACATTGGGCTTGGAGTCCAGAAGACCTGAGCTCAAATCTGACCTCAGACATTACTAGTTCCATGATCCTCAATGAGTCACTTATGCATTAACCACTTTCTGCCTCAGTTTCCTTATTTGTAAAATGAGGACCTTCCTCCCAGGGTTCTTATGAGGATCAAATGAGGCAATATATGTAAAGTGATTTGTAAATTTTAAAGAATTTGATAAGTGTTAGTTATTATCTTTTTTTCCTCACAACAACTCTGAAGAAGGGGGATATTATCTCCATTTTACAGTTGAGGAAACTGAGGCAGACAGAAGTTAAGCTATGTGCCTGGAGTAACTGTTGATAAAATGTCTTAGGCAAGACAAACTCAGATTATTCTAATTTCAAGTCCAGCAATGTATCCATTATGTCACCCAACTGCTTTGTATACTGTAAGGCATTATAAAAACATGAGCTGTTGTCATGACCATCATTATTTTTCATCAAGCTTGCAGGCATATCGAGGTAGAAGGGTGGGTTTCAAATGCCAACGCAGCTGCTGACTGCTTTGAAAAATTATCTTACCTCTCCTGGTTGCAGTATCCTCATCTATAATGTAGCCCCTGGAGGGAACCCCAACTCACAGGTAGGCTCCCAAGACAAAGCGCCTTCCTAGCTTTAAGGTACCATGTGGGCCTGCATCCAATCAAAACCCTGACTTAGTACCCTGGACCACTGTGCAGTATTCCTTTTCTAATCAGTCAGAGGATAAGTTAATTAAAATCAAGTGCCCGCCATCATTTGTCTCTACCTCCGATGATATTAGATTGAAATGAAATAAGAAAACATTTCATTCATAAAGCTAGGGCCCAGCCTTTTGCAAAAACACACACCAAAAGTGAGAGGAACAGATGCATGTTGGGTACATATGGAGAGAGGAATGCCCAAAGGGAACATGTGTGGGCAGGATACACAAGGACCCCTCAAGTGTGCTAAAGTCTTCTGGTGATGTCATTGTATTGCCGCTCCTCAGGGGTCTCGAGTGGGTTGCATTCTCTGCTGGGTCTCTAGTCTCTGTCAGACCTACATAGTCAGTTGGTTGAGCATTGCTCCCTGCCAGTCTCCTGTTTCTGCTACTGAGCATCACTATCCTGGACCCCTGTCACCTCCAGAGCCGGCACCCTTAGACACCTAACAGCAGTTTCCCTCAGTTCCTAGCTTCACCTGGAATGCTATATTTTTCTCATTGTACCACAACTGTTTTCGGTTAAAGCTGCAAGTCTTCCCTTGCTATAGCTCTTTTTATAAAGAGGAAACTTGAATATACCCAATCACCAGACTAATAAAAAAGGCTTTCCCAGCTTTTACCCCTTCCAGGAATAGTCTGTCAGCTTCTCATGGCCTTGGCTAGGATGGGCTTCCTTTTCCAGAAGAAGAGTCTTTACCCAAGGCAATAAGCTCTTTGGGACACAGAATAAATTTATTCCTGGATTACAAGTGGTCAGAGGTTTAGATCTATTTTCTGAATGGTATTTTTTGGTCACTGAAGCCTTATGTCAGTCACTCAGTCAACAAGCATTTATTAAGAAGTGACTACATGCTAGGCTTGCATCTTTGTCAAAGCTCTCTATTTCTCTAGCTTGGGACCAGAATGTCTGCTTAATTCATCGCTTGATTTCTTTTTAAAAATTATTTATTACTTAACCCTAATTGCCCTGCCCTCTCCCTTCCAAAAAGCAAAAAATAAAAAAATTTATTTATTGCATTCTGAATTTAAGAAATAAAAACAAGCATCTTTATAACAGTAGTATAAAAAAGATGAAACTGTAAATCTATTATCCACAACTTGTTATTTCTTTTAAATATCCATGCAACTTTCTTCATTTTTTTCTTCCCCTTCCACTCTAGAGATGACTACCATTAGACATAAATGTGTGTATGTATACATACATACATACATATATATGTAAAGTCATTCTAAATATACTGTTTATCATTCTATTATTCCTATTATCTGGATGCAGATAGTATCTTCCCTCATAGGTCCTTTGTAGTTAATTTAAAATAGTCAAAATGACTTAGCTGCGCAAAGTTGTTCTTGAAACGATACTGCTGTTATCGTATACGATGTTCTCTTGGTTCTGCTCATATTACTCTTCATTGTTTCATGCAAATCTTTCCATGCTTTTCTAGGCTCATTGAGCCTAGAAAAAGAAAGCCATTTCTTATAGCACAGTAGCATTGTCAGAATCATATACCACAATTTGTTCAGCCATTCATTCCAATTCTTAACTTCTGACTGACAGTGCTGTGCCCTCAAACTCATGTCAGGGGAGCTTTGCCACAGAGCTTGGGGGAGGGGTAGTCTGGTCCCTTGTGGTATTTTGGGGGCTGACAACATGCTTTTTATCTGCTTTGCAAATGAATCTAAACAAGCGAAAAAGCTGAGCAGAGAGGGCGAGGTCATCATCCAGACACATCCTTGACCTTTTCTGTGTACGTGCATCAGCAAAGCCATTTTAGACTTTTGAGTCCTTATGATGAACAAGGGGGTTATAATATTCTTAGCATTGCATTTTAGGGAAAAAACAAAACAAAACACTGATAAACTGGAGAATGTCCAGAGGAAAGTGGCCAGGATGATGAAGAGGCTTAACTTTGTACCCATATGTTACTGTTATGTCATGTCATGTCCTACTCTTTGTGATCACAATTGGGGTAGCTTACTATTTCCTTCTCCAGATCATTTCTAGATGAGTAAATGTTAAATGACTTTCCCAGGGTCACACAGCTAGTAAGTGTCTGAGGCTAGATTTGAATTCAGGAAGATGACTCCAGGCCTGGTACTCTATCCAATGAGGATTGGTTAAAGAAATTGGGGGTTGTTTGAGCTTAGAGAAGAGAAGGTTTATAGAGTGCTGTCAGTTTCCCCCTAAGTATATCAAGGACTGCCATACAGAAAGGAAGGATTAGATTGTTCTTGCTAGATTTGGGAGCAATGGGTGGAGGTTATTGAAAGGTAAAATTTAGATTTAAGAAATTTAGGTATAAAATTTAGTTATAAGGAAGCACAATCATAGTGAAATGGGCTGCCTCCAGAGATTGTGGTTTTCTTCTTCTTGAAGGTCTTCAAGGAAAGGCTACATTAACACTAATTGAGTGGGTTGTAGACGGATTCTTTTTTAGCTATGGGTTGGACTAGATGGACTAGCTGAGGTCTCTTCTAACCTGAAATTCTATGATTCTGAATATCTACGTGGTTTCTAAGGCCCCATGCTCCTAGCTCTAAACTCAATTTTAAAAGATTTTATTAAACACTTCCTATGGGCCAGACTCTATGATAGGCACCAGGATGCAAAGAAAACAAAACAATTCTCGGCCTCAAGAAACATACATTCCACTGGGGAGTGGGGGAGAGGAGGCAAAAGATAACAGATTAGATTAAATCTATCATATGTCAATTTAATATAGAACATGTACAAAGTAATCTCTTGAGTGGAAGGCACATGGTTCTAATATGAAGGAGAGTTTGTGAATAATAAAATGGGGTCTAGAGAATAAAATGGACACTTAAGATAGGGATATGGGATGGAACTGATGTGACTGGATATGAAAGAGTGGGGTGGTTGTTTGGTCATTTCAGTTGTATCTGACTCTTTGTGACCGCATTTGGGATTTTCTTGGCAAAGACAATGGAGTGCTTTGCCATTTCCTCCAGCTTGCCAACTCCTTGCCAGCTCATTTTACAGATGAGGAAATGAGGCAAACAAGGTTAAATGACTTGCTCAGGGTCATTCAGTTAGTAAACGTCTGAGGCCAGATTTGAACTCACAAAGATGAGTCTTCCTGACTCTAGGTTCAGCACAAGTAGGTGGCACAGTGAATAGAGCACCAGCCCTGAAGTCAGGAGGACCTGAGTTCAAATCTGACCTCAGACACAACACACTAGTTGTGTGACTTTGGGCAAGTCACTTAACCACAATTGCCCTCCAAAAAAAATTGTGTGGCTAGGTGGCACAGTGAATAGAGCACCAGCCCTAGAGTCAGGAGGACCTGAGTTCAAATCCAGCCTCAGACACATAACACAAAAACTAGCCGTGTGTCGTTGGGCAAGTTACTTAACCCCAATTGCCCTGCAAAAAGTAAAAAAAAACAACAACAACACTGAAGTAACCCTGGGTAAATCACTTACCCTTGTTTGCCTCAGTTCCTCTTCTCAGAATCACAGGGATGGTCACGTCCACGATAATATTATTTGAACATCACTCCTTTAGTAAAAAGGTTGGGCAGCAAGTACTTGAGGTAACAGAGTAAATGATCATGGAATCCTGATGCCTGGCTGGTTACCAAAGGACGATGTTATTTTGGGTACTCCTTCTTGAATCCTTAACTGGATCATCTCAGCTTCTTGGCTCATGTCACTGCTGAACAGATGACTAGAGGGATGGCGGCCTGGATGGAGGGGGCAAGGTAGCAAGAGTACTCCACTCATGGTGTCAAGCCAGGACTAGGTCAATATGGCCACAGTAGGTGTTTCTGAGCCGGGCACAAGAGGCTTAGGCTGGCTGAGCACTTATTCCAGATAATGAGTCTTCCCTCTCATTTGGCTTCCCAGCAACTCATTCACTCACTCAATCAATAAATATATATTAAGGGACTGTTACATGTCAGGCACTGTGCCAAGTGCTGGGGACATAATGAGAGCAAAAAGATAGTCCTTACCTTCAAGGAGTTTATGATCTAAGGGGAGTATTCCACTCTTTCCAATTTACTTAACCAAATGGAAGGAGATCTAGACCTACATAACTGGGGAGTCTATAAAAAGGAATGACACTTCTAAATTCAGACTGTGGAACACCGAACTGGAAGGGACCTCAGACGTCCTTGAATCCACCTCCACTGCCCCATATTTTATGAATGAGGAAACTTGAGCTCAAAAAAGTTCAGCATCTTGTCTAAGGCTACACAGGTAATAAGTAGCAGGGTTGAGATTCAAACCTAGGACCTCTACCTACAAATAAACGTATTTTCTCTCACATATGTTGCTTCCATATAAGTGTGTGTATGTATATATACACACATATGTATATATGTGAATTCATATATATGTACATTCATTTTGTGTACATATGTATACACACATACATATACACAGATATTCCTTCCAGATTGGGGAGGGGTTGGGGTGTGTCCTTTCCCCATGCCACAATCTAGAAAATTCAAATATGATTTTTTTTAGCCCTCTGTTTGTACCAGAGAAGAAATACAATTTTTTTCTTTTTCTTTTATTATGTGCTTAGAATACCTTATTGTAAAATTTGGGTTGATATTATATAATACTATACACCTATTTTATGCATTTCTGAGTTTCTAATTTTTTTTCATGTTGTCTGCTGACTAACACATGTTGTTTGCAGCTTCCACAAAATTATCAAAAATTTTCCATTTAATTTTTTATGTCAACCCACTATATATCGAAAATGTGATAGGGAAAGTCTTTATGTGGAAGGGATAACTGTATGTGAATCTGACTGAGTGGATACAAATTCATTGGACAAGTCGCTGCAGTTCCCTGGGCCCAAGTTTCTTCATTCTGTAAAGTGAAAGGTTCCTTTCTGAGACTGGACTCAGAGTTCCGCCTTTTAAAAATCCCATTCAGTTGCACGTCAAGCCATCACTCTGTAATGTCAGTGGTCTTTGAAAATGCAGGACCAACAATGACAAATCCATGTTCTTATTCCTCCTGAAACTGTGGCACCTCCTTTTATTTTCTCAGCAATGGCAAATCTGAAGATGCGTTTGAAATTTTCCTGACATCTTAATATATAAGAATCAAGTCTAATGTGTTTGAAATAATCAGAAGTGCCTCCAGAGTGCTGGGTGTTACTGTTTATTGAAAGACATAAACATGAATGACGGTATAAGGAAGGGTGGTCATCTGCTTCCTGGGAGAGAGTTCCCAAATCAGTGAGAACCTGTGTGAACTGATGTAGCCTATCTACGTCCAAATTAAAAAATATCTTCCCTTCAAGGCAGTTCATTAAGGAGGCCACAAACTTCTTCTCTTGATATGTCCATTTTCCTGGATGTTTTTAGAAACACGTTGAGAGTCTATGGCATTCTATCTTCATAGTTTGAGTGTGGATTAAATTTTCTTAGAAATAATTTAAAATCATTCAGAGAACAGAGCAGCAGGTAAATAAGGGGTGAGGTCGATTTCAGTTAAATTTAAATGAGGCATGGCCAAAGCCCTGAGATTAATTTCTGTGGTATGGCTAATAATCCATCTGAAGGTAATTCTAAAACAAAACAAAACAAAACAAACCAACCTCTGCCTGACACCTTTTGATTAATGACAGCATCCCTGAAACAAGTTCACAACCATCCCAGGTGATTGTTTTGAAAGGCAGTATCCATCTGGATGTATTGTAGTAGGTGAAAACAGCTCCACAAACAGAAGTGTTAAAGACAGTTACGGTGAGCAAGTGTATTTATCACTAAATTCATTCCAACCCAACAGACTTTTTAAAGCATTAGTTATGGTCTTCGCACTGTGCTAGGGAAGATAAAAAATTTACAAGTCCCATGACCTCAAACAGTTTATATTCTACTACAAAATAGAGAGTGGTCTAGGTGATAGGTGTAGAGGAAAGAGAATTGGAGGTCTGGGTCTTAGCTCAGCCACTAACTAGTTGTGTGACCTTGGACAGATCACTTCCTTTCTAATTTCCTCATCTGTAAAATGAGGGGTGTTTGAACTAGGTGAGTTTTTGCATTCAGTTTGAAACATCTAAATTTTATTCTTCTTTGGTTCACAGAACAACCATTGAAGTGGGGGCAAAAGCTCCACCTCTTTCCCAGGATGCTTCACTGCTCCCCCCACCTCCAACAAGGTTGAAGCGCCTTGACCCCTTCTGGTCTTACACTCCCACAGGTGCCCCAGTTTCTCATGGCAGTGACCCCAACCTAAGAAAAGCTCCATTATTTGGGCTGAGTTTCATTCTGACTTTTCTGGAGGTCATTTTGCACCTGAAAGTCAGAGTGAAACTTAGAGGGTTGGGAACCCACGCCGACTGCCCTCATGTCCTGTCCCCCCCCCCTTCCCCCTCCCCTATTGACACATTTTTTTTCTCTTGGACAAATTTAACCAGGTTTCTGCAAAACAAAACTCTCCCACCTCCTACGTGTGACTCGGATTCTTTCTTTCTTCACTCTTACTTCCTAGCTCCTCTCCTGGGAAGGCCTCCTTGAAGTTGTCTCCTGCAAATATCACAGTGCTCCTCCAAGTCGGTGTCCTGACACCCCCCCCCCCAGCTGTTCCTATTTTCCTTCCCTATACTTCAGGGAAACAGCCCAGCTTAGAGGAACCACTCCAAAATTAGATTTGGTTTCATGCCCTTTTGACTGCAAAAAGTCAGGGATCACTTTTGTTTACCTTTCTCCTCCTGTCTCACCTTCTAGAGCTAAGGGCAGTTGTACTGCCCAGACCTAAAAGATCTGATTTTTTTTTTGAATGAGTTATAGGAATGGCCAAGGCCTAGCAATTGAAGGGCACCGTCAGGTCACTGCCACCCACAACTCCTTACTGGCATTTGATTATTATTATTTGAGGGGAGGAGGCTGGGAAAGGCAGATGAAAGGAGTCCCTTCCCCCCCAGCCCAGTCTACAATACAGTGTAACTGAATGTGTGGGGATGGGAACTTAGCCATGGGCAGCCGCCAAAGAGCTCCAAGTTTTCACAGGATGTACTTGGAAAAAAACAATATATTATTGAAAAGGACTTGTCAGTTAGCCAGCCGGCCTCTGTCCCGTCCTAACATTGCATCCTCTCCCCCGGCCTCAATTCCTCATCCTGTATCCCTGGCCTCTGAGAACCTCATTCCTCCTCACAGTTGTTTCAATAGAAGTTGCATGGAAGCAGTTTTTACCTAGGAACAAGGATATTTAAAGATCTGAGAATAGAGCTATCCGAGTAACTGATTTAGAACAGATTGCCCATTTCAGTGATCAAATGCAGTGAAACAGTTGGCTCTCTGAACCTGGGGAATCTCTGATCCCCAGGCTGCCAGGTCAGCCTGACCTGAACTTGACTAGGTAGGCAGGTGGAAGGGTGATACATTCCCTTAGCTCAACTTCCCTTTTTTAGCTTAGGTTTTTTGTTTTCTTAACCCAAGCAGTGAGCTTTTGTTGTAGTTTTTTGAGAAACAGGAGGTGATGACAGGTATGAAATGATGACGGTCAGGACAGCAAACTGACCCACTGAACTAACATGGGCCCCTTTGGGAGGCATGCAGTAAAAACAGTCCTGGATTTGGAAGCAGAAAATTCTGATTCCAGGTCCCAGCTCTGCCACTTACTTCACCGTGGAACCTCTGGCAAATTATATGAATGATTTCCTCAGTTTCCTTCTTTGTAAAATGACAGAGTTAGATTATGTGATCTGTAGGGATCTTTCTAGCTCTGATCTTATGAACTTTTAAATTAGACAGTTTCACAACAGCAGAAAATGCTGCCCAACTAAACAGTGATATTAGGGGGGAAATTGTGGCAAGATGGAAGCAAGATAAGACACTGGTTTTATTTTTTTTACTAAGTCTTGTTAGGACCAAGTTAATAGTAAGGCTCATAAAGCTAAGGTATAAGTTTGTCAAATTATATGGGAATGTCAAGGGAAGGAAACCCCATTCTCCTAATCCAAGTCCATACTACTTTTACTATTAAAAATGTTGAGTATAATGTTAGGAGGTGAGGCAGTTGGAGTAGAAGATAAAAAACAGCCATTGGAGTTAGGAAAATCCCTGTTAAATTCTACTTCTGAATCTTGTTAGGTATGTGACCGTGGGCAACTCTGTCTCTAATTTAATTTTTTAAAAAGTTTCCTCATGTAATAGTATTTTATTTTTTCCAATTACATGTAAAGATAGTTGTCAACATTCACTTTTATAAGATTTTGAGTTCCAAATTTTTTCTTCCTCCCTCTATATTTCCCCTCCCCAAGACAGCAAGCAATATGATATAGGTTCTATGTGTACAATTATATTAGATTTATTTCCACATTAGTCATATTGTGAAAGAAGAATCAGAACAAAAGGGAAAAAACCGTATCTCTCTTTTTCTCTGGACCCCGTGCAAGTCCTAAAAAGTCTTCTATTAAGTTAGATATGGGTTGTGATTTCTATTAGTAAAAGATATTTCCATACCCAGGAAGTCACATATACTTGACATGATTTCAGGGAAATCACTCCATCTCAGTCTCAGTTTCCTGAATTGTATAATATGGTTACATTAGGTGTAACCTTTCAACTCTTTTATTCTATGACTTCAGTCTCTTAGAATAGAATTCACATGGTTGTTTACCCTCAAAGTTATGTCATGCTTCTTAAAGGCCCTTGATTCAATAACAGAGGGATTTTAATTCTTCCCCTCAAGCCTTGACTCAGTGGGAAAATACAGTCCAGGTTGTTAGCATTAGGCAGGAACATGGAGACCAGCAGTTTCTGTTCTACTTGATCCCATCAACATGCAAATAATTTCATAATTTACAAATGATTTTCATGGTTCTCAGGATAAAAAATGGACATTTCTTGCCTTGATTCAAGCTTTGTTTATCTCACATATATTCTGTAACATTTTCCCTCTGCTGTGAATCAGAGAAAACATTTGTAATAATGATTGGGCTATGTTAGTCATTGCCCTCCGCTGTTCTTGTAAAACTTAATTATGCTTGCCTGGAAAGTGCTGAGTTCAGCCCTGTGCAAAAGGAATTAAATAAACCTGGTATCTGCACTTTAGAAGTCAAAGGTGCTTCTTTAGTCCTCTTTAGCAAGGTGGGAGTAAAAAGGTAGCAGAGTTGGAAAGGGGCTCATCTGTTGGCTCTTAGAGCAGAGCAGAGTTTCTGAACCTGGGACATGTGAATTTGATTTTTAAAAACATTTTGAGAATTGTGTTTCAGTATAATTGGATTCCTTTGTAATCCTATTTTTAAATTTTATGCATTTAAAAATATTCCAAGAAGGGGTCCAGAAGTTTTACCAGATTTCCAACAGTCCATCACATAAAAAAGGTTTCTAAAGCCCCCCAGTGCCACCATCTAGGTTGGAGGAGTTTCCTGTTTCCTTGTTCTGAGTGATGACCATCCCTATGCCTCATCTCATGGACTTCTGGAGGAGCACTCCCACTTCACCCTTCTTGAAGGTTCCTTACCATGCCTCCCCCCTCCCAGCTGCTGCTCCCCTCCCCATAATTAGGGATGAGGGTCAGACACTCTGTGGGACAAAGTACCCCTCCTCTTAACTTTGGACTCTCCTGCCTTCCTTCTCCTCCTCCTCCCTAGAATAAATTTGTCCCAGATAGAGTTGAGGCTAGTATCAGATGGGAAAACGAACAGCATCAAATGGGAGAACGCATGTTAGCAGCACTAAGAAATGCTGATGGTGATGATGTTGATGAAAACAATAGCCCTTTTAAAATGCAACTCATCATCTATGCCATAAGTGGGAGGAAACTCAAGTGTGCCAGTCAGGGCAATGTACACTGGGGACTTCATGTGTTCTTAGACTACTATGGTAGCTATGAAGACTGGCAGGAACCTAGAAATGCTGGCAAATTGTAACTTTAGGCCACTGATTGGGTTAACACCTCTGCTAAATAGCCCCCACTGGCCAAAGAAATAGGTGGGGTGGCATAGAATTCAGGTTGTCCCTACTTGAAACAAAAACAGAGAAGGTCCTGTAAAACCCTTGCAAATAGCCACCTATAGAGGAACTTTCTAGCATCATTGGCTTGATCTGGATGGAGGCTTCCATGAGTCTTATTAGAGTAGTTCCTTTTATTCAGACTATCTCTGGGTATACAACCTGGAGAATATAACAGATCTCCTAGCAGTTATAACTGATAAGGCAGTTTCACTGGCCAACTGAATTATAGCCATGGTCACTGCCGATTCAATGGACTGATCACTCTGCTGGCATGGTTGACAGAGGTTACTACGATAGCTGAAACTGAGATGGAGAGAGTCTCTTTATATACTCTGTCTTTCTATATAAAGTTTTCTACAAATGCCTATACCAGGTAACAGTAGAAGATGTAGGCTGCAAAAATTGAGGACCTACTGAATGTTTGTCAAGACAAGACCTGAGTTCACTGTTTTTCCTGGACTGAGAAGAAAAAATCTCTATGCTACAAACATGGACCTCAAAATATACTGTAGAACTTAACCAATATACTGTACTGAAACTGGAGCATTCTCATAGACCAAACTGTCACCCCTCCTCCCCCAATCACTCACTTGAGCACAACATTGACCCACAAATACTTAGGAACAACAGTGTTTTTAATAGATGTTGCCATCCCAAATATTCATAATTTACAAGCTTCATGAGATGAAACACCTGAAAAATAGGGACTTCTCAGAAGAAATGAAAAATCATGCGATAATAGTATGAGTAGGTATACAGATCATCCTAGTCTGCCCCTAGAATTATACTGAGGGCACCTATAGGAGATGAACTTATAGCCTAATGTTAACAACATGTGGTTATTTTATCCACTAGTGCACTAAAAATGTTTTTGAATGTTAAATATTAATGAATTTGATATCAAATATGAAAAAAGAGCAAGGCAAGCCTTGTCCAGGACTGCTTCTGTTAGAATTCTATCCACCAACTTTATGCCAAGGTCACCTACTGAATCCTGGGCCATGGCCAGTTGTCCTAACTTCTGTCTTGCCACTGGACTTCAATGACTGGAAGAAAAAGGGAGTCTGATGACATGGTGCAACTCTGCATCACTTAAATCCTATTCAATTATTGAATCAAACATCACCCTATAATATCACTGGTACTCTTCAAAATGAAAGAAAAACAACACCCACCAAGTTTAGAATGAGATCACAACAGCAATTAATATTTTAGGTAGCCATATAAGGATTTCCAAAATGCTTCCATGCAACATTTCATGTGATCCTCCCAACAGTCCCCATTTTAAAGATGAGAAGACCATAAATTCCTAGCTCAAATGGGCCTTCTCAGAGTCCCAGTCCAACTCTCTAATTTTATAGATGAATGGAGTCTACAAAAGGCTAAATGACCTTCCCAGGGCCATGCAAAAGAGTAAGCGCCTGCAAAAGGATTCAAACCCAGGTCTGTTGGATCCTAAGTCCAGCATTTATTTTGAATAAATAAATCCGTTTATTAGCTATTCATTTATGTGGCTTGTTTGAATTATTAAGAGTAGAAGGCAGTGAGCCAAAGGATAACTCAACTTAATATTTTCAAATTTGAAATCTGCATATATTATTCTCTTTTGCTGTTATTTTTGGAGGGGGAAAGGCAGGGCAATTGGGGTTAAGTGATTTGCCCAAGGTCACATGGCTAGTAAGGGTTAAGTGTCTGAGGCTGGATTTGAACTCAGGTCCTCCTGACTCCAGGGCCGGTGCTCTATTCACTGTGCCACCCAGCCACCCCAGAACTATGCATATTTTTAAATTAATTTCTAGTTCTGTTGACAACAGCTTCTTTCTACTATCTGATTTTGTCAGTAGGGTATCACCTTACAAAAAATACTCCATGTTAGAAAATAAACAGGACCTCTGAATGAAAGCCCTCTAACATAAGAATCACAAAACTTTAGACAGTTCAAAGTCTGGGACCGACCACTTGAGAACAAAACTCTATGTCTCCATTTCCATTTCCTAGACCATAGCAGCTTCCCTAGCCATCCTATTTGCAGTAAGCCAACTCTTCCTGGCCTCCTCATCTTCCCCCTTTATCTAGTGAAGGTCAAGTCTATCACTGCCCAGGTTAGGGCTAAAGGGGTTAGTGTATCTTCACTCCCATAGCATTAGCCTGTGTTCATTAATGATGGCTGTTCTGGCCTAACCACACCAAAGACTCACATGGCCATATTCCTGAGACTTTCTAATGTGGTACAATGGAAAGAGCATTGAATTTGAAGTCAGAGAGAACCTGGGTCTGAATTTCAGTTCAGCAACTATCTTGGTGGTTTTGACCTTGATCTCTCTGTCCTTCAGTTCTGTCATCTGTAAAATGGGGATAAAAATGGCACCTCCCTCCTAGGGTAATCACTGTTTATTATCCCTGTCTGTAAGATGGGGAGAATAACAGTCCTTCTCAGGACTGTTATAAGAATAAAATCAGATAACATTTATACAGTGCTTTTCAAACCTTTGTTTCTGTGTCACTTAGCAGAGCCTGGTACATAGTAAAGACTTAATAAATGCTTGTTGACTGTTCAGAGCTATTTTTTTAAGATTAAAGCAATTTCATATTCAGGTGCATAAAAAAAACACACACAAACAGGGCACAAAGCTAGGAATAGTATAGCAAGTATGATGGTGTGGCCAAAACCTCTCTCAAATGAAACCCACTTTGGGCAGACATGAAGACAAACACTGAAAACATGGAGAAGGTGCATGTTTTCAAACTGCTGGGGCTGTTCAGCTGTTTGCCAAAGCTGAACTTCACCTGACTTGGGGAGCCAGAAATGTACATTTGTTTAAAGAGAGCCATGGGATGTTATCCACAGGTTATGGAGGTCATCATCTTTCTCCTTCCAAAAAGTTCTCTCTCTAAACTTCTATTCACCCATGAAGCCCTCTGGGAAAGGACATGCTTAAAGGCTTGGCACTGCTTCTCTGAGATGCCAGAGAAAAATGAGACATGAGTGTGTGTTGCTTTTGGAAAATCTGTGTAAAGCCTGTAGGAATACTTTGTGGTCAAGGGTCATAACTGTTTCATAAATTGTAAAATCTCTCATTTTCTTCCCCTCTTTGCCATGCCCATTGCCACTGCCCTCATACAGGCCATCTTCTGTGTTTCATGGCTAGCCACAGTGAGCCTATCTTTCTTTCAAAGTCAAGTCCTCTCTCCTCTACGTGGGCCTTCCTCAGTGATCTAAGGTCGTCATGCAAATTTTTCTCTTCTCAATTTCTACAGAACTGGCAATGCTATCTAGGGTCCTTTTCAACTATAAATATTAATGAAAACATAATAATTTTTACTTTTATATAAATACTCATGCTTCTTCATTAGACTATAAGCCCACTGAAGTTAGATGATGGATATTTTACTCTGCAGAATCACAGAACAGAGAGTTAAAAGGGATCTTGGCAGCCATCCAGACAACCCATACATGAAAGGTGGAGACTTCACTGTGTCCCCACCACCTACTAGGCTGTCCTGCACATAGTAGGTGCTCTGTTTTTTGAAGGTGATAGAGTGCTATGTTTTGCTTATCAGCAGACTCAGGATACTTACTAGGTGCTTTTCATCACTTTTTTTTGCTCTCATTGTTTATACGAATCTCCAGAGAGTCTAGAGCAGAACATGTGTTTCCTTAATTAAAAAATGCTTTTCCCTCTATGTTCCATGCACATACAGCTTTGTTTCTGTAGGGTCCTTCTCTGTTAAGGGAGTGACCACAAAGCCACACTTGGCCATCTGACAAACTACCGTAAGATGGGGGGGGGGGGGGGGGGGGGTGGGGGGGGTGGGGGGGGGGGGGGG
>NW_027187378.1:22525424-22644392 GCF_028583685.1 Petaurus breviceps papuanus | reverse complement strand
GTGTGTGTGTGTGTGTGTGTGTGTGTGTGTGTGTGTGTGTGTGTTTCTTCAAGTGGCAAGACTCTTCCAAAAACAACTCCTCCCAAATGTAAGAAATGTACGTGGGAGATCCACCTGGCTCAGAAACCTTGTTAAACCAATGCAGGCAGCCTGTGTTCTTCCCGGGCTTTTGCAGGGACCAAAGTAAGCTCCCAGGATCATAGAGGGAAAGGGAAAGGTGACAGACATGAGGGCCAAGCAGAGCGGCTGCAATCATTTTCAGGGTGAAGACCACCAAGGCTTGTTTTGGGGTCTCTCTGAGTCACTGGAGCTCATCTTCATCCTTCACATAGGCAGGGTTGACAGACTTTAAAAATCTCTGATTTTGATGATCGCTCATCTCAACCATCTGACTTAGCAGATAAGTCTTGGGGAGTTGCCGAGTCTCAGAAGGGTGACTTGCCAATGCTCTCAAAGCCAGTAAATGTCAGAATTAGGATCTGTTCTTGTATCCAACCCAATACTGCAGTGACTATACTGCCGTGGGAGGCAACAATAACGGCAATAAAAGCTGACCATCATTCTATAGTTCTTTGAAGTCTGAAAAGTGCTTCCATATATCACCTCATTGGAGCTTCACAACAATCCTACTTAGTTGTGACTAGCCCCATTGTACAGATGGAGACATCTCTAGGGGGCACAGTAGGTAGTGTTGGACTCAGAGTCAGGAAGACCTCAGGATCCAATCCTATCTCAGATCCTTACTAGCTGTGTGACCCAGGATAAGTCATTTAACCCCTCCCAGGCTCAATTTCTTCATCTGTAAAATGGGGATAATAATAGCACCTACCTCATGAGATTATTGTGGGTTTCAAATGAGATGAAATACATAAAATGCTTCATAAAGTTTAGAGCTCTATGTCAATACTAGCTCCTATTATTATGATTGCTGCCATGTTAATATTAATAACATTACTACTATTACTACCGCTACTAAACTAAGCCAAAGAGCAGTGAAATGATTTGCTTATAGTTATATGGCTAATAAGTGCTGGAATCAGATTTAGGTCTTTCTGAGCTCCAAATCTAATACTCTCCACCAAGGAGGAAGAGGAAGAGGAAGAGGGAAAGGGAGAGGGAGGGAGGGAGGGAAGGAGAGAGAAGGAGAAAAAGAGAAAGGAAGGGAGAGGGAGAAAAGAAGAAAAGAGGGAGATAGAGGAGAGAGAGGGGAAAGGAGGCAAGGAGAGATAAAGGGAGGCAGAAAGGGAGGGAGAGAGAAGAGGACAGGAGAGGGGAGAGGTGGGGAGGGGAGACTCTCCTCTGAGACATAACCACCCAGAAGTCTGACCTGGCCCTCATTATGTATGGCAGATTGTTGGACTTGCTTCCTCTTCCCCTCCAGACACAGTGTTTGCCTTTGCTTTGATTGTTTACCCATATTGCAACCAGTCTCATTGAAAAGCTGACAAGACCATCTCCAAAGGCATCCTAAGGTGATGTGGGAGGAATAGCACAATGAACTCTCATTTCCATGTACTTCCTGAGGTCACCCCCACTTCTTGGCTTCAGTCCTTTTACTTTAAGAGTGAGAACAAAAGTGAGGTGAGCTTCTAAAGCAGAAACTAGGCTTACTTTCCCTTCATGCTGCCTTGTTTCTAGGCCCCTAACTCTGTGTTGGGCACCTAGGTGATCACTAAATTTTTGTTATCTGGAGGGTCAGATGGGCAGACATGCCTATGAGGGCATAACAAGCCAAGAAAGACAAAAACAGACAGCTTGGATGGTGACTTCTTATAAACCCAACTTAGGTCTGGGCTCCAGCTCTCACTCCCTTCTTCATCTACTTCTAGTTCTAAGACTTAGGCATGTCTCCCTTTGTATTACTTCTCTGTCCATAGTGCCCCACTTTCCTAACTTGTAAAATGATGGAATTATAATAGATGACCTAAAATCCTCCCAGCTCTAAATCCTTCGATCCTTCTCCCTTCTATGGAGAAGACGGATTCTAGGGCCCAGGAGAAGAAAAAAAAAACATCAACCCAACCACCCTCCAGCTGCAGAATCTAAGGAAGGGGAGCAGACACTGGTGCTGACAGCAGGAATAACAGTGAAGAACCAGGGACCAGCACTTGAGCAGGCTGCTCTCTTCCCAGCCAGGGGATTTTTGGAGCAGACTCCAAACCACAGGCAACAAATGGGGTTTGGTCACTGCCAACCATAGAGTCTGAGAAAAAAAAATTCAACAAATAAAGAAGACATTTATTAATGAAAGAACCAGGTTCAGCATGGTCTCTTTTGTTGTTACGGTTTTCGTTTTGTTTTCATTTATCATGGGTTGTTTTACTTTTATTACACTCTTCTGTGTCTCTCTCTTTTTAAAAAAAAAATGTTCCTCCTGGCTGGCCTCTCTTTGAAATTCAGTAAGTATTAATTAAACATCTGCAATATGCAAGACACTTGTCTAGACTCCAGCTATGCAAAAACAAAAATGCAACCATTCTTGCCCTCAAGGAACTTACATTCTACTGGCATTATACAAAAGCTAACAGATAATTATATACAAATAATTGGGGGATGGTGGCAGAAAGTAATAACTGGGTGGGGAAGTAGAACGAGAATAAATTTTACTTAGGAGGTGGAAGCTAAGGGGGCCTAGGTGGGAATTAGGGATGCCAAGAGGTGGGGTTGAGGAAGAAGAGATTTTTTTCCCTGCAAAAGCATAGAACATTCAAAGGTATAGAGGAAGAGATAGAATTCTGGGTATGAGAACCAGCAAATGGTCTATTTGGGCTATGATGGGGCATAAAAAGAAATGAGTCTTGGGGCAGCTAGGTGGTGCAGTGAGTAGAGCACCAGCCCTGGAGTCAGGAGGACCTGAGTTAAAATCCTGCCCCAGACCCTTACTAGCTGTATGACCTTGGGCAAGTCACTTAACCTCAATTGCCTTGCCTTCTCCCCTCCAAAAATCTAAAAAAAGAAAAGAAAAGAAATGAGTCTGGAGAAGTAGGCTGGAATCAGACAAGGAAGGGTTTTAAATGATCAAACAGAGGTAATATTTTATCCAAGAAAGGCTGAATTTGAGTGGTTTGGTATTCTCTTTGCTGTTCTTTAGGCCAACTTTGGTGTGCTAATGCTTTGCATTGTGCATAACATACAGTAGGCACCTAATGTATGTGTACTGACTGACTGCTCCTATGGCCAGCATCAACAATTGAGAGAAAAACACTTGTGATATACTGTGTATTACCCATCCACCCACTCACTGACTTTGGTTTTCTTTCCCCACAGACTAGTCTGGAGGGTGCTTCTGCTTGGCTACTGTGAACATCCCAGGAAACTAAACGCCAGCCAGCCAGGTTCAAGGACAAAGGAGGTCACCAGACAGGGGCTTTCTCATTCAATGGAAGGGAACTTGAAAACTGGAGTTGAGATTAGACTGTGAAAGAAGCAGGAATAGCAGCGACAGGCAGAGACTTCTTCTGGAAGGGTGGCAGGAGGGTGTTTCTCTTCGTGGATTCTGGCTCCAGAAAGAAGCCGAAGCAGACACTAGATTTCAGCGAGACTCCCTGTAAACAGAGCTGGCCTCACCGGCTGGCTGTGATAGGAAACATGGCCCCTGTGCTCTGATTTGTTTACACACAGTCTCACAAAAAGCTGGAACATTAGGATTCCTAACCCTATTGCAGCAGCAAATATTGACTAAAAATATATATGCTCTCTCCCCGTCCCACACTGCCCCGGGAGTGAGGGGCCCATTGTGGGAGGCTGCCAAAGACAGGGATGGGGCAAGACTGAAAGGTCAGTTCAGCCCAAGCCAGCCCCTGACTCTGCTCTCCATGAGTCCTTTCTTCACGAGAGATAAGCTTTAGTCCCTCTTCTGCCTCAGCACAAGGTAGTCAGGAGACCTTGATTCTAGAGGCCTTGCCCCAATGAACTTAACTTTTGATTATATTTTTGTTGTTGTTAGGCCGTTTCAGTTATGTCTGACTCTTTGTAACCCCATTTGGGGTTTTCTTGACAGAGATAGTGGAGTTGACATTTTTCTCCAGCTCATTTTACAGATGAGGAAACTGAGGCAAATAGGATCAAGTGACTTGCTCAGGGTCATACAGCTAGTAAGCCTTCTGAGGTTGGATGTAAATTCAGGTCCTCCTGACTCCTGGGCCAGCTCTCTATCCACTGTGCTACCAAACTGCCCCTATATAATCTATAGATTCATCAGACAGAGGGGCTGTTTTGTGGTGTAGGGGAAAGACATCAGAGGACCTAATTTCAAATGCCAGCTCTCTCACCACCTCTGTGACCTTGGATAAATCATTTCACTTCAACTGGGCTTAGGTTTTCTCATCTGTAAAATGGGGACATTAGATTAGATCAGAAGTGTCCACCTTGTACTCCAGAATGTTATTGAGCCAGATTAAAACGTAATTGGGAAATGCTTAACAAGCTAAATAAATAAGGCAACATGTCATAGATAACACTGATTTGTGGTTTTCTAAGCCAACATGTGGCCTGCAGGGATCATCTCCACGTGAGTTTGACACCACTGGACTTTCTAGTTCTATATTAATGATTTTGTCTAAGAAAAGGAATTGGGCAGCTAGGTGGCACAGGGGATAGGGCATCAGGCCTGAAGTCAGGAGACCTGAATCAAAATTTCACTTCAGACACTTACTAGCTGCATGACCCTGGGCAAGTCACTTCACCCTGTTGGCCTCAGTTTCTTCATCTGTAAAATGAGCTGGAGAAGGAAATGGCAAACCATTCCAGTATCTCTGCCAAGAAAACTGAGTCAGACATGACTGTATGACAACAGCAGAGATAGGCTCAGAGAGTTGGTGTTTTACTTGAAGTAACAGACTAGGTACTGACATAGACAAGATTAGAATTTGAGTCTCCTGACTCCTGATTTTCTGCAAGCCATGCTGCCCTATCTATTCCTACAGGGCTGTCATGAACATCAATAAGAGCATATAGGTGAAAAGCACTTTTAAAATGGTAAGGTGATAGCCAAATGCCAGGTGCAGGGCGTGGTGATGGGACCCAGACCAAGGATCCTGATTCTGCCCTGATATGACAAGGTGCAGGAACCAGCTTCCAGAGAACTGAGCCTATGGAGGGGAACTGTGGCCCATGGGACAGACATCACAAATGTTGGCTGGGGCAACAACGTTTGTGCTCAAGTGAGTGGAGGAATATATCAGACACCTCCCTGTTGGGGCAGGGGGGAGGGAGACAGAAACCTGGTGACATCATACTGGTCTGAGGTTTGCCCTACAGTATCAAATAGTCAATTAACATTTATTAAGCATTTAACTATGTGTTAGTCACTGTGCTAAGTGCAACAGATACAAATAAAGCCAAAAGTACAGTTCCTGCCTTTGGAGGACTCACCTTATAATGGGGGAAAAAACTATATGTGAAGAACCAGTACATATTTAGAGAGGAGGTGGATAGTAATCTGAGAGGGAAGGCACATGAACAGTGGGTGGGACTATGAAAGGCCTCCTACAGAAGGTGGGATTTGAGCTCAGTCCTGAAGGAGGCCAGGGAGGCTCAGAGGCAGGGGTAAGGAGAAAGAACATTAATGGCACTGGAAATAGTAAATATAAAGGAGCAGAATAGGGAGATGGGATATCATATATTAGGAAGAGTAAGCTGGTTCATATAACTGGATCAGGGTGCCTGAAGGGGAATAAAGTATAAAAAAAATGAAATGGTTAGAAAAGGCCAGGTTTTGAAAGGCCTTAAAACGACCCCCCTAAAGAGATAAAATAAAGGGAAAACATATATTTGTACCAAAAATATCTATAATAACACTTTTAGTTATAGCAAAGAATTGAAAACTAAGGATATACCCATCAATTAGCAAATCCTGCGTAAATTATGGTAGATAAATGTAATAGAGCATCACTGTCATACATATTGGAGAAAAGGATGGATTCAGAGAAACTTCAGAAGAATTGTTTGAATTTATGTAGAGAGTGAAGTGGGCAGAACAAGAAATCTTTATACAATAGCTAAAACTCTGTAGGGGGGAGAGCAACATCACCTTGAAAGCCTTAAGAATGCTGATTAATAAAATGACCAGTCAGCAGTTCAGAAGATAGATGATGAAGCATGTTACATACCACCTGGCAGAAAAATGGGGTACTCAGGGGATAGACTGAAATATATATTCAGACATGGCCAGTCCCTGTGCCATTGGCACAGTGCCTGGAACATAATAGGTGATTAATAATTGTTGTTAACTGATATCATCAATATGTGGATCTGTTTTCCTTGACTATGATTACAAGGAAAATTTTTTTTTTTAAATTGGGGGTAGGGGAGAATTTGGGAGGCAGAAAGGGCTTTGCAATAGGGATGCCAAAAAAAGAACAAAGAAAAGACATTTTAGGATTAAAAAACATGCAAAGAGAATAGAGGGAGGTTTAGATAGAGACACAAAGAGGATGGTTTTGAAATTAACCTGTTGAATTTATCATGTTATTTTTAAAAATTAAAGCTAAGGGGTGGCTAGGTGGCACAGTGAATAAAGCACTGGCCCTGGAGTCAGGAGGACCCAAGTTCAAATCCAGCCTCAGACACTTTTCACACACACACACACACACACACACACACACACACACACATACAAACTAGCTGTGTGACCTTGGGCAAGTCACTTAACCCCAACTGCCCTCCAAAAAGCAAAAAATTAAAAATTAAAGCTACAAGTAATATATCTGTAGCTTCATGTACAATCCTCTTTTTTCCAATTTGTGCATAAGGAAACAATCATGCTTGATGACGGTTGTGGAGTATAGACTGAGAACAACAAAAACAATGGGAAATTCAGAGAGTCAGCATGAATGAGAGTGGCCTGGAAAGGCATCATGGAAGAGATGGAATTCGAGTTAAGCCATGATGGATGGCCAACATTTAGATGGACAGAAGAGAGAGAAAGATTTCTAGATATGAAAAAAACAAAAAGCAAAATTAATTGAAAGGTGGAAATGAACATGGCAACGGTCTACTTTCTCTCCCATTTCTTGTCCTTGATTGTTTGCTAGTCAGTCTACCATGAAACACATTACTGATGGGCCCTCCATGGTGGCCTTCTCATGAGTGACATGGCATTCATGACCTACACCAACCTCGTTTGGTCAATTGTGTGCCCTGTAGCCAGGGCTTCATTTGGCCTTTAGCAGTTTACATAGAAACCACAGCTTCCTTTTGGGGATGCCAAGCCAGGGATTCTTGCCTAGGTAGGCTATTTCATGATGTTCTAGAACCTGCTGCTTCCTGGGATCAGTGATCAGTCTTTCCCATTATCTTTTGGCTTGATTTAGGCATGTAGGTTGTACAGTGGATTGAGTATGAGACATTGAATAAGGAAAATCAGAATTCAAATCCTGCCTCTCATATTTACAAATAATGTGACACCCCCCCCACACCAAACAAATCATTCAACTTCTGCCTCAGTTTCCTCATTTATAAAATGGAAATAATAATACTGCCATTTTCTTAGGGTTGTCTTGAGGATAAAATATTTGTAAAATGCTTTGTAAACCTTAAAGTACTCTATAAATGCTATAGTTATTGTCTATTTCTCACTATACAACTAACAAGTAGCTAGATCAGATATGGGCCAAAATGGAGACAGGAGAAAATCTTCAATAGTCATAGGTGATAAAAAATGGAATGGGCTGCCTCCAGAGAATGAATGACTAGTTGTCCAGTGTTTTATAAGGGGGATTCATGTTCTAGACAGGGGTTAGAATGAGTGATGTCTAAGGTTCTTTCCAAGCATTAGGATTTTGTGATTCCATGTCTCCTTCCATTCTCTCAAATCGTTGAGTCAGGCCTATAGGAATTCTTTCCCATATATTGACCATTTATTTTTTTCCTTTTCTTTTCAAAACACAGTCATGTCCTTTACTAATAGTGGTCACCACCAAGATAGAAGAGGAAAATCCAAACAAGAGCGCCAGGCCAAACAGTTTTATGTGAGAAAGATGCCTGGGAGGCTGTACTGTCCTCACTGTATAGAATTGTGTTTTAAGGGCCCCTCCTAAGCTGTTCTTGTAGCTTCATGATAGGATGTTAAGCAGGTAGGTATAGACTGTAGAGAATGCTGGGCTTGGAGTCAGGAGGTTCTCAGTTCAATTTCTGCCTCAAAAATTGAGTGACCCTGGGCAAGAAACTTAACTTCTATCTGTCTCAGATTCTTTATTTGTAAAATAATAGTAGTGCCTACCTTACAGAGTTGTGAGGATGCAAGATAACACGTCAAGGACTCTCTAAACTTAAACCACTACATAAATGCTATGTCATCATTGTTATTATAATCACCATCATCATCATCCCCCCTTTGTACTCTGGGTTTTTATATAGCCATGGGAATAACCACTTTTACCAAACATTTTCAGTCCTTAATGTAGTCCCAGAATAACAATTGCATTCATTTAATTATCATTCTGCTTATATATAATTTTTTGTAAATCATTTGTGTAATACATATATAATTTATCATTTTTATAGCACTTTAAGGTTGGCGAAGCACTTTCCTTCATTTTTATAGATGATGAAAGAGATGCACTGTCATTGTATCCCCAGCACCTATCAGTGTGCTATCAGTATCCCTGATTTCTGAGATACTGATATCTATCAGAACCTCAGTAGTGAGCTAGGCCAGCCGACAATTTGAAAAAGGATACCTCCTACAACCTACCCAACAAGTGGTCATCGCATGAAGATTCAAATAAGGGTGAACCCTCTGTCTCCCAAGGCCATCCCATCCTATCAGTATCTTCCACTTGATACTTGCCTAATAAATGTTTGTTGAAATAAATAGAATTGAATTGAATGTCACTGATTTGTTCAAGATGAAACTGCTCAATGGCAAAGCTAATAGCAGAAAGGATTCTGAATACAGAAATTATAGGACTTGAGGTCAAATTGCTAATCTACTGCTACTTAGGTACCCAAGCACAAATCATTTAATTTTTGAAGGACTCAATTTGTTGTTGTTGAGTCGTTTGGTTTTGTCTGACTCTTTGTGATCCTATTTTGGGGTTTTATTGGCAAAGATATTGGTATGGTTTGCCATTTCCTTCTCCAGTTCATTTTACAGACAAGAAAACTGAAGCAAACAGGGTTAAGTGACTTGCCCAGAACCACATAGCTAGTGTCTGAGGCTGGATTTGAACTCATGAAGATTAGTCTTCCTGTGCTCTATTCACTTTGGCACCTAGCTGCCCTGGGCCTCAGTTACATTCATGTAAAATGGGGAGTCAAACTGGATAATCTCTGATATCACTACCAGTTCCAAATCTGTGATCCCATGATACTAATGTTGATGTCCTCAAATTAGCATATCCTCTGACCCGGAAATCAATTTTTCTTTCATCACACCATAGCAGCCTCTCTCCCTCCTTGCTTCCTCAAACTAGAAACTCCATCTTCCAACTCCTGGGTGTTTTCAATGGCTGTCCCTCAGGCCTCTTCCTCATTTCTGCCTCTTGGCTTCCCTGGCTTCCTTCAAGTCTCAGACAGAGGAAGTCTTCCTCATTGCCCTTTAATCCTGGTGTCTTCCCTCCACTGATTTTCTCCACTTTACCCCACTTGTATCTTTTGTGCATAATTGTTTTCATGTTGTCTCCTCAACTAGACTGGAAGGTCCTTGAGGGCAGGGACTGTCTTTTGTCTTCCTTTGTATTCTCAGTGCTTAGCACAATGCCTGGCACATAGCAGATACAGGTTAATTGACTGACTGACTGTCCTTTTTTCTTTCAAAAAATATTTTCAAGCATATCACTTAAAGTGGCCAGTGTGACATCCTGGGCTAAATGGACACAGCCACTCTCTCCCATAAATGATCTTCCCTTTACATCATGGATCAGAGTTTCTTCAGAATAGGTTGTGCTTGGATACACACTGGGCACAACCCCCTCAGAGCAAATACTACGAGCCCCAGACACCACTGTTTTGATGTGTCTTGTAAACAAAACATCACATAGTGTTAACCCCTGTCTCCATCCTGTGCCAAGAAACAGACTATGACAAACAGCTTTCGTGCTCCAGATGGGCAAACACACTAAAGCTCAGAGTTGAGTGATACTCATTCTGATACAGTTTATCACTTGGAAAATATTTAGATAAATGGGAGCCAAATGTGGGCAAGGAGCAGAAAGAGAAGTAGGGAATCAGTAGTGGATTTGTTAGAGAAACCAAGGGCCTCGAAATGATCCTAGTGGTCAGAAAAAAAGCAGATCTGTTAAAAAAAAAAAAGGCTCTCCAACTGTTCTACTGATTGATAAAAGGGAGACTTTGCTGGTCTCCTTAGAGAGAATCATAGAATTTCAGAGACGGAAGGAACCTCAGTAGTCAGCTAGGCCAGCCTACAATTTGAAAAAGGATCCCTTCTACAACCTACCCAACAAGTGGTCATCACATGAAAACCTCAAATAAGGGTGAACCCTCTGTCTCCCAAGGCTGTCCAGTCCACCTGTGGAGAGCTCTCAACTAAGGGTGAACCCTCTGTCTCCCAAGGCCATCCAGTCCACCTGTGGAGAGCTCTCAAATAAGGGTGAACCTTCTGTCTCTCGAGGCTGTCCAGTCCACCTTTGGGGAGCTCTCAAATAAGGGTGAACCCTCTGTCTCCCAAGGCTGTCCAGTCCACCTGTGGAGAGCTCTCAAATAAGGGTGAACCTTCTGTCTCCCAAGGCTGTCCAGTCCACCTGTGGAGAGCTCTCAACTAAGGGTGAACCCTCTGTCTCCCAAGGCCATCCAGTCCACCTGTGGAGAGCTCTCAAATAAGGGTGAACCCTCTGTCTCCCAAGGCTGTCCAGTCCACCTGTGGAGAGCTCTCAACTAAGGGTGAACCCTCTGTCTCCCAAGGCCGTCCAGTCCACCTGTGGAGAGCTCTCAAATAAGGGTGAACCTTCTGTCTCTCAAGGCTGTCCAGTCCACCTTTGGGGAGCTCTCAAATAAGGGTGAACCCTCTGTCTCCCAAGGCCGTCCAGTCCACCTGTGGAGAGCTCTCAAATAAGGGTGAACCTTCTGTCTCTTAAGGCTGTCCAGTCCACCTTTGGGGAGCTCTAATTTTGGCACAGTGGATACAGTGCTGGGTCTGGAGTCAGGAAGACCTGAGGTAGCACCTACCTCACAGGACTTCTGTGAGGATCAGATGGAATCCTGGATATAAAGTGCTCTGTAAATCTAAATCTAGTTATACTTCTTATTAATAACATTTTATTACTTTTATTATGATGATGATGACACAGAGCTATAGCACAGATCCTGCTCATGATTTACAATTACTTCATTTACTAGACTTAACCTCACCCACAGACTCAGACTACTTGTTAATTAGATTGTAAACTCCTTGAGAGTGGGGACTGTCTTTTGCCTTTTTGTAGCCTCAGTGCTTAGCACAGTGCCTGGCATTTTGGAAGCCCATAATGAATGTTTATTATCTGACTGACTTGTTGACAGAAGGCAGCAAACCTGGGGGACTTAACCGGTTCTACATTATCATTCCTAAATGATATTGTCCAGGCATTCTGGCTTCTACAGCTCAGGTTTTGTGGATTTACCCTTGTTTCTACTTACAGCCTTTGCTTTAGAGTTTACTGTACATGGTTTGACTCCTATTCAATTGGAGGAATGAGCATCAGAAGATCCTAATTCTCTTGCGTGTTGGCCTGCATCTACTACTTCCACCATTCATATCAGGCAGCCCCAGTCTAGTTTCTGAACCTGTCCCTGCTTCGTATCTTGCTTCTGCTCCCAGACTCCTGCCCTACAGATGACTGGTCCCAATGTTCACTGTCATCTGACACACCCAGCTGAGCCTTGAGGTAGCTGAGTAAAACCCAAGGAAGCTGGTCACAAGTCCAGGCCAGTGTAAGATATTTGTAAAATATTTCCAGCATAGGGGAATTCCACAACTCCTTCACTTTTATTTCATTGTAATTATGCCACACAGAGCTCTGAGAAACCAATTAATAGTCTCATCTGCTTTTTGCAGATGAAGACACCAAGACAAAATGAGACAAAGGGACTTCGTCTAAGGTCAAACTGCCAAAGGTGGGATTGGAGCTATGTTGCTTAATCTACCATACCTTGGAACCTGTGAAAAAGAATTTTCTCTTTAAAGTCAGTTAGAATTTGGCCCACAAGCAATGTTTGTCTTAGGCAAATCAGAAAATACAGGGTAGAAAAGGAGCACTGGAATGAGAATGAGAAGATCTGGGTTCTGGTCCAGACCCTGCCCTGTGACCTTGGACCTTTATCTCTTGGTGTCTCAGGGACCTTAACTGTAAAATGAGAAGGCTGGATCAGATAACCTTTAAGGTAACTTCCAGTTCTAAATCAATGGTTTCTATGTTAATCCTGTCTCTGTCACAATCTAACTCTATTAACCTGAGCAATCCATCAAACCTCTTTGAGACTCATAAGCTTCAGTCTCCCCATTGGTAAAAGGAGGGATCTAGAATAATGTCTTAATGTTCCCTCCAGCTCTAAAATGCTAAGTTGTTTTATTTTTTGTTATTATTCTGATTATTATATATATATATTATTATTCATAATGTGATGATCCAGATTTACAAAACAAAAATTAGCTGAGTCTAGGATCAGAATAAATTCAGGCTCCAGGTTTTTTAAACCAATGCTAAGAAACCTGGTAAGGCTCTTTCTGACTTACAGAAATTCAGTGTATGCACAACTTTTGACTAGCCGAGGTTTAGAGAGTAAGACTGTCTCTGGGAGGTCCTCAGGTGGTACATGAAGGGATGACAGATCCCATTATAGCTCTTTGTTGGCATCTGCCAGGCATGTAATAGAGGATGGAGGGAGTAGAACCTGGGCCATGTGGTTCTAGTGCCCTAAAACTTTAGACAAGAGGCAGAAACTCAATCCTTTCTGAGCAAGCCTTAATAATTAATACTTCAAGACATCACCAAAAGCAGTTAATTTAAGGTAAGATAATGAACTCCCATGACCTATTGGCCTTGTTATACCATAAAGAAGCCAACTTCACTTTTACCCTCTTCTCAAATTGCTGATTTCTTCCCTGTGATTTACTCATTACCCAGCAGTCTCTCACTTCTTGAAATTCTTTAATAAAAACTTCAACTGCCTAGGCAATAACTTTCAAACCTGACAAAATTCACTAGTACATAAAATTCTTCTAAGCAGTGCCTTGTTACTTATGAAATGAAAATAGCATTAGATTTTAAAAATTTTATTTACATTCACTTTCAATTCAAATAAGAAAATAAGTCAAAACTGGCCCTTAACTGGGAAAGTACTGGACCAGGGTCAGAAGGCCTGATTCAACATTTACTAGCTGAGTGACCTTGAGTAAACCTCTCTGAATCCCAGTTTTTTCATCTGTAAAATGTGGATTATAAACCTTGTAGAACCTGTGGTTCATCAGCCCACACCCTGGGCTTTCATGGACACGGTTAATTCTTGATTGGGGAGGGAGGCTGCCCCCAAATCATTCCCTTTGGCTTCTTCACCTTTAAAAAGAGTTTCCTTTGAGAGTTTCAAAATACCAGAGCCTTTATGAAAAAGATGTTAAAATAAAAAGGGATTCATAGTAGCCCATATACAGATGATAAAATTTTCTTTCCCTTTCTGGTGAATCTCACCTTCTCCTGAGGGACCTATAACCAAGAGGTCTCAAATTGTGGTTACAAGGACCCCTGGGGGTCCCTGACACTCTTTCAGGGAGTCTTCAAGGCCAAAACTATTTTCATAATAAAACTAGGATTTTTTTTTTGCTTATTACAATACTCTTCATTTTTCAACTACATATCTGAGTGAGGCTAGATTTTTTTCATCTATTTCAACCAAAACAACATACCACAACAGATTGAATGCAGAAGCAGAGATGAGAATCCAGCTGTCTTCTCTTAAGTCAGACATTAAAAAAGATTTGCAAAAACATGTAAAGCAATGCTGTTCTTCATAGTGATTTTGTTTTATTTTGGAAAATACAGTTATTTTTAGGAAAATGTGACATTTATATTAAGATAATATGTTTATTCATTATTTTACTTGAGTTAATATTTCAAAATTGATCAATTTTAATTCCTAATTGAGTAAATATTGATAGATATAACCCACATTAACAAAAGTTCTTTTGGGGTAAAGAGTGTCAAAAGGTTTGAAAACAGCTGTTTTAGACCAAGGATTCTTAAATCTATGAACCACTTTGGTGGTAAAGTCTATAGATCCTTTCTTGGAATAATTTTTAAAAAGTGAATAAAGTGCATAGATAACAAAGGAAAAAAATTACTAAATCTACGAAAAAAGTTCACAGTCCCCAGGCTAAGAACTCCTGCTAGACCATCAGTTTCCAACTTTTTTTTGGTGTGCCCCATCATATGTATATATACACTATAAAACAAACTAAAAAAAAAGAAATTAAAAAAGGATGAAACAAATATGAAATAGCATTTTATTCCAGAATTAATACTTAAATGGTATCTGGGATCATCTCCAGTCATCCTGATCTATATCTGGCCACTGGACTCAGATGGCTCTGGAGGAGAAAGTGAGGCTGGTGACTTTGCACAGCCCTTCCTCCCATAAATCCAATTCACTTACAAGCCCCCTTCCTGATGTCATGGTCCTCTTTGAGAATGAAGGACAAACAACAATAACAATACTTAAATGTACCAGAGAGCAGAGGAGTGACATGATTAGATCTGCACTTCAGGAAAATGGCCATGGTAAATGTCTAGAGAATGAACTGGAGAGGGAAAGAACAGGATTTGAATCAGAGACCAATTAGGAGCTTATTATGGTCTAGGTGAGCAGAGATGCTTAACCTTCAGACTGAACTAGAGTAGTGGCTGCGTGAGTAGAGAGAAGAGAACAGAGAGAAAAGGTTAGAGAGAAACGAAAAGATTTTGCAAGTGGTTAGAAGTATGGGGTGAAGGAGAATGAGAAACTGAAGGTGACAATGAGGTTATAAATCTAGGTTATTGAAAGAACGGTGAGGCCCTCAATAAAAGAGATTTGGAAGAAGGGTATTTTTTGAAGGAGAGGTGGGAGAAAAATAATGCAATGATGATAATAAGGCAAGAGGAGTCTAGAAGAAAGACCTGAGTTCAAATCCTACCTCAGACACTAGCTGTGAAACCCTGGGCAAGTCACTTAACCTGCATCTATTTTAATTTCTTCATTCACATGATGGAGATAGTAAGACCACCTGCTTCATAGGATTGTGAAGATGAAATGACAACACATGTAAAACATTCTGCAAACTTGAAAGCATTTTTAAAGTGTTAGTTATTATTAATTATAGCAAGGATGACCATCCTAAATTATTTGACAACCTTTTACTCTGATGCATTATTGTAGGTATGAGGAGACAACCAGGATCTCTCAAAGATTTCCAGCAAATTGGAAATTCTGGCAAATTCTATCACACTGCAAAGGTGTGCAGTATGGTCCTTGTCCCACACTATGCCTGCATTCTCAGGCCCAGCCTGCCTAAGTACAGAAAAGGCTTTTCACCAGTAGACTGACCACATGGTGACAAATTATTGGGCCACTGTGACACATGGAACAAAGACATATATGCAAATGTTCTCACCTTCTCCTCTTTCTCCTTCAAGGTGTTTTCTTTTTCTGCAGTTACAGGGAGTGCTAAAAGAACACTAAGAACCACATAGCTTTTTAGACTGCTTGATAAAAGCATTGACTTAACCATTGATACTCCACATGCGAGATCCTTGTTCAACGACCCTCAATGGACATACAACCGAAGGAACTGAGTGTCATATCCATCTTGACATTCTTGCTATAAATGAAGGGGGAAAATGCTACAGCAAAATGGAAAGGTGGCAATGAAACAGTTGGTAGAAATTATTTTATTGAGTCCAAATAGAGCAGGCTCATTATTTCATGGAACATTTAGCCACCTCCTGTTTCAGTATTCTCATGATCATTTACCTAAAAGCTACCAAAAAATATAACTGTAACTTATGTAATTATCACGTTGCAGAGAATGAGGAAATGTTACTGATAATTTATTAATTCCTTCCAATTAAATCAACATGTAACTTAAAATTCAGTGACTTCAAGGAATAGCTGGGTATAGGGGACATATGAAAAACAATGGTCAGGGATATGTAATGATAGAAGCCAAAGGCTGTCCCATGACTAATATAACAATATTTTTTTTTCCAAGAAGACATTTGGGAGAAATGGTGACATCAAATAATATCACAAAAAGAAACTGATTACCTTCTAACAGACAGGAAATGACTGGTTACTAATGTGGAAGTCATTTTTGAATCAGCTGTCTGTTCACAGTAAGACCATGAACTTGTCAGAGCAAAGATAAAAATCAATATGATACCAGAAGAAAGGACAACAGCAACAAAAAGGTGTGCAATTGAGGCAACAACTTCACTTATTTAGATAAATTTCTGATGCCACCAGAGTAAAAGTCATTAAAAACAGTGACCAGACCATCACCATTTCCTAAGGAAAGTTTAGCCAGTGCAAATCAATCAACACAAGAAAACCAAACTATTCTAGAAACTGCCTCAACCAGCAAAGGCTTGATCTCCTCAAGACACAGAAAGATACAGCATTTAAGAGGACAACTGCTATTGAATATAAAATTGTTTATTAAGTCTCATGGAGAAATATTACAAAAGATTATATGCAGTAGGCCCCCATATAATTGTGATAAGCTACAGAGGAGTAAAGGTGTGCCCTCTTTGGCCCTGATAGGTTTGTAGGCTGTAAGGCGCAAGGATAGATGCAATTCTATGGATGCAATGCTTTGAGTTGCCATTTTGCAAAGCTAGAAGAGACCATAGTTTTTCCCTCACAGCATAAACTTCCTTGGTACCTTATTTCCCAGCTACTCATTTGTAGAAGACCAGTGAAATTTAGAGTAAAAACAAACAACATACACACTCTGTTTGGTATAGAAATCTATCTTAACCTACAGGGAAGTAGGATGGGAAAGGGGAAAGAAAAGGGAAACAGGAGAGGGGCTGATAGAAGAGAGGGCAGATTGAGGGAGGTGCTGGTCAGAAACAAACAAAACTGGGAATCCCTGAATCTCAGAGCTATGGTATTAGTAAGCAAATAGACCAACTATTATCCTAAGGCGATTAAGATTTGGAAAACTTGCTCAACAGTCACCATCAATTAGAGTATGGTCTTTGACAGAGGGGACCTAGCCCTGAATCCAGAAAAGTAAGAAAAAGAAAAAAAGGAGCTATATTTTTCTACACTGCTACCTGTTGTCTAGGAGATGGGAAACAAGAAACACAAAACAAAATCTCAGAGCTGAGCCAAAAGAATAGAACTGCACAGACTCTATCTTTTTTTAAACTGAGCAATACTTTGCACAGCCCCGTGATTCTTCATAAAACAATTTTAAACATAGATGTGTTTCCAGTGGTGCTGTGTAGATACTTCTGAAGTATTAAAATTCCAGGTACATCATGGGTATGACTAGCCTTCCCTCTAGAATAACACATGAAAAGTAGCACAAGTGATATCATTAAAGAGATGGATGACTGAGAAATGAGACGGGCCAGTCATGTTATGAGATGGAGGGATAGGCAATAGACAGCCCATGTAGTTCATTGATGTCCGTACAATGGTAAGAAGTTAACAGAGGGTTAACAGAAAAATGCCCAGAATGTTGGGTGGCTCCCCTATCCCCCTCCTATGAAGGGTTTGGGAAGAACATGGACCATAGTCACACAGGATGAGAGGGCATGGATGGGCTGCTGGAGGGAGTACCCAGAGGAGACTACTGCTCCCACAATGTATCAATGTACTCTGTTATAATACATGAAATAATTTTCATCATTTATACCCAGAAACCAGCAAGAGTATTGCCAAAGATCTCTTCTTCCCCAGTTGTAATTCTCCCCAGGGCACAGGTAAGCCTCCCAGGAGAACAAGACGGAGTAATGTCTTGATGAAAGGAGAGTGAAATGGTTAAAAATTCACCCCAGCTCTTTTATATTCCAAACACTGATGCAGTTTCTTTCTCAAATAACCATCCTGACTTCACTCAAAGGGCCTAAGCGTGGATTCCTTAGCCAATCAGCTCTCCTCTTTAGTGTTAGCCCAAAGGTCAGCACCTTTGTTTTCAGAGGTTCAAAGCACTTTACTAATATCCCCTCATCTCATAAATGAGATAATATTTGTAAAAAGCTTTTCAAACCTTAAAAAGCACTATGTAAATGTTAGCTATTATCATAGATCTTCACAATATACCTGAGAATTTGGCAAGAGAAAATGCATAATCTGTGAGCTAGTGACACAGGGATCCTCGCTGTTCTCTCAGAAAACAATCCAGCTCTCAACTCAATTTTCTGTAGCTGTCTTTCAAGCCTGGAATACTGTCCCTTCTTATCTCCACCTCCTAGATTTCCTAACTTTCTTCAATTCCCATGTAAGAGCCTATCTTCTATGAGAAGCCATTCTTGATCTCTCTTAATGCTAGTGCCTTCCCTCTATCGATTACACCCAATTTATTCTGTCTCTATCATATTTGTTCAGAGTTGTTTACATACTGTCTCTCCCATTAGACTGTGAGCTTTCTGACAGGAGGGGCTGTGTTTTACCTTTCTTTCCAGTGATTACACAGCTCCAGATACATAGTAGGAGCTTAATAAAAGCCTGTTGGCAGCTAGGTGGCACAGTGGATGGATGGCTAGGCTTGGAGTAAGGAAGACTCATTTTTATGAGTTCAAATTTGACTTCAGATACTTAGTAGCTGTGTGACCCTGGGCAAGTCACTTACCTTTGTTCACCTCAATGCCTTACCTATAAAATGAGCTGAAGAAGGCAATGACAAACCACTCCAATATTTGTGCCAAGAAAGCCCCAAATGGGGTCAGGAAGACTTGAGCAACTCTAGCAGCAGCAGCAACAGCTTATCGAAACTACCAAGATTCTACTCCTCACAGGTGGGCACTTGTATGACTTGTCCCAATTACCAATTACTAAAAAGAGCAAAACTGTTTCTCCCTCATTTATTTATCAGTTATTTCTTCATTCCTGCCATAAGCAGAGTACTACTGTGTTAGACACTGGGTAGATATAAAGCTTAGCTAAAATGTAGATACTTATCTTCATGGAGTTTCCAGTCTAGGAGGGGAATAAGGCAGAGATGCAGAGAGTGATCATTAGAGGTACTCAGAACAGAAAAAAAAAAACCCCACAAGAAAAGTATTTCATATTGTTTTAGTGTTTCATAGTTATTAAGCATTTCATGTATAAATCATCTCAATAGGTCTTACAGGTATGACCAGGACTGTTACCCCATATCACAGATGGGGAAACTGGGATTAAGAGAGATGGAGTGGTTTGCCTAATGTCACACAGGATTTAGTGGTGGAGCTGGGGATGGAAGCTAGATTTTCAGCCTCCTGGTCCTGGGAACTTTCCCTCACTCATGAACCTGCTGAAGTAGTGTCTTCAACTGCGACCTCAATGTCCTAATCATTAGCTCATACTGCCTCTTTTTGGCTTACTTTGTGAAATCTTTAAACTAAATAATGGAGAGGTCATGACCCCAGGTAAGCCTCAAACTGCACTTAGAAGCTGGCCTCATATTCTGGAATTTCTTGTTGGATTAGCTAGCCCTCCTTCATTCCCAAGGTTACCCTAAGTGCTGTCAGAAGCCCAATGTACTGAGATTTCCCGTTTAAAAGGCAGAAATATTTTCCTCTTCTCTTCATATCTCTGAGATGAGTGATCCTAATGTATTTTAACTCATGGAACTACAGGGCTTACAAAGTATTTAAACTCATTTTTGTTTTGCACATGTTTGCCCAGACAGCCAGAGGTCTAGCAGAATATTGATAGGAAGAGTCAGCATGTTTACACTGGGGATGCCAGGTGTTTCATCAATGCCTGCCAAAGATCATTATGGGGGGGGGTAGGGGGTGATAGGTAGAGTCAGCCAGTGTCCTTACCATCCATGAGAGGGGGACAGTCAATAGCCGGGACTGGTTGGAGCTTCACTGAGATGTTCTCAGGCTCCTCAAGAGGAACAGGAAGCTGGGGTATTACTTTAGCTAGCTGAAAGAACTATCTATACTCAGAGATCTGATGGGTACTTCTCAGGATATTTCTGAATTTCATCTCTTCTTAAGAGGAGATGGTCAGCAACCTTTACTTTTTGGAGTAGGTTTATGTCTGCCCTCTGTTCCTCAGAACGATCCCAGGGCACGGAGCTCCAGTTTAAAATGTTGTCACCCCTTTTCTCATGAGAAACACAAGACTAAAAAAGACACTGTTCCTGGCATTATTTAGTAAGAAATAATTTTCCTTAGCGGTAGATAGATCATTGAGAAAGGACTCATTTTCTATTAACTACAACTTCCTCTTCCCAGCAGCCTGATATAGGTAACACAGATCTCATACCAAGGTAGTGTGATGGCATATCTTGCTTCAGACTCTTAGCAGCTATGTGACTCTGGGGAGATCATTTCACCTTTCTCAGTCTCATTTCCTCATCTGTAAAATGGGGGTAATAATAGCACCCACCTCACAGCATTGTTGTAAGGATCAATTAATATATCATACATAAAATGCTTTGTGAACCTTAAGGATACATAGAAATGCTAGCTATTATTATTTTTTTCCATCACCATAATTTCTGGATACTTTCCTGGGGGAACCACAACATTTTAGAATTTATTGCTTGGATCAGTATGGGAACTCAAAACCCTGAGGGTAGATTGAGCCACATAGAAACAGCCTCAGTAATAGAAACGTGATATAGGAGAAAAAGCATTGGTCTTAATGCCAGAAGACCTGAGTTCCAGACCCAGCTCTGACATCACTTACCAGCTCTGTGACCTGGAGCTAATCATGAGCTTCTCTGAGATATGACTTCCTCACCTAATTAAAGGGGAATAATAATAGCTGTATTCTGTGTGGTGCTATGGCTTTAAGCAGGTACCAATGGCTTTGAAGTCAGAGGGCCTGAGTTCAAATCCCTGGCACTGCCACTAACTACTTGCATGATTTAAGCTGATTTATTTCACCTTTCTTGGCTGGGGCAGATTAGATTAGACAAGGTGTCATCAGGGCAGCTAGGTGGCATCATAGTGCCTACAGTGCTGGGTGTGGAGTCAGGAAGACTCATATTCATGAGTTCAAATCTGACCTCAGGCACTTACTAGCTGTGTGACCCTGGGCAAGTCACTTAATCCTGTTTGCCTCAGTTTCCTCATCTGTAAAATGATCTAGAGAAGGAAATGGCAAATCACTCCAAGTATCTTTGCCAAGAAAACTCCAAATGGGCTCACCAAGAGTTGTACAATAACAACAACAGCAACAGAGGTGTCTTAGAGCTTTAAATCTGTGATCCTATGATTTCCTACCTCATTTGATTATGGAAAACACTTTGGTGTTAGGAAAACACTTTGCAAAGCTCTCTACACATCTCAGTTGTTAGTGTCTTTTCATATGACGGTCACTTGGGGTACTCTAGAGGTAGGGCAGGAGATGGTAGCATAGCAAAGGAGTTCAAAGTATTGGCCAGTAACAATGCTCTTTGGGAGGACTGCGGCAGAGTTGGCCATGTCTGAAGCCCCCGTCTGGCATCAGTCTACCAACCCTGCTGGCCCTACGTTGTCCCTCCTAGTTTTGTCCCATCACGAAACTCAGGATACTGGGTAGACTAGAAGGACAAGTACTGAAAACTAAGCTGGTCCTCCGCTCATGCCTCACCCGTCCAGGGGCCATCTTGCACAAGTCAACTCCCCTCCCTTTTTCATATTGTCAAAGCTCCAAGTGGGGCTGAAATAGCAAAGCTCATTTAGCCATCCTGCCAATCCCACTTATTGTCCCTGGGCTGAAAAGGCAATGTTATTCTACAGGGGAGATAAAAGTTAATCACAGATTATGTCTGCCCTGAAAATATTGATGACTTCATTCACCTGAGTACACACCCTCAGGGGAAATGTTCACAATGCATCAGTCACCAGACCAGTCCAGCCAGTTTTCTACTTTTTTTTCTTCTAAATTTTAGCACTGGTAGGAGTGCTAGAACTAGATATTAAACTCATGAAGGGAGCATTCACAGAAGCTGGGTGGGCTCGAGGCAGGCCCTCAGACCTACTGTGTGTAGCCAGCCCATGGCCTTGTCTAGACAGTCCACAAGAGTCTGTGTCTGTTTACATTCAACACCTGCATTTTGACAAACAGACTCACACAGCATGCTCTCCCTCTACCCTCCTTTTCTCCTCCTCCCTCCCTGAGTACAATCTTTATCTATCTGCATCATCTCCCGGGCAGTCTAGAAAACAGAAAGCCAGACGCTAAGGAGCTGAGACAGTAGTTATGGAAATAAAAGTGCCTGTTTTCAGAAGCATGAACCATTTCTTAGTGCTGACCAGTCAGGTTTGGGAATGAGGGAATTTATCCCCTCAAGTAGAATGGAAGTTGGATAAAATTCAAACAGTGTTTTAAATATATTTTTAACAAGTTTTTATAGTTTGGCTCCAAAGTGGTGGATAAAGTAATGAAGGGCACATCAGGAACCAAGAGAGGCTAAAACTACATGGCCCTGAGAAGACTTAAATTATTAAGCACAGACGCTGGAGCCAATCAGATCTCTGAATTCACAAAATAACCTAACCTTGTTTAGAAAACTAATTAGCTTCATGTCACACCAGGATATCGTGTCCATCTCATGTTTCTGAAAGGAGGTGAGGCTCCACCTTGTCTTGCTAAAATATTGATGTCTTTTCACTAAATTACATAAAAGAGATCAAAAGTCACTGAATCATGTGGCAGCAAACACTTAGCTTGAGCCCAAACATGTAAGGCTTCAAATAGATGATGATAATAATGAGAATACTTGGTTTTTCCTCTTGTAATCCAGACCCAATTAAAAGGCGTTAAAAGGCATTAAAAGCAGAGGAGAAAAAAAGTCACCAAAATGGATAGTTCTGTATTATACTGAGAGGCAGTACATTGTTATTGTTCAGTTGTTTTCAGTCATGTCAGACTCCTTATGACCTTTTGGGGATTTTCTTGGCAAGAATACTGGAGTGGCTTGCCATTTTCTTCTCCAGTTCATTTTACAGATGTAGAAACTGAGGCAAACAGGGTTAGGTGACTTGTACAGGGTCACACAGCTAGTAAGTGTCCGAGGCCAGATTTGAACTGAGGAAGACTAGTCTTCCTGGAGTCTGGCATTCTCTCGACTGCACCACCCAATAAAGTATGGTGGAAAGGACTCAGGACTCGGGAGTTTCAAGAAGTGGGTTTGAGTTTCAGATCTCTTTCTCACTAGAAAAATGATAGCTGACAGTTATGCTTTAAGGTTTGCAAAGTATATGTATGCACATGTATGTGTACATATATAAACATACATACACACGAGTGTATAAGTACACACGTGTGCGTACACCCATATGCGTGCATGCATGTGTGTATATATGTATAGTTATATATTTGCATGTGTATCCATACATATTTAAGCCCAACAACAGCCCTATGAAGTAGGTGCTGCAGGTATTATCTCCACTTCACAGATGGAAACAGGAAACAGGCTCTGAGAGGTCATTTCCTTGTCCAGTCAAGTCACCAGTTCTTTTTTAGCTCCCCCTTTTATAGTTCTATAGGTTTGCAGAGGGCTTTACCAAGAGTATCTCATCATATCCTCACAAAACCCTTGAGAGATAGATGTTATTAAGCATATTTTAGAGATTAGGAAATTAAAGGAAACAGAGGCTAAATAACTTTCTCAGGGTCACACAGGGTCTGCACTCAGGTCTTCTTGACTATATCGAGTGCTCTAGTCACTGTCGACTACCTAGCTGCCTCTAGTCATTTATCAGACTGTATGTATTTGTATACATATAAGACTGTATGTATTTGTATGTATATCAGACTGTGTGTATTTGTATACATATTAGACTCTATTGCTGTATTTAAGGCACCATGGCAGATGCTGAGGATACAGAGACAAAAACAAAACAATGCCGTGACTCAAGGACCATACTACTGACACAAACCCAGCAAGGAAGGATCAGAAGCAGGATTCAAACACAGATCTTCCTGTCTCCAAGTCTAACACTTATCCAATATGCTACTATGATGCAGTTTCAGGAAAGTAAAGGAATCACAGAATGTTATACTTGGAAAGGACCTTAGAGTCACCTGGTGTAACTTGTCACTTCTTTATTTACAGCTTAGGAAATGGAGGTCCAGAGAGATAATGCAACTTCATAGAGCTAATAAGTGATAGTGGTAGAATTTGAACCCAGATCTTTCCCCAAATCTAAGTATCTTTCCAGCACACTTCCCTATAAAATGAGGAGAATATAATTTTCACCATTTAACTCATGAAGTTATTGTGAAAATCAGAGAAGATCATGTATAGAAAGGCCTTTGTAACAATTAATAGGTTTTAAAATTATATTGTATTATAGAAGTAGGAGCTATTGTTATCATTTTATTTTTGGGAAAAAATCAACAAATATGTAAAGGATTAGATAATGGTGCTTATAAAAGTACCTGGAATTATTTATCAACACAAAAAAAGAGTAGAATGGCTTAATAACACTTTTCAAGGCTATGACAGTATACTTTATGAAGGATAGTGATTAACTCATCTTTATTTTTCACTGAAGACCAATCAAGAAAAAGGATTTTAAATTGTGGCAAAAAATATTCAAGAAAGAAAACAAAAAATGTGTAGATCCCATTGAAAAGCCTTCTAGAACTCTCTGATAGAAAAGACCCAAAAAGAATGCATTTCTATGATTTTAGTTGGGCTTCCTAGGCCTGTCTTCTTTATCTCTAACTCCTCACTGATATGAATCTTCCACTTCAGTCAAAGTGGTTCCCAAAACATGCTATTTGCTTTTGGGCCATTGGACTTTTGTTCACATAATTCCTTCTGCTTGAAATTTCCTTTCCACACCTTTCTGTGAATCTAAATCTTATTTTTTCCCTTTTTTGCAAGACTTGGTTCAAGTCTTATTCCATCTGTCAAGTTGTCCTCGACTACTCTTGGTTATTAGGTAAAGTTTGAACATTTGTAGCAAATAGTTTTGATCCTACCCATTTTGAATTGTTATCTATACAAAAGTTTAGCAACCTCTCTGGGACTACTTTCCTAATTCCCACTTGCACTGGCAAATCAGGTGTCCAGAAGACAGCTAGCTACTTCTACTCAGTGTTCTGGAGATAGCTCTGAGGCACTATCATTCATGAGCCCCCACCAGTGTTTACCCTATTGATTATTAGCCAGACTTAATTTGCTTTTAGAAAGGATACTTACTGAACAATTTTAGCAAGGACAATTGCTATAGAAACATCCCCCTTAACTAGAGGTACATTTTCTTGTGCTTTACTCTCTGACATGTACTCTTTAATCCATAATCCAATGACTTTGAACTCTTGGCTGGTCTACAAACAAGACACTTCATCTTTCAGCTCTGGGAATTTTTTCTGGCTATCCCCTATGACTGGAATGTTCTCCCTCCTTGGTTTCCTTTAATCTCAACTGAATTCCTATCTTCCCCAGGAAGCCTTCCCCAACATTTCTCAATCCTGGTGCCTTCCCTCTATTAATTATTTCCTATTTATCCTGTATGTGGCTTCTTTTGTATATATTTGTTTGCATGCAGGCTCCCCTATTAGACTGCAAGCTCCTTGAAAGGAGACACTATCTTTTGCCTCTTCTTATATCCCCAGCTCTTAGCACAGTGCCTGGCACACAGTAGGCACTTAATAAATGTTTATGGATTAATTGATTTCTCCTTGCATACACTGGTAAGGGTGGATGCAAATTTAAAGAGCAAATATGGCCTAAGGGTACACCCATAGGTCCTATTTACTGGAGATTCTTTTTATCCCTTCTCGGGTCTTCCTCATGTTTCCCTTAGGTACAGCTCTGATCAGCTCTAAGAATCAGAGTCCTTATAGAATCTTGAAACTGCCTTTCCTTGATATGTCTAATTTGATCTCAGTGTGTCTCTTAGCCCCTAATGCAGACACTGCTATCAGTCACTGCTTTTTCTAGCTCTCGTGGGCTTGGCTGCTAATGAGAACTGCAGATACTCTAATCTTTGGAAGTTCACAAGATCACTTGGTCAATGGGGGACAGGGGCGGGGGAGGGAGGAGTGGTAGAGAGAAACTGGTTCCTTCTTTCCTCACCCCTAACTCCATAGCAGTTCCTTACTGGGAATCCTTCCCTATGACTCAGCTGACTTGCTGACTGGATTATGCAATATGAAGAGACTTATTGTATCATAATAATATCTGATTCTTTCATCCAATCACATATTTCCTTCATATCATCTACTTTCATCCAATGACCCAAAGCCTTTATGATTCTTTTAAAATCATTAAATTAATTTACATTTTATTATATTACATTATTTTAGTATTACATTAATGCTACCTTATATTAATTGATTGGTTTAATCCATGTATCTGGGTCTTCCGAAATTACATTAATTGGGGTACCTACCCTTATATTATGAATCTCCAACTAATCTCTAATAAAATTGGAACGACTGAAGGGCAAGGGTGACACCTTTTCAAAACATTACAGAATTTCAGAGTTAAAAAGAGACTTCAGTAGTCATCTAATTCAAACCTTATATGGTACCTTGTAAATCACACTGGCTTTGGAGTCATAGGAGCTAGTTTTAAATCCCACTTTTGATACTTAAAACTACATGACCTTAGACAAGTCACTTAACCTCAGTGTGTTTCAGTTTCCTCCTCTGTAAAATAAGTAGGCTGGATTAAGGAACCCCTGAGATCCCTGCTGTCTCTAGAACCATGATGCTTTGTGATTTTTAGCTAAAAAATAATTCTCTTTATAACATCCCATTGCAAGGAGTCAAGCCCTTGCCCGAAGATCTCCAATGAGGGGGAAGCAATTGTCTCCTGAGGCGTCCCATTCCTCTTCTGGATGGATACATCGTGATATTAGGTTTTTGTTTACGTCAATGCTAAATTTGGCTCTTTGCAACTCCCACACAGCTTCTAGTTCTGCTGCCCAGGGCTAAGAAGAACAAGTTTAATTCTCTCTTCTAGGTGAAAGCTTTCCGAATACTTTAATACAGTCCCTCCTCCCCACCCCACACCTTCTCTTCTCTAGACTAAACATTCCAAGCTCCTTCAACCAATTCTGACATTATAGCATTAGAGGTCTTTTTACCATCTTATTGCCTTTCTCTGGATTTTCTTCAGACTTTACATATCCTTCATTAAATGTGGAAAATGGAACATAATACTCCAGAAATTAACTATCCAGGACAGACTTTTAAATCTCCATATTCCCAGCAGGTGAGGAAACTACATAGCACAGTGAATAAAGCATTGGGTTTGAAATTAGGAAGATTCATATTCAAGAGTTCAAATCCAGCATCAGACACTGCCTGTGTGACCCTGGGCAAGTCACTTAACCTTGTTGGCCTCAGTTCCTCATCTGTAAAATGAGTTGGAGAAGGAAATGGCAAACCACTCCAGTATTTTTGCCAAGAAAATCCCAAATGGGGTCACAAAGAATCAGATACAATTGAACAATCACAAAATTCTCAGTATACATTATAGAATATGCCATACAAGTACTGATACTTCAAAAGAACCATCAATTAACAAATATTTATTAAGTGCCTATTACATAGGCTAAGCCCATTTCACTGGAATGGGTACTCCATCCACAGTTTCCTTTCATTTTAGATTTTTTTTCCTTTTATGCTTCTACGACTAAGATCTGGACCTCCCCCCACCCTATGCCCAACCTTCATCCTCCTTTCTAGGCCTAGTCCCACTTTCTTAATACTACCTCTTCATCCCTGACAAACTGGTCCCAACAGAAGAATTAGATTACCACTTGAACCCCATTACCACTTTCAGAGTCTCCCTTTTCTGCCATTACTCAGCAATGTCTCCTCCCTTCAAGGTTCACTTTCATCCAGATTCATTGCCCAGTCCAGATCTTGGTGACTATTATCTATTTATATGTAAGAAATTCTCCCTCTCTCCTCAATGAATTCAATGTCTGGCTCACAGTCTCTTTCTTGAATCCAATTCAAGTTGTTACATTAGGGAACTTTAACATACATGCTGAGGTTCCCTCAAATTCTCTAACCTCCCAGTTCCTTAAGTTATTCAACTGTTATTACATATTCCTCTATTCCACCATGGCTATACATGGGATGGCAACATCTTTGATCTTGACATTTCCCCAAAATATTTCACTTCCATGTTTAATAACTGAAATTCCTTTACCTGATCAAAATTTGTTATTATTTCATCTTTGTTATGCTTTATTATAATTTAATCTGGTTTTTGTCTTCATTGGAACTGCAAATACTTCCATTCCATGGTACTTAGCTCCTACCTCCAAGGTTGGTTGGAAAGATCAAATGAAACAATATTTGTAAAGTGTTTAGCACAGTGCCTGGCATATAGTAGGTGCTTTATAAATGGTAGTTATTGTTGTTGTTACTACTTTATCAGGATACCATTCCTTCTCAGGATATAATCTCCTTCCTTTTCAATCCTTTAGTGAACCAGTTCAGCTCTAAATAAACCTATAATACTCTTGAATTCCTTGCTCCCCTGTTATATTGCTATGCACATCTTGCCAAGTCCCAATCCTGGGATATTCCCACATTCTGCTGCCTCGATACTCACTAATATGCTGCTGAATAGAACTAGAAGTCATACAACTGTGATGACTGTGTCCATTCCAATCATTTTTATAGTGGCCTTAAATTGGATTTGAATTGGACCTTCACAAGACAAATGAGAATTATATTGAAACTTAATTAAACCTTCACAAGGCAATCTTCTCACTCCTAAGTGATTTTTTTTCCCAGTCTCCACAATGGCCATAGTTCTTTTTTTTCTTGATCTTTTTTAAGTTTTTAGTTTAAATCATTCATTTCCACAAGATTTTGAGTTACAAATTTCCTCCCCATTTATCTCCTACCCACCACCCAAAAAGAATGATCCCACTGAATACCCCCTCCCCCAATCTGCTCTCTCCTATATCTTCCTCTATCCCCCCTCTGACTTTCCAGTAGGGCATGGTGGATCTCTATGCCCCAGTGCCTGTATATCTTATTTCCCATTTACATGTAAAATACTAATATATATGTATATATTTTTTAAACATTTGATTTTAAAATTTTGAATTCCAGATTCTTTCCCTATCTCCCTTACTGGGAAGATAAGCAATTCAATATAGGTTGTACATGTGTAGCCATGAAAAACATTTCTATAGTGGGTATATTGTGAAAGACTAACTATATTTCCCTCCATCCTATCCCACCCCTACTTGTTCTATTCTCTACTTTGTTCAAAAGTGGGTGCTTCCAACTTCCCTACCCCCAAGCCTGCCCTCTCTTTCATCATCCTCCCTCTCATCCCCTTCCCCCCTACTCACCTGTAGGGTGACATACCCTATTTAATGTGTATGTCATTCCCTCCCTAAGCCAAATTCAATGAGAATAAGTTTGTCTCATTCCCTTTTGCCTTCCTGTCCTTCCCCTCCATTATAACAGTTTTCCCTTGCCTCTTCTATATGAGATAATTTACCCCATTCTGTCTTTCCCCATCTCCTCTCCTTATATTCCTCTCTCACCTCTTAATTTAACATTTTAAGCATCATCCCTTCCTATTCAATTGGTCCTGTGCCCTCTGCCTATGTATACCTGTACACATATGTACACACACTCACATAATGTATTCATACTCCCATACACCCTCCTATATAGACATATATATATGTATGTATATATATATATCTACACACACACACATATACACACACACATACATTTCTATTCCCTTCAACTATTTTCATACTGTGAAAAGTTTCATAAGTTACAATTATAATTTTTCCATATATGAGTGTAAATAGTTCAACTTTGAAAAGTTCCTTATGATTTCTTTTCCCTGATTACCTTCTCATGCTTCTTTTGCTCTTGTATGAGAGTCAAATTTTCTATTCAACTCTGTTTTTTTCATCAAGAATGCTTGAAAGTCCTCTATTCTGTTGAATGACCATATTTTCCCCTGAAACATGATACTCAGTTTTTCTGGGTAGGTGATTCTTGGTTTTAATCCCAGCTCCTTTGACCTCCGGAATTTCATATTCCAAGCCCTTAGATACCTCAGTGTAGAAGCTTACAGATCCTGTGTTATCCTGATTGTGTTTCCACAACATTCAAATTGCTTCTTCCTGGCTGATTGTAACATTTTCTCCTTGATCTGGAAACTCTGGAACCTTGCTATAATATTCCTAGGAGTTTTCTTTTGGGGATCTTTTTCACGAGGTGATTGGTAGATTCTTTCAAGCTCTATTTTGCCCTCTGGTTCTAAAACATCAGGGCAATTTCCCTTGAGAATTTCTTGAAGGATGATTTCTAGGTTCTTTTTTTTTATCATGGATTTCTGGTAGTCCAATAATTTTTAAATTATTTCTCCTGGATCTATTTTCCAGGTCAGTGGTTTCTCCAATTAGATATTTCACATCACCTTCTATTTTTTCATTTGTTTGGATCTGTTTAATATTATCTTGTTTTCTCATAAAGTCACTAGCTTTCCATTTGTTCCAGTCTAATTCTGAAGCAATGATTCTCCTCAGTGAGCTTTTGAGATTCTTTTTTCATCTGGCAAATTTGGCTTTTTAAGGCATTCTTCTCCTCATTGGCTTTTTGAGCCTCTTTTGCCATTTGAGTTAGTCTATTTTTTAAGGTGTTATTTTCTTCAGTCAGGTTGTTGACTCTCTTTCATAATTTTCTTGCTTAATCCTCATTTCTCTTCCGAATTTTCCCTCTACTTCTCTTATTTTGTTTTCAAAATCCTTTTTAAGCTCCTCTATGGCCTGTAATCAGCTCATATTTTTCTTGGAAGCTTTTGGTGCAGGAGTTCTGACTTTGTTGTCTTCCTCCTGTTCCATACTTTGATCCTTTTTGTCCCCAAAATAGGAATGTAAAGTTAGATTGCTATGCTTGCTTTGCTTCCTTTGCTTGCTTATATTACCATCCAATTACTTGACTTTCGATCTTTTTGCCACAGTAGAACTCTGCTATCAGAGGGGGAGCTTTATCCCAAATGCTGGGGTTTTCACAGCTGCTGGAGCTATTAGTTGGGTACCCTCTCTGAAGCCTCTACAAGCTCTGGCAAACTGGTCGTGCACCCCAGGACCTTCCACCTAGACCACAATCCAGATCCAAGCAGGTAAAAGCAAGAATGATTACCCCTCAGACTGATCACTTTGTCCCCCTACAATCTGTAGGCCAGGAGCTCTGAAGCAACCATATGGCGGCAGCTCCACAGCTGTGACACCTCAGCCACTTCTCCTTCCAGGAGGTAAAGGCCGGACTGCACTCCTGACCTCCTGGTTCACAAAGTCCACACTGCACTGACCTCTCACTTTGTCCTTAGCATCTATGGGTTGCTAATTCTGCAAACCACCACAGCTGCTGGTGATCTGAAGTCCCTCCAGCCAGTGGCTGGTTGTGGCCACCCTGACGCTAAAACCTCTCGCTCACGAGGGGCTGGGCTTGGCTCCCAGAGTGCTGCACTGGCCCCTTCCTGCTGGCCTGCTGGACTATCTTCAGCAGGAAGTTAGCTTCTCTCTCTCATTTTGTGGGTTCTGTTTCTACTCCCCCATCTTGACTCCCGCCCATAGTTCTAAACCTTCCCTTCTTTCCCAAAACCTTCTGATCAAACATTCAACAAATATTTATTAAATGTATACTATGTGTCAGTTACGTTGGTAAGCAGAGATATAAAAAAGGAGCAAAAACATGGTTCCTACTTTCAAGAACTGGGCAGCAAGGTGCTGAAGCTTATCTAGTGCTGGACCTGGAGTCAAGAAGACTCATCTTCCCAAGTTCATATCTGGCCTTAGACACTTATTAGCTGTGTGACCCTGGACAAGTCATTTAACTCTGTTTACTCATCTGTGAAATAAGCTGGAAAAAGAAAGGGCAAACCACTCCAGTGTCTTTGCCAAGAAAACTCCAAATAGAGTCATGGAGATTCAAACACTACTGAAAAATGGTTGAACAATAATGTTCTCAATAAGCTCAGATTATAATGGAAAAAAATATGTCCCTAAAATGTAGGGATATCTCCCTCTCTCTCTCTGTCCCTCTCATAAGTGGAAGGTAATCTCAAATGGAAGGCACTGATGTGTGTGTGTGTGTGTGTGTGTGTGTGTGTGTGTGTGAGAGAGAGAAGAGCTGTGCTGAGGTGGAAGGCCTAATGATAAAGGTTAGATCTGAACCAAGTCTCGAAAGAAGCCAGAAAGTGAATAAGAAGATCATTCTATGGATAAGGAAAAGCAAATGAAAAGGTACTGGGAGATACAGCATAGAGTGTGAGGAACAGCGAGAAGGCCAGTGTCACTGAATCATAGAGTACATGAAGGGAAGTAAAGTGTAAAAACAATGGATATTGGACCTTAAAGACAATAGAGAGCCACTGGGATTTATTGAACAGAGGGGTGGGCCTGGGGGGATGTGACATAACTAGACCCACACACTCTAGAAAAATCACTCTGGCAGCCAAGGAGAAGAGAAATTGGAGAGGAGAAAGACTGAGGCAGGGATACAAACCATGCATTCTAATAGTCCAGGTGTGAAGTAATGAGGATCTGCATCAGGTGGGGTATGCTAAGTCATAGAGAGGGTGGAGGTCTATTGGTAGAGAGACCTCCTTCATCTGGACATTTCCCACACCAATGAAATCACAAGTACATGCTATTTCACCCCCGCCCCATCTTAGGATGTAAATTCTTGAGTTCAGGCGCTGCTTAACTTTTTGTCTTTGTATGCCCAACTCTTAGAACACTATCTCCCACATAATAAGCACTTACTAAATTCTGATAGATTATTTTATAGAAATCACAGCCCTTGGGGCAGCTAGGTTGTGCAGTGAATAGAGCACCAGTCCTGGAGTTAGGAGGACCTGAGTTCAAACTGGGCCTCAGACACTTAAACACAAAACTAACCGCATGACCTTAGGCAAGTTACTTAACCCCAGTTGCCCTACCTTCCCCCCTCTAAAAAGAAGAAAAAAATCACAGCCCATTCAAGCCTCCTTAACAGCCTTTCATCATGTTTCTATAGTCAAAAAATAAAACTAAGCAAACAACAATACAAAACAAAACAAACAGAATAATCCAAATTCTATTACCTGATAGCCCATGTCTTCATAATTAAGTCTCTATAGACTTCCCTAAGCTAGGCCTTGGATGACAAACACACTATCCAATTCAGTGCTGTTAGGCCCATGCTCAAAGCTTTTCCATCTTGGTACAACCTAGGAAAACTTTACTGTTATAATTTTTGAGAATCCAGGGTCTCCTCCATAAGAGGATGAAGCATCGGCCTAAGAATTTAGCTTAAGCATCCTACACATAGCAGGTGCATACGATTTGCAGGAGGAGAATGAAGATTTTGATGAGTATAAATTCAGAAGTAAACTATGAAGTGTCCTTACCTTCAGATGAGATTGTGAAGATCCAGCTACCATTTTGCCTGCAGGCAGACGGATGACTTAAATGGTGTGTCTTGATTCCCTTCAGTCCTTGGTCACTGTGCTGCAAAGTGAATATTGTACATGGTCACAATGAAAATCATTATTCTTGGCTGAAATTGGCTCCCTACTTTCTTTTTTTCTGACTTTTTCTTTCCCTGACTTTTACTTTGCTTCAACATTTGATCTAAATACAACTTCCCAGAAATAATGACAAGGAAAGAGATCTTAGATTTATGATCTGCTTTAAGGATTTTTGGCATGGTCCAAGTGATATGTACATATGCATGTGTGAATATATGTATGCATGTATATATGTATACATATATATGCATGTGTATAATATATACACACAGATACATATACATATTTTAAAAAAATTTGTGACATCAATGAGTCTATTTTTAGTCATTGCTGAAAGCAATTATGGAAGCTGTTCCCCACCACCAAAGATTTTGTAACATATATATTATATACTAGGCATTCCTTGACATGTCACTGCTTGGTAAGCTTGTGGGATTTACAGGACTATTTTTACTTTGGCTTTAAACGCCTATAGACATGCCATTATAAAAGATCTCCACAGTGCACACTTCATTATAAAACACCAAAAGCTTGTCTCTTCAATACAGCCCTAGAGAGGGAGAGACACAGTAAGCTAAAAGAGATTGGTTGGAACTGGCAAGCATACAGTCTTGAGATTTACAGTTTGCAATTCTCTGTGGGCCAGAATGCTGCTAGTACCAAATGATTTAATTCATAATAAAAAACAGAGGGTCTAATATGTTCTACAGATTTTCAAAAAGAATAAAAAAAAAGATTACCACGGGCCTGGGGCTAGGCCTTGGCTTTTATGAGCACTGAGGCAAATTATCTAGCTATTCATTTAAATAGGAAAGACAAATTCCACTGCCCAATAAATCTTCCTAGCTGGACCTAAATCCTCATCCATTTTGAAAGCTGAGAAGTGACTTAATGGGTTCATTCTATGGTTGAAAGTTGTTTGTTTGTTTTTTAATTTAAAAATAGGTTCGATTTCGGGCACCATCCAAGAGGACTGCAACTGTTTTGTGTTCAGAATATTCCCAAAATCTTCCTGATACCTTTTTTTTTTAAGCAATCAGGGTTAGGTAACTTGCTCAAGGTTACAGGGCCAGGTGTTTCTGGGTGTGGTGCTGAGTGTCTGAGCCGGGATTCGATCCCAGATCGTCCCGACCCTGGCGCCGGGGCTCCTACACCTGGCCGCCCCGATTCCTGATACCTTCTGATGTGGGATGGAATGCTTCTTGTAAATATCAAATGAGATAGCAGCCTTGTTCGGTCATTGCTCCCCCTGGAGGGTCTAGCAGCACCTTCCTCCCCTTCTCCCCAATGCCACGAATGGCCCGGACTTTGTACATCCTTAGGATCATGGGATCATCATTGCAGAGATGTAAGGGCCCCAGGGTTCATCTAGTTCAATCCCCTCATTTTCCTATTGAGGATATGGAGACCCAGGGAACAGAAGGCACTTACCCAACGTCACACAGGTAATAAGCATCTCAAAAGAGTGAAAGTTAATGACTAACAAGGAGAGAGCTACGCAATGCCTGATTCCATAATTTTTAAATCCAAACACACAAGATGCCCCTTATTGACATGTGGATTTAAACAAAGTCCTTTGAATTGGTCATCTATAATCAGAGGGAACTGTTGTTTGTCCTTTGTTTTCAAAGAGGACCATGACATTGAGAAGGTGATGTCATGACTTCCAAGTGAATTGGACTTTCTCCTCCAGAGTCATCTGCATACAGCAGCAAGATACAGATCAGGACCAATGGAGATGGCCCTGGATGTAATGGGAGACCTTGGCCTCTTTTAAGCTAAGGTCTTTCCCAGGTTTCAGTTTATCTGAGGCAAGGCACATGAAGTGATTATGGTTTAAGTAATAAATGAGGCAAAAAATGCCCTCTATTTACCTAGTTAAAAAAAATCAATCTGGGAATTGGCACAAAAAAGGAGAAGAATCTTTGTTTTGTTTTTTGGAGGGCAATTGGGGTTAAGTGACTTGCCTAAGGCCACATGGCTAGTTTTTGTGTTAAGTGTCTGAGGCCGGATTTGAACCAGGTACTCCTGACTCCAGGGCTGGTGCTCTATTCACTGCGCCACCTAGCCGCCCCAAGGATAAGAATCTTTGAAAGACAAAGGCTATAACTCCCAAGCAATAGTAGAAGAATATAGAGTGGCCACAGATTTTTTAAGGTCTTCTAGTTCCCCTGTGAGAAGATGTGTTCAGTGACCTCAGGTAGAGGTGACCTAAAATGGAACTAGGGTTAGAAAAGCCGACAAAGAATACGTACTTACATACTCTTCAGAAGTACTTTTCCTAGCAAATGAAAGTCTGTGCCACAGGTCATCGCCCTAAGAGAAGTTCCTTCTTGGCTCATGTTAGATAAACTGTGTTTGTTGTCTTACCAAATCATGTTGCCCAAGTCAATTCCTGGCCACCATAGTCACAAAGCTATCTCCAACTGCCTCTTTTATAGTTTCACCTGTATATTCTACTAGCAACTCAAACTAAATCAAGTCACAATGTAAAATGTGAAATAATTTTCTTATTGCCATCCCCAAACCTGCCCTTTCCCCAGTTTCTCTTCCTGTTGATCTTCCATCTTCCCACTTACTCAGGTTTGGAACCTCTATCTTTTCATCTCTTCTTTCTTCCTCATCTCACATGCACCGTCAATTGTCATATCCTGTAGATTCTATCTCATCTATGTATCTAAAATCCATCACCTCTTTTCCACTCCTACTATAAGCAATTTAGTTCAAGCCTTCATCCCTTCTCAATCAGATTACTAGAAGAGGCTCCTCTGTTTTTCCTTTTTTTCTCTAATCCATCCTGCCTGAGAGATCTTCCTAACACACAACTTTGATTGTCAAACCTCTGCTCAGAAAACATTCAGGGCGTGGCTAGGTGGCACAATGAATAGAGCACCAGCCTTGGAGTCAGGAGGACCTGAGTTCAAATCTGGCCTCAGACACTTAACACTTTCTAACCCTATGACCTTGGGCAAGCCACTTAACCCCAACTGCCCTGCCTTCTCCTCTCTAAAAAGCAAAACAAAAACAAACAAAAAACCCCCAAACAAACAACAAAATGAAACCAAAAACCAAAAAATCAAACACAAAACCAAAAAAAACAAAAAACAAAAAACATTCAGGCCTTCTCTTCTGCCTACTCAGTTGAGTTTAAGCCATAATTGACGCCCTATTCCCTATCTCCCAAAACACATGTATACAGCCTCATTCCAATCTAGTTTTCAGCCTTTTCTTCAGCTTTTTCCCTTTATACATTCTAAACTTTAGCCAAACTGAACTGCTTTGTGCTCTCTATCTTCATCTTGCCCCTTTCCAGCCTTTACCTATGGATTTCCCTCTTCCCCCCCCCCAATTGATTAAAGTTTCCCCCCTTTTTAAAGGCCCAACTGAGACTGAACCTTTCTCTCTAACATATCCTAACACTTTTTTTAATCCTCTCACTGAATGATCTGCTGGGAGTAAGTGATCAGCAATCAGGAGTAGTGGGACCTGAGACTAGGTCAGGCTTCACAGAGGAGGTAGCACCTGGAATGGACAGTTAGGTGGTACAGTAGATAGACATCTACCTGAGGTCAAATCTAGCCTCAGACTCTTACTAGCTGTGTGACTCTCGGAAAGTCACTTAAGCTTGTTTACCTCAGTTTCCTCATCTGTAAAGTGAACTGGAGAAGGAAATGGCAAGCCACTCCAGCATCTCTATCAAGAAAACCTCAAATAGGGTCATCAAGAGTCAGACGTGACTGAATAACAACAGCATCTAATTTGATTGATTACAATCAAATCTGTAATTTGAATTTTATATCCACTTATTTCATGCAATATTCATCAATGTTCAGTTGTCCCTTGGTCCTTTATTTATCTGTAGTGGCATTGTCTAATAGCTCCCATACCTCCAGAGAAGAGTTACCATGTCTATTAATTTACAGAGGGTAAGACCCTTTTGGCAAAGACAATAATGACGACTGATAAGAGAAAAAAAACAAATGCCAAGATCCCCACATTCATCTGTTTTTATTTAAAGTTGGAAAGCTGACTTTCTCCTTTGTAGGTTAGCTTAGGTGAGTTAGGGGAGACTATATCCTTTTCAGCTCCTTTGTTGAAGGAGCTTGATTCCTTTCCTTCACTCTACCCTGCTTATACTTCATTTGTAAACCTGCCACCAAACTGAAAATCAGCAATGAATTCTATCCCTGTTCTCCAAGACAAAGTGGGAGAGCTGTGGACATCTCTATCATTGGAGGGACAGCCCACATTTATTAAATTACAGGTCACTGAAGTATTGAGGAGGTGGCAGTTCAGTCACTGCTAATGCTTCCTTCCCTCTTGCTTCCCAAGTAGATTACCTCAATAGAGAAGTTATTTTCAACTGAAATAATTTCTGTCCTAACTTTTTTCCCACTCAGGTTAAGAAACCATGATGAAGATTAAGAAAAAAAAGAGAGAGGAGAAGAGTGGAGGAAAAGAGGAAGCCTTAGTATTTTTTCCTAGATTTTTCCTTTCAAGCTAAGTCTTTATATCACAGCTTTATTTTTCATCCTGAAATTCAAACTCCCAGAGCAACAGATATACGCATATATACACATGAGTACACAAAAAGTGCTTTCAGAGGCCAGAGAGGCATGATTTAGCATGCTAATTATTGGTGTTGGGCTTACATACTAAGATCACGTAGCACATCTTGTAGAAGGATAATAATGACAGGTTTCAGCTGATCCTTCTGTTTTCTAGTTTGTCTGAAGGAAACCGCCTACCCAGACATCATTTCCAAAAGTCTGGCTGCTTACTGCTGGAGAAGTGAGTTGGGAGAAGGCTTCACTTCAAGAACATCAATTTTCAATGGAAAGCGATCCCTTTTCTTTTCCCTCAGTTTAACCTTAGAACATTATAATTTCAGATCATATGTAAATTTCATTATAAGTCTTATATAATGCATTAAAGTTTCAAATGTTCTATGTAGTTTGCTCTCAATTATCTGTGCTGCTGGAGAGTAAAGGCATACAGATAATGCTAAACAACAGCCAGGTCCTAAGTCATTTATATCTGCCTTTGGATAGCAACCAGGGATATAAATTTAACCATGGCTCACAATCGTATATGATTTGTTGTTATGTCAGTTCAGTCATGTTTGACTCTTTGTGACCTCATTTGGGGTTTTCTTGGCAACGATACTGCAGTGGTTTGCCATTTCCTTCTCCAGCTCTTTCTTTTTTTTTACAGATGAGGAAACTGAGGTATACAGGATTAAATGACTTGTCCAGGGTCATGTAGCTAATAAGTGTCCAAGGCCAGATTTGTAATCAGAAAGATGAGTAGTCCTGACTCTAGGCCCAGTCTTTGTCTATACTCAAAAGCTTCCCACCTCCCTCCTCTATCCCATCCTTCCATCCAGTTTTAATATAAAGTTAGGAGTCTAGGGCTTCACTGGACAGGAGGAAGAAGAGGTCTTAGAGGTTTCCAAATTTTACTTTTGTAAGGGATTTTCAAGGCCATCAAGCCTAACCCCCTAATTTTATAGATCAGGCCCAGAGAGTTATAGTGATTTGCTCAAGGGCACACAGCTAATTAGACAAAACTGGGACTGGAATCCAAGTCTCCTGACTCCCAGCCAAGTGCTCTTTTCATTATAACTCAAAAAAGCCCGGGTTGTCAGACAGTCCATTAAAGTGGAAAATACCTCAATAGATGATAAAGAATCAGTTGTTCACAGATCCAGTGGGGAAAAAGGCTCTTTTGGAATGTAACAATACATTTATTTTGATTTGGGGAAGAGAAAGAATTAGCCATTTTCCTCCATTAGACTGGGGATTGGGGTGACCATTTCATTTGAACATTGAAAGTCCAAACTTTAACATGAGATTTTGTTTTCTATACTGAAATCTAATTTCAATATATGACCTGCTCCCTAAAGTCCCATACCTAATAATCTTCCTTACTGTATTTCATGGTATGGTCTTGACTGATCAAATATGTAGAAGTTTGTAAGAAAAAAAATCTTTTGAGGTATTAAAATTAGGTTTCTCATAGCTGAACACAGGGTAGTAATTAGTGAAAGTGTTTCACTCATTAATATCAGGGACCAGTGATGAAGATTTCACCTGGGTTTATGCCTTTCTGATCTGAGAATCTGGATAATAGCTTCAGCTTTCAAAGTTAATGCAAGGGCACAGACCAGACAGAGTACTAGCTTGAAGTCAGGGCTGAAGGGATTAACGCTCAGTTTGAAATATTGAAAGTGATTCCTCATTTTCATTGCCAATGGAGACAAACCTACATTACCCAAGAATGCTGTTGGGCAATACAGTTGGCCAGTGTGAATTCTACATCCCCAAACAGGCTTAATTTATGTCAGTGAATACAGGCTGATGTTCAGTCAATTAAGTTTTTCCCCCCTCAAACTACTGCTGCCTGGCTGATGTTAAGGATAAGTGCCTGCTGGAACAATTTGTAAATGGGTTTTGTGGAAAGCCATAAATCCAGAGTTTGGTGAGTGCCATTTTTAAAGGTACCTTGTGAATTGATTGAAAACCAGTAGAGGAAACTGGAAAGAGGTAATTCTGAGAATTACCCATGACTGTTTAGCTCACTGAGAGGTAAACTGTGCCAAGAAGGATGCAAGATAAGGAGGTGTTAATGATAGCGGGATTGTGCCAGCTAGTAATAGATCAGAGAGGCATGAGAAAATTTGTACCAAGGAGTAAAATGGGATCATTTCCCCTACATGTCCTATATATTTTCTGATAGAAAGGTGCATACTTTTTTTTCTTCAATCAATGAATCAACAAGTATTTATTGAACATCTACAATATGACAGGCACTGTACTAGGTACTGGGGATATGGGTATAAAGAGTGAAACCATCCCTGCTTCCAAGGAATGTGTATTATAATAGGGGAAAGAAATATATACACATACATATGCATATGACATGTGACATATGCACACATATACACATCAACATAAAAAATTTTATCAACATAAAAACAAATAAGTACAAAATAGTTCAAATACAAGTAGTTCAGGTGGAGATCACCAATAGTTGGAGGGATCAGGAAAGGGGTCATGCAGATTTTGCCTGAACTGTGTTTTTTTTTTCCATACTTTCATTTTTTTCTGTAATTTAAATTTTTAAAATTTCATATACCACATTAACAGGGGTTTTAATCCCAATCAGTAACCACCATCACAGGTGGTTGACAACCTGTGGTTGATCAAGAAAGTTGTTGATCTCATTTTATCTTAGCTTTCCACATTTCCAAACTTACTGTCTCATTCTTTACCTCATTCTCCTGTTGCCATTCAGTTCTGTCTCTTGAATTTCACATTTTATATTTCTTTCTAATAATCTTAAAGGAAAAAAATGACACTTTGACAGTGGTTTTCTGGTTGCATGGTGTTTTATTGCAGGTGATCCTCAAAAAAACATGGGAGATAAGAAGTATTATTATTTCTATTTTACCTGAAGAAACTGAGTGAGGCTCAGGGATGAAAAGTCATCCAAAGGTCACACAGCGAATAAGTGACAGAACCAGATCTTGCAACCAGGTTCTTCTGAAAACAAGTCCAAAACTTTTTTTTTACTCCCTAGTTTCCTTCCCTAAAACTAAAAACTAAGTCAGAAAAGTTAATTCTCTAACCAAATACCATTAGCATTATTTTTTTAAACTGCCTTTTCACTTTCTCAAATACAATTGCTTCTCCTTCACTTAATATAATTAGGTAGCAAGGTGTTTCATATTAATAAATTTTCCAGATGATTAAAACATCCTTTTTTGGGGTGGCTAGGTGGCACAGTGAATAGAGCACCAGCCCTGAAGTCAGGAGACCTGAGTTCAAATTTGGCCTCAGACACTTAACACTTACTAGCTGTATGACCTTGGGCAAGTCACTTAACCCCAATTGCCCTGCCTTTCCCCCTCCAAAAAAGCAAATAAAAAAAAACAAAAACAAAAAAACAAGCAACCTCCCTCCCCATCCTTTTAATCACCAACTTTCATTTGTTTTGACCATTTTTGATTGAGATTTTTCTAGAACCTTCTCTGCCTACTTGGGTAGAGAACATGACCTAACCTTTTTTTTGGATGAGCCATGATCATGTTCTGGGCCAAAAAATAGCAAATTCCTCAGGAGCAATTGGAACTCTATGGTCATTTGCCAATTTGCTGACTGGCCCCAGAGAGCTGACCTTTACTAGTTCTTATGTCTGCATTTTATGGTTTTACTGTATCTTCACTTGATGTCGACCTTTGCAGTTGTGTATGTGAGGGCCTTTAACAGCCTTGGTTCCCAATTGCTTCTAAATGACTAATTCTAATCTGTGGGCTGGAAAACCAGACACTCCAGCTACTAAGAGGTGTAGGGGGAAGGAGTGAATCTGAAGGCCTGAGTATGAATTCTGGTTCTAACATTTCCTACCTGTGTGACTAAAGATGAGCCAAGCATCTCCATGGGGCATTGGTTTTCACATCTGTATAATTATTATGAAGATATTTATACCACCCACTGTATGGGACTCTCGTAAAGAGAGAGCTGAATAAACCTTTAAACTCTCTATAAATGTCAGCTTAAAAAAATTAGAATTGTACTTAAAGTAAGAGTAATTATACCCACCAATTAGGACAGTACCTATTACATAGTAGGCTCTTAATAAGTGTTTATTAATAATAATGATAATCTCAGCTCTCATGGATTCAATGGGCATCTCTATGCAGATAATTGTCACATCTATTTGCTCAGCCTTGAACCCTACTGATATGCAGTCTCATACCTACAATTGTCTTCTCCAAGTCTTAAACTGGATGTTTAAGATGTCTGTAGACATCTTAAACTCAACACATTTAAAATGGAATTCATTATATTTCTCTCTTCTTATCTGCCTAACTTCTATAACACCGGCAAGAATACCATCATTCTCCTCATTTACCAGGATGGCCTCAACTTCTCACTTCATTTCATCCCTCCTCCCCCATATTCAATCAATTGCCAAGACCAATTGACATTTTTTTTTTACCTTTATAACATCTCTCCTATGTTTCCCCTTCTTTCCTCTGACACTGCTACCACTGTGGCATGAGCCTTTATCACCTCATGCCTGGACTATCACAAACACCCTGCTGGTTGGTTTCCCTGCTTCTAGTCCCTGCCAATTTCAGTTGATCCTCTATTCAGCCATCAAATTCATCTTCATAAAGTGCAAATCTGCCCATGTCTTTGCCACCCTCCCTCCTAGACCCCATTCTATTAACTTTGGTGTCTCCCTATTGCTTCCAAGATCAAATATAAAATCCTATTTGGCTTTTAAAACTCTTCATAAATCAACTTATTCTTATCTTTCTAGTCTTCTTAAAATTTACCTCCCCACTTATTATAAATTTAACACACTAAAAACATGGAAAGACTTGCCTGAAATAATGAAGAAAAAAAATGAGCAGAACCAAGAAAACACTGTATACAGTAACAGCAATATTGTTTTAAGAACAACTTTGAGTGAGCAAGTTATTTTGACTAATATAAATACTCAAATTAACTATAAAGGACATATGAGAAATGACTCTATTATACATCCAGAGAAAGAACTAATAACTAGAAAAATGTATAGAATAATTATATATATATATGTCTATATACATATATACATATACACACATCTTTGTGTCTAATGGTGACCATCTCTAGGGTGGGTGGGAGCAAAGAAAAAATAAATTTACATTATAACTTTGTTGTATATTTAAAAGGAATAGCAAGTTGTACTTAGTGGATTTGCAGTTTCATGTGCAATCATCTTTTTTTATTATACTCTGTTGTGGAAATGGTTATTTTATTCTGTAAACTAAAAGTAAAATAAATTTTTTAAAAATGTGAACTATAGGCATGCCTCTTAAGTGAGGTTTAATTATTAACTCTTATTTATGCCTTTTTCCCCATTAGGACCATTTCCCATGACACCTTTTCCAAATGAATCTGCCCTTGTAACAAAGAAAAATGGAAACAAAATCCAACTGAAAGAATGAGCTCATCTGCCTGTATATACAATATTCTGTACTCAGAGGGCTTCACTTCTCTACCAACAGGAGGAAAATACCTTTCTCTTCCTTTCTCTGAGACTAAGATTATCTGGTTGAAATGAATCCAAGTTGAACTTAATTCTAGTTAGAAATTTTAGTGCTGTTTGCATGGCCATTATTAAGGCATTCCTAGCATACAGTAGGTGCCTAATACCTGCTTGATCCTATAAATCATTCTCTTGATTCTATTCTATTTTCTCTACATAAGTTATTTTAATTCTTCTCTTGATTCTCTTTTGTTTGCTGTACCTTAGAGTAAAATGGTATTCCATTACATTCATATAAAATAATTTTTCTACCATCCCTCAATCAATAGCTTCTTTGCAATTCTTCTGCAATAAGCATGACTTGTAAGTGAACTTTTTCCTTCAGCTGTGCCCTCTTTACATCCTACAATATCTCAATACTATCAAGCACAAAGCATTTGAATAAGGATTTTATTAGATATTATTACCTCTCTAAACAGTAACCACCGGCTCTTTGAAAACTTCCCCGCATTCTATGGGTCTAATTTTAAAGGGACCACCCTGTAGTTGACTGATTTTGGAGAATGAACTGTTGGCTCAGAGGTCTGATGGGACCAGCTTTTTAGCTAAGCACCAATAACATGTCTTTGAGGCATTCATGAATCTGGTTCTGGCTGTAGAATATAGGAAGAATTCTCTAGCATTTGTGCTGCTGCCTCCTCGATTTCCTTTCCTCTTAAAGGGAACCTGTAAATCACTTGCAGACATGATTTTATGTTTAAATAAAAATAACCCTCTTTAGAGTTTTGGAAGAAATACTCAATAATATTTTCAGTAAAACTTTAAAGCCAACATAAGAAATTATTATTAAAAAAACACAGAAATGACAGAACCACTTCTTGTTAGCTTTACATAACAGTTAATACGTATATAGCACCTACAATGTGCCAGGTGCTTTACAATGATCAGTCCTTTTGATCCTCACAACCCTGGGAGGTAAGTGCTATTATTATCCACATTCTACAGGTGAGAAAACTGAAGCAGAGATTAAGTGACTTGTCCAAAGTCACACAGCTAGTAAGTCTCTGAAGTCACATTTAAATTCAGGTCTTCTTTACCCTAGTCTGGAAGCTTGATCTGCTTAGCCATAAGAAGGACCATTGGTACTTGTGTCAAACATCTCGGTGTAGGCTTGGTGCAAGAGGCAAGAAAACTATTTTAAAAATCTGGAAGTGCTTTGATACCCTCAATGCCAGGCTGCCAAAGGGAGCAATGCTGAGGTATATCCACATATCTATGGGAACCATGAGACTTATTCTCTTCACTGGAAGTCCCTAAAATTTGTACAAGACAGAGACATTATCCTGGTCCATATATATATTTTGCTTTTTGGAGGGCAATTGGTGTTAAGTGACTTGCCCAAGGTCACACAGCTAGTTTTTGTGTTAAGTGTCTGTGGTCTATATATTTTTGAGGAGCATATGACCAGAATTCTGACTCTGAACTGAAAACAGGGGTGCTGATAAAGAATGCAGGAGGAAATATGAACTGGCCAAGTCTCATGTGTCCAGCTCTTTGTATCAAGGCTCCCCAAACTGATGCTATTCTTCTGATCTGAGGCTTTTCCATAGAGAGGGGAGGATTGTGGGATATCTGTGAATTGTAGGGGGAGATGACAAATACTGATATTTACATATTCTTTTCAATAAATTCCAATGGCTAATTATTTTCAGGACCAAGTTCAAGCTCCTTTGTTTAGCATTTAAGACCTTCACAACCTGTTTCTAACTTGCCTTTCCAGGCTTGCTCTCATTCCCTTCCTCTCCCCTCCCTCCACCCCCATTCTATTCATTCAGACAAACCTGCCTTCTATCTTTTTCTCACATAACACATTCTGGCTCCTGTCACAAAGGCCTGAGGGGCCTCTGCATTGATGATTCTTGGTGGAGGGCTTGGAATGCCTTCCCGCCTCACCTCTGCCTCAGTTTCACTCCCTAGTTTAAATGTCACCTCCTTCAGATCTTTCCTGATCCCATGAGGTACTAGTAACTAGAGCCTCTCTCACCTTGTATTTATTTTATATATGTGTATTTTATATAAACTTATATGAGCATATGCTGTGTCCTCTATTAGAATATCAGCTCCTTGAGGGCAGAGACTATTTTGTCTTGGTATCCCCAGTGCCTACCACAAGGCCTAGACATTTAATAAATTCTTGTTGATTGACTGTGTTTATGATCAATTGATATAGTCAAAATTAATGTGTTAAGGTCCTTGTTCTGCACCTAGCAGCTGAGAGGTCCACATGTAGAAAAGACATAGGAGAGAAGAAGTAATGTCCTTTGTCAGAATTGTGACCAGACATTAAATTATTGGCATAAAGTTAGGGTCACATATGCCTTGATGAGGATGTTTCTGGGATTGTTAAAATATTTTTTAAGCCCTCAGGTATGTAAGATTAGATTTGAAGCTAGAATAATATATTTCAACCCTCTGCAACCTCCATTTATAGATGAGGAAACTGAGACCTAAGGTTAGCTTCATATGTAAATAATATACATGCTATCTTCATTGAAATATTTGAGAAATGCCTACCTCCTTCATGTATTTGTACATATTTTGAGGTGACCCTGAGAACTCAAAAGGGCAGGAGGACAGAGTTCAAGCTCAGGCAGATTTTACCATGCTAGAAACATTTCCAATATGGTGCCTGCAACAGACTGTATACGCTTTCTGAGAATCAGTCCATCTAAGTACAACAAAGCTTATCACCAAGAAGCTAGCTACTAAATGATAAATTCTTTGGTCATACTAATGCATGAAATAAACAAGCAAACATACACAAAACTGTCCTGGGATACTTTCACTTCATGGACAGTGGTATCTAGATACATCTAGAACAACTCTGAAAAAGATGCATGCCAGGAAAAAGAGGTGGCTAGTCATGTGCCAAGAACAAAGGATAATAGATGGATTCAATTCACCGAGCATGTCTTGAGTACCTACTATGTTCCAAGCAAAGTGAAGATTGGGTTTGGTAGCAGGGAAGACAATATATATAGAGGTAAGTAGATACAAAATACATAAAAAAGTCAATAAAAAGTAATTTGGGGGTAGGAAGAGTTAATAAACAGGGGAATTAAAAAAGATCACTTGAGGTAGCCCTTCAATGTAAATAGAGATTCTAAGACCTGGAGGTGGGGAGGGAAAACATTCCAGGTCGAGGGGTTAACCTGTGTAAGATATGAAGGTTTGAAATGGAATATCACATCCAGAAAATAGGAAATAGGTCTTTGTAGTATGCCTGGAAAATTGAGTATGTGAGGAAAAGTGACAGGAAATCCATCTGGAAAGATAGATCAGTGCCATATTATACAAAGTTTTAGATGTCAAATAAAAGAATTTGTATTTTATCTTAAAATTAATACAGAACCACTGAAGCTTATTGATCAGGGCAATTACAAAGTCAGACATCCTTTAGAAATGTAAATATGGCTCCTTTGTGGAGGCTGGAGTGGAGAGGAGAGTACCTATAAGCAGGGAAATTGGTAGGAAGCTATTTCAATAGTTCAGAAGTGAAGAAGGCCTGAACTAGGGTAGTAGTCATGAGCAACCCCTCAGAATACTCATAAAACCAGGAAGCCTAGAGGAAGACTGCGGAAAGGGTTGGGTGAATATCACAGGGGAGATCTGTGTCATGCACAAGAGTCACACAGGCTGTAAAAGATATGGATCAGTTGTGATCAATACTATTGGAGGACTTGCACACTTCAGTGACAGTACATAGATATTGATTGAATATTTGATCTCATAAATGAGATTCATAATCATTAAAAACAATTTACCCTTACTATTCATATTGGGAAAACCAAATGCCTATCATCCAGATTCTCATATGTAGGTAGTTGGAAAAACCATAGAGCTGGACTACCAGTATATGTGTGTATTGTCAGCCTCTCATAGAGTTTGTTCTAAGAAAGGGACAAACAATTAGGTCAGGTCCAAATTTTTATTTCTCTCAAGCCGGCTTGACATGCATTGCATGGGAATTACACTTCCAGAACTGGGTCCCCCTAAAGCTTGACAGTATACATATAATACACATATTTGCTGTCTGTGTCTAGTATATATATATATATATGTTTATGTAGATATATAATATATATTAATATCCCAGAATAAATACATATATACACCTATATATCAGATATAGCTTTATCTCTATATAAAACTACATACCGAGGCTACAGATAGATGGATGTCTAGCAGCTATCTATCTACCCTAGGAAATTGAGATCTGTGTGTGTGTGTGGATACACACACACATGCATATGTATATATATACACATACAAACATATACACATGCATATACATATATGTATAAACACATACACACAGAGATCTAGAAATCTTACAATAGGATATCCTTTATGTTATTAAGGCTTAAGATGGCACTAACTTTTGGGATATCCTATATATGTCTTTTACTTACTCCATGATATTTGAAATTCCACAATTAGAGATTAATTCCTTGTGTTTAAGCATCTAAACTTAATATCAATGAACTAATCAAAATCTTTCTCTGAAAGTAGGTTTTTATGGTGGTGTGGGATATAGAGGGAAAGTGAGTTTGAGGACAGTGCCTAGGGATAATGAGCATTATGAAAGGGTGTCACAAGGAAGAACAAAGAGCACAGAAGACAAACTCTGCTTATTTCACAATTTTGCTCAGGGCTAGCTTTGGCCATTGTTTGACTTCAGTGACACATCAAAGGTCCATAGTGCTATGCAGTTCAAGTCTAAAATATGAAAAGTGAATCTGGTTGTTTCCTGGCAAAGAGATATCTAAGGGAAAAGTCAACTGACTTCACAAGAGGGATCCAGGCCAAGGAAATGTTTGATATTTAAAATCAAAGTTCCTACTCTTTTAGCTCAATTCCACTGAATATTTAGAGAACTGGTCCAGGAACTAAACTCTCGCAAAAAAAAAAAAAGTGACTCTCTCTGTCTCTCTCTCTCTCTCTCTCTCTCTCTCTCTCTCTCTCTTTCTCTCTCTCTCTCTCTCTCTCTCTCTCTCTCTCTCTCTCTCTCTCTCCCTCTCTCTCATTTTCCATGTAAATGTTCTGAGAGGACAATAATTATAATAAAAACATATGTTTTTTCAATCCACTTGGTTTGGAGTTATTATATTTTCAGAGCCTTTTAAGTCAGCTAGCAAGGACAAATCCAGTTCATTAGAGCGGCCTCTAAGTCGCTGAGTCAGCAGTAACATACTCTTAAAAGGAAGCAATTCACAAAGAGCTGGTCTGTACCTATCTGTTTCAGAGGAGGGGAAAGAACAGCATAAAGAGGATGTCTGCAATCCTTGTATTTAGACCAAAATGTTCATTAGCCTGGGGACAATGCAGCTAACTTTGCCCTGTGCAGGATCAAGTATTAACAATTCAGCCAAGCTCCAGCTAAGGCGGCCTGAAAGCACCAGGGATAGATTTCCAGGGGCTGATACGCAGAGGTTGTCGAAATTGTGTTTATCTTTTCTTGAAAGGTGGCTATAAATTTCAGTGCCTGCTGAACATACCTGGGCGTAGCTCAGTGAGAGGGCAATAAACCTTTGTCCAGCCACTCACACAGCCTATGATTCAGGCATTTTTCAGCAAACCAAGGATTTCTTGCCCTACAAGCTCCATGAATGTCTAAACTTTTTATGCCACCTTTAGAAACTCAAACTCCAAATACCCATGGTTTAAACCAGTTAGAAAAAGGAACCTGACTCAAGGAAGGGGGGTGAAGGGGGGTGGAATTGGATTTTTGGTCTAAGGAACAAAAGTCTTCAGTGAAAGAATTTTGGCCAGATAAGAATAACGATGAGGGTAGAGGTTTGTATCCCAGAGGTTGGGAGTTTGAAAGTTAGAGCATTAATTAGAAAGAGCATTTTCAGTGAAACCGTTGCTTTGGACAAGTTAGAAGCCCATGGCATTTTTAAGAGAGGGAATTGGAGCGGATCCCCACTCATTCATCCACAAATTACCACAATCTGAAGGACTTCTTTGAGCTATAGCCCAGCAGCCAGGATGAGGAGAGGAAGGAGGGAAGCCATACAAAGCTATACAGTACCCTACTCACACCTGTGACCTTTTTAATAGCCACACTCCTGAACTCTACTTATAGGGATGTATCTTGGCAAGTTTTCTCTTTCTGATGAAGATGCAATATTAAAATGTTGGAGGGGGAGGGGAGTCATTTAATTATTATTATTTTTGTTGTTGGCAAACTACTCAGCCAAGGTCACAATTGGGCTCCTTTAATTCCTCCGACGTTGTGGAATTTGCCAGAAAATGGTTTTGAGGAAAGCTGCTCTCTTAGAGAAAGTGCTTATGTGTAAATCATGTGATGTAGCTGTTGCTATGGTGATTATCAGTCTTCAGTGAATTGTCCACAAGTTGAACTTGCATCTGACAAGTTAAATTAGTCAGGTTTTTTTTTTTTTTTTGGGGGGGGGGTGGGGGGGGAGTCTGAAGGTTAGATTTTTTTGTTGTTTTTTTTTCCTCTGTCTTTTTTTTTCTTTTTACCCCCTTGACTAGATTTCCTTTGGTCCCTGGAGAGACAGACCTCTCTTCAGCTTGTGATGCCATCTTTTCTTAGCATGCACTCCTGAACTGCAGCAGACTAAATCACAAAGCTGGAAAGGGTTGTTTTGTTCTTCCACCATGGAACATCCCCAAGGACTCTAACTTTGATGGCACAATCTGGTGGCCCCTCCATGACCATTTCAGGAGAAAACATGTCTGGGAAGCCAATACCGGATCTCTTTTGAAAGATGCTATGACACTGAGCCATTGCTTCTAGGCTCCGCTGGTTTGGTATTTGGAACGAAAAGCTTCGTGACTGGGTTTTCTATTCAACAAGTGTATTTAATTTCCTTCACTGGTATGAAAAAAAAAGAAGCCCTGTGTGTGTGGGGGGGGGGGGGGGGGGAAGGGAGACAGAGAGAGAAAAAGAGAGAGAGATAGAGAGAGAGAGGGGGGGGGGGAGAGAGAGGGAGAGAGACAGAGAGAGAGACAGAGACAGAGAGAGACAGAGATAGAGTGACAGAGAGAGACAGAAACAGAGAGAGGGAGAGAGAGAGAGAGAGAGAGAGAGAGAGAGAGAGAGAGAGAGAGAGAAAGGGAGAGAGAAAGGGAGAGAGGGAGGAAGGGAGGGAGGGGGAGAATGAGCGCACGTGTGTGCACAACCCACTTGTGTATGCTCTTTCTCTCTGGCAGGTAATTATTTTTCATGGCCTTGCTTTATCTGATTGACTACTGATGTCATTCTTGAAACAAGCATTTAATAAAAGCTACCACATCAAGCACCCTAACTGCAGGCAGCCAAGATAGAGCCAGTCAAAGAAAGAAGACAACATACTGTGCTGTCTGCCCTAATGAATGCAATCAGCTTCCTTCTGTTGGGGGCTTGGGGGAGGGGAGGAGGAGAGAAGGAAAAAGAGAAAAAGAAAGACGGTAAAAGCACTACTTCAGCTTGAGAGATGAGAACTTACTCTGTTCTAAATGCTCTCATTTGACTTCCTTGCCCCTTTTTTGTTAGCCATGAAATAAAGGCTAAATCCAAGGGTTCCGTTTACTCACCAGCAAATGAAGTTATATTGACCTTGGAAGAGGAGTGTGGGACATGGGGAAAGCTCCGATTTGGGTTTGTATCTTCCCCATCCCAGCAGAATGTAACCCCTGGGGCAGTTAGGTGACAAAGTGAGTAGAGCACCGGCCCTGGAGTCAGGAGGACCTGAGTTCAAGTTCAACCTCAGATACTTAACACTTACTAACTGTGTGACCTTGGGCAAGTCACTTAACCCCAGTTGCCCTGCCTTCTCCCCTCCAAAAAGCAAAAATAAACAAAAACAACCGCCCAAACTCTGTAATCCCCTTGAGGGTAGGTACTAGAGAGGATCACAACTCCAGAACTACCTTCTATATGGAAACTTCAATGATCTTCCCCCCAGTAGTGCCAGCCTTACTTAATTACCTTGTATTTAATTACACTGTGCTTATTCTGTTTATATTTATTTATTCTGCCTATGTAGCCAGTTATACTCCCCAGGGAGAATGGAGGAATTAGAATTGTTTCATCCTTTGTGTTCATATCTCCAAATGTTAGCATGATGCCTGTCACAAAGAAAACAATAAATGTCTGCTGATTGTCTGATGGATTAACCACTAAGCTTCCTCTCAACCCTAAATCCTATAAATCTAAGAACACCCAAAATCTGTGGGGAGGGAGGGCAGAGGAGAGGGGGAGGGGAGAGAGAGGGGGAGAGAGAGAAAAGGAGAGGGGGGAAAGAGGGGGAGAGAGGAGGAGGGAGGGGCAGACTACCTTTTTAAAAATATATATTTCAATAATTTGAGACTCTAGAGTATCATTGGTCAGTCAGTCAAAAGGTATTTGTGAAGTACTTCCTATAGGCCATCCACTGATGTGGACATTCCCTACACTGATACAGACTTTGCAGGTAGTCTTTGAGAGTTCCTGTGGCCAAAAATCTATCCTACTCTGGCCACCCTGGTGGTGAACCTCTTTGAACTTAGCTAAATCCTGGTACATCAGTCATGTAGTCTGTCAATGGGCCTCTACACAATGCCTTTCCACTTTGGTAAGGTTTGCTGGAGCTTGTGGTCTGCAGGCATAGTCCTTGAATACCTAGGGTCACCCCCAGGCCATGATGAGGCCATGAAAGGAAGACTTGAAAAATACCCACGAGGATTACAAATAAAGAGAAAAGGAAAATCTGCATCCTACGAACCTCTGTGACTGCATTTTCCACCTGTGGTCAGGCTGTTTGAGTGGGTTCTCACCTTCTCTGCTTCTTTTCTCCCAGGTTTTTAATGTACCTTCCCACTAGCTGCTACATTCTACTATTGGAATTGCTCCTGGTCAGCTCTAACAATTAGATCAGAGTTTAAGGATCTCTTGCTCTCTAAACTAGGCTTTGCCTTAGGCCCCTCCTAACACAAAGTCAGTATTCTTTGTTGCTGCTTCATTCATAATTGTGTCTGACTCTTCATTACCCCATTTGAGGTTTTCTTGGCAAAGATACTCGAGTGGTTTGCCACTTCCTTCTCCAGATCATTTTACAGATGAGGAAATTGAGGCAAACGGGCCTAAGTGAATAATAACAACAACCTACATTTATATAGTTTTAGAGTTTTCAATGTTTAAAGAATACTAGTAGCTACAGGTGTTAACCTTACTTTACAGATAAAGAAGAGGGCAAGCCTGAGAGAAGCTAAATGACTTGTCCATAGCGACTCAGCAAATTGTGTCAGAAGTCGATAAGTTGTCAAATATTGATTAAGCTCCTCTTACGTTCAGGGGCTAAGTGATGGGGGTATAAAAAAGGCAAAATCACAACAACAGTCCCTGCTCTCAAGGAGCTCACAGCATAATTGTTAGAAAACTTGACAAGAGGCTAGTAAGGAACACTTGAACAAACATTTTGGGAGAGAATATGAAGAGGAAAAAGGCATCCTGGCAAAATTCACAGGAATTCTACATCTTGTAAAATGAGGATCTTAGGGTGGAGACGTTCAAAGGCTTCTTCTGGTTTCAAGATTTTAAGCTTCTATGGATATAGCAACGATTTCATGAGGCTAACAAGTCCCTCAGGCTGGCCTCAAAGGCCTCCACAAGATGGCCCTAATCTGTCTCTACCATCTTATGTAACGCCACAGGCTTGTGTGAGGTCACTCCTCTAATCAGACTGGATTATTCACTGACCCCTGGAACACAGTCTATGCTTCCCCATTATGAATAATGGGTATGGGCAGTGGGAAACAGCAGAGGCCATATACCAGGGATATGCTTTGGAGAATTTGCCAGTTTGGGCAATGGAGAAAAGGAGGCACTCAAGCTAGGTCAGAACACTTTTTAAACAACAAAAAAGGTTCTAAGTGAAGAAATTTGGATGGGAATATCTGGAGGAAGAGGGTGTTGCTGCTATGTCTTACCAATTTTTTTTTAATATGGATTTGGCTCTGGAGGGCAGTAAGGAACTCACTTGGGAGTCTACATAGGGCCACTCCATGGACAAAGCACAGAATATATCTGAGCAATTATGCTACCTTCTACAAATTCTACCTTTGGCTTCTCTTCTTTTGTGGAAGTTCAACCTCGAGTCACTTGGAAAGGGTGGTGAGAGTTGGGCCTCACACAGTCTGTGACTTTACACTGGTTCTTTTCATATCCCACCTTTCATTAACACTCTCCCCTACCACCTTCTTCACCCACCCAAGTCCAACCCACCTTTTGAAGTTCCTCTTCAGTCCAATCTTTTTCGAAAGGCATTTCTTCAGTACTCCAACCTGAAGTGATCTCTCTCCCTGCTCTGAACTAACTCCCACTGCAAATTACTGCTAGTAAAATTCACTTGACAATTCATTGTGCTGACCTGGCAACTCCTCTTCTGCTATCATCTCAAACCATCTATGACTTCATTGTTATATATTGCATAATGCATTATATATAGTTATCTAATAATCCATCTGCCTCTATGTCTTGTTTTCCTTACTACATTTCTTGAAAGCAGGAACCAGGTCTTAAACTTCATTGAATTTCTTGTAGCACTTAACATGTTGAAATAATACATGTTCCTTAATTTGATTTTGCAAATAGCTTTTAGAAATAACATTCAATCCAAGAAAACTCCATCAATTCTATAAAACATCCACTGTTCTCACCCACATCGACCAATATTCTCCATATCTCACTCCATCTCCTCCTTTACCATCACCACCACAATCATCATCACCAATCATGTCTATACAGTGCTTTAATGATCAAAAAGTATTTTTTTCTGATTTGTGAGCCACTTGTTTCTAATGAGTTTTGGTAAACCTATAAGAAGAGTTGAACATTATGCTTTTCAGAGGCTTAGAAAAGAGACATTTTGGAGGAAATCTGTCTTCAAATTGGACCAGGATTATACCTGGTAACCAAAAATCTATTTGAATTGAAATGGATATTGGTACTATAGAAATATAATTTACGGATGAAAGATCAAGAACTGTTCTAACTATACAGTAAGAATATTTGACTTTTCTTTATACAGCCTTTCTTCCAGAGCAATCCTATTTGCCTAATTCTCAAACCGATAGGGTGGTACATTCCTTTAGGACCAATTCAAAGAAGACCTACAAATCAGTCTTATATCTAACTGACTGGTTCAGTATTGTCTTAGGTCAGTTTTCCCCCCTTGTGTGTAGTTTTTAAAAACCTGAAGTATGTTCAAGTAACATGGGTACAGAACAATAAAATCAAGGGAAATATTCAATTCTATTACTTCGGTAACTGCTTGCTACAAAAAAAGGCTGTAGAGGCCATATTGCCCCACTACCATTCCTTGGTGAAAATAATGTGTAGTACACAGGTATGAAGAGTATAAGTTGAGTCACCAATTATATTCACATGTTTGCTCTTTCTACCTTGTTCCTTAATCTGGTTAAGCAACAACTTCTGTACTGGTGAACAGTGGTATTTAGTTGTAGGAAAGTGTCATGGCCAATTTGACAATTTATTAATCACAAAATAACAATGAATCTCTAGTTTTTTTAAAAAGTATTTTTTCTTATCATAGAATTCTGAGAGGGGTGGGTATAGAAGCATCTACCACCACTGAACACATGCAATACCATTCTTTTTTTAATTTTATTTATTTACTTTTAGCTTACAACATTCAGTTTCACAATCCCTTGAGTTCCAAATTTTCTCCCACTCCCTTTCCTTCTAACACCCCCCTCCCCGCCCAATGACGGCAAGCAATCTGATATAGGTTCTACAAATACCTTCACCCTAAATATTAGTCCAATTGTAAAAAAAGAATTTTAACCAATGGAATGAACGAGAAAGAAGGAATAAAACAAAACAAGACAAAAAAGAGAGAGAGCAAGTAGTTTGCTTCAATCTGCATTCAGACTCTGTAGTTCTTTCTCTGGATGTGGATAGCCCTCTCCACCATGAGTTCCTTGGAGTTGTCTTATAACCTTGTATTGCTGAGAGGAGCCCAGTCTATCAAAGGTAGCAATCACACATATGATGTGTCTGTAATTGTGTACAAACTTCTCCTGGTTCTGCTCTCCTCCTTCAGCATTAGCTTGTATAAATCTCTCCATGTTATTATGAAGTCCATCTACTCCTCATTTCTTACAGCACACTAGTATTCCATTACATGCATATACCACAACTTGTTTAGCCATTCCCCAATTGATGGGCATCCCCTTGATTTCCAATTTTCTGCCACCACAAAAAGAGCTGCTATAAATATTTTTGTACATACGGTCCTTTTCCAACTTGTAAGATCTTTTTGGGATACAGCCCTAGAAAGTGGTATTATGGGGTCAAAGGGTATGCATGTTTTCATAGCCCTTTGGGATAGTTCCAAATTGCTCTCCAGAATGGTTGGATCAGTTCTCAACTCCACCAACAATGCATCAGTGTCCCAATTTTCCCACATCTTCTCCAACATTTATCATTTTCCTGTTTTGTCATCTTAGCCAATCTGACCAGTGAAAGGTGATACCTCAGAGTTGTTTTGATTTGCATTTCTCTAATCAATAGTGATTTAGAGCATTTTTCTCATTTTTGTAGAAATCTTTAATTTCTTCCTCTGAAAACTGCCTGTTCATATACTTTGACCATTTATGAATTGGGCAATTACTTGTATTCTTATAAATTTGACTCAGTTCTTTGAATACTATTCTTTCTACCAACTTCTATTCCTGTATAATTCCAATGCCAAGAGAAAGGCAAAATAAAGTAAATTAAACTTCTTTTAGGGCAACTGACTGATATACATATGTGTGTGTGTGAGTGTGTGTGTGTGTGTGTATGTAATAGGGTCATCCTGGTTTCCTTTAAGATTTGGATCTATGCTTTCTTTTATCATTGACCTCCTCACAAATGGTTTAAATTCAAAATTTTTATGAGAATCAGCCCTTTAATAAGAAGCTGTTTAAAAAAAAAAAAAGGTGCTTACAGACCAAAAATTTTACTTTGGTTTTCTAACCTTGTAAGTGTAATCTTTTGAATGTGGACAGCAACATCTCACCTTTCAATTTACTAGACAAGTCAGCTAGTGTTTATTTCTAACTTCAAATCAAAACCAGCAGCTTCCTTTTTTTTTGTCATCTATTTAAGAGAACGTGGGCACACATGAAGCCATTTGTGCCTGAGATGTGGGCTCTAGCCAATGTTTCTGATTATATCAGGCTGGTATGTTTCCCACAGCAATCCAAGTTCAAATTCATTTTCCACTGACCAGGGTTCTGATGGGGTAGGCCATACTCAAGTTGTACTCACCTTACAAATGACCCAAATTTATGAATGGAATTTCATAAGATTGTTTAGTTAGAACTGGAAGGGGTCTTAGAAGCTAAACCCTTTCTTCTTTTTTTTTTTTAATGCAATTGGGGTTAAGTAACTTGCCCAAGATTACACACCCAGTTTTTTTGTGTGGGTGTTAAGTATCTGAGGACGAAACTGATTCTGGGTCCACCCGACTCCGGGGCCAGCATTCTTACTCACTATGCCACCTAGCTGCCCCAACCCTTTCATTTTTATAGATGGAGAACTGAGGCCCAGAGAGATTGTCATTTATTAAGTGCTTACTATGTGCTACATATGGAGATACCAAGGAAGGTAAAAAACTGGTCTCTGCCCTACAGGAACAACAGGGAGACAATATGCAAACAACTATATACATACAAGATTTATACAGCCTAAATTAACCTCTGAGGAAAGTGGGGCAAAGGGTGCAGGAAAGGCCTCTTATAAAAGGTAATATTTGAGCTGAGATTTGAAGGGAACCAGGGAAGCCAGTACGAACAGATAAAGAAGGACATCATGGGCAATAACCTTTGAAAAGGCAAACAGCTGGGAAATGGAGCGCCCCATTCAAGAAACACTAAGAAGGCCAATGTTGCTGGATCATAGCATATGTGGAGAGAGGTAAAAAAGAACATTGGAAAAGTAGGAAGGGATCAGGTTGTGTAGTGCTTTAAAGTCTGTATTTGATCTTCTATTTGATTTGCTGCTCTATTTGATGTTAGATGTCATAGTGGACACTGGAATCTAGTGAAGAGAAGAAGGATCATGTTGTTAGACATAGTAAGAAGGATCTATGCTTTAGGAGAATCTCTTTGGCAGCTGAGAAGAGTGGTGAGAAACCAACCAACAGACTTTTGCAATAGTCCATAAATGAGGTGAGAAGAGCTAGGTCACTTCCCCAATCTAGTTAGCAAGTGGCAGAGTCAAGATGTGAACCCAGGACCTTGATTCCTTCATCTCACCCCCACTCCTCCCAATGGAGGCATCTAACCTCATTTCACTATTTCAGAGAACCTTGGGAGTAACTGATACAGAGTTCCTTTCTCTGACTGAAAATCAGAGAAGGACCAGCATTTACACAAACATACTGAACAAGTAACTGGTACCTGCCCTAGTCACTCTAGTCAGAGAACTCTTGCCCCACTGTCAAGGCGCTGCTGCCACAGCTACTCTTCCAGGGAAATCTCCACATTCTACTTCAGAGAGAGGGCATTGCTGTTTTGGTGTTCTAAATAGTGAGGGTAATTTATTTCTAACCCTAACTGAACCCTAATTGCGTTTCTAACCAAAACCCTAACTCTAATTCTATGTCCTCTCCTGGATCTAACCCCAACCCTAACTGCCTTCTAACCAGAACCCTAACCCTAATAGGGCACCAGGTTCCCTGCTCTAATAACACTCATGGCTCCCTGGTCCTAACCCTAACCAGAGCTCTATTCCTAACCCTAGCCCTAAATGCTCTAACCCTAACCTTAATCTTAATTGCATGATTGGTGTCTAACCCTAACCCTAACTGCCTCCTGGCTCTAGTCCTAATCCTAATCCTAACTCTACCCTAACCCTAACTTTAACCCTAATTGTGATTAGTTTCTAACCCTAACCCTAACCCTAATTGTGCCTCCTATCCCTAACCCTAACCCCTTAACCCTCATGGCTCTAACCTTACCCTAACCTTAACCTTAATTGTGCCCAAACCTTAACCCTACTCTAAACCTAATTGTGCCCTAACCCTAACCCTTATAGCGTACAATTTGTTTCTAACCCTAATTGTGATTTGTTTCTAACTCTAACCCTAATTGCACTCCTGGTGTTCTAATTTGGAAATCAGAGAATATTTGCCCTTTGAAATAATGTACTACATGCTGATAGACCAAGATAAGTCACTGGACCTAAAGGATGGAACGAGCACCAAAGACCATCTAGAGTACTGGTCATTCCTGAACAAGGAATACTTGACAAGTAGATGTCTGATCTGTACTTGATGATTTCCAATAAGAGAGAACCCCCTATCCTCCATGCCAATGCATTATACTAATGGCTAGGAAAATTTTGCTTACCTTGTATGTGTAACTTTAAACCACTGCTCCCATTTCTGCCCTTGAAGACAAGGAAGAACAAGCCTGTTCTTCCTATATGTGGTAACTTTTGAAATTCTCAGATAACCATCACATAACCCTAACACTCTTAAGTCTTCTCTTCCCAGGTCCTTCAACTGATTGTCAGATGGAATAATCTCAACATCCTTCATCATTATAGGCATCTTCCTCTGGACACACTCCAGCTGATGAATATTTATCCTAAACAAACTGACTGTAATAAACCAGATGTGTTCTGACCAAGTTTATCAAGACTATTTCATCCCTAGTTCTAGAAATGATGTTTCTCTTAATATACCCCATTACTAAATTAGCTTTTGGGGTTTCTCTATCACCCTACTGATTCAAGTTAAGTTTGTCATTCATTAAAATCCCCATTATATTAAGAAGAACTACTGTCTAGTCATGCCATCTCACCTTGGGCTTCTGAAGATGATTTTTTGAGCCCAAGTATAAAACTAGTTTACTTATTAATACCTTCTATGTCATTTATACCTATTAAATTGCATCTTTTTCAGTTTGGTGTGCTGTTTTAGCCTGCCATTTTTGAGGGGGTGAGGGGGATATATTGATTCTTTCACTCAACGTGTTATTTCTAGCTGCTTGATCTCTATTTGCTTCTGTTTTCTCATGTGTAAAATGCCTTCCAGGGTTCTCATGAGATCATAAGATCATAACTGCAAAGCACTTAGCACAGAACTTGGTACATAGTGAGTGCTATATAAATATTATTATTATTTCCACCTTTGTATCATGTTCAAATGTTATTAAAATGTCTTCTATGCCTTTATCTAATTCACTTATTTGTGTTACTTAAAAAAAATACAAGATAATAAATAGATAACGTAAGACTAAGCAAAATTTCCTGGGGCACTCCATGGATAAACTCCCTCCAAGGTAACACTGAACCATTAATAACCAATATTTGGATTGGACTATTCAACCAATTTCAAGTACACACACTACTGTACAGGCCATGATTCATTTTTTTCCCATATTAGAAGAGTATAGAATAGAATAGAGAGACTTTCCTAAATAATTTGGTAAAATCTAAGTAAACTATATCTATAGTATTTCACTTACCTACCAGTCTAGCAATCCTATGAAGAAAGGGAATGAAATTATTCTGATATGATCTGTTCTTGATTATGCTACTTTTTATTATTTTCTTTTTACTATCACTACTTCCTTTCCTAATATCTATTAGAAATTTCTTTTTAAAAAGGGGGGGGGGACTAGGTGGCTCAGTGAATAGAGTTCTGACCCTGAAGTCTGGAAGACCTGAGTGCAAATCCAGCCTCACACACTTAACACACTTACTAGCTATGTGACCTTGGACAAGTCATTTAACTCCAATTGCCTTGCCTTCCCCCCTCCAAAATTTTTTTTTCTTGAATAATAAGTTCTAGGATTTATCTGACGTCAAAATTCAAGTTCATTGAACTATAGTTTTTAGACTTCATTCTTTTCCTACCCCTCCTTTTTTTTCTGAAAAGCAGATCAGCATTTGCCATCTCTAAGCCTAGGTACCTCTCCCGTTATCAATGACCTTTGAAGATGGATGGGAACTTAGCGATCAGAGTCCAAAGCTTGCACTTTTCAGAGGAGAAATATAAGAACCAGAGAAGTGATGCAATAGGTATTGGTAAAATGATCAGTGATATACAGGTTCATTATGGGTTGAATACCCTTTTGAGGGATTGTCTAGGAATCTCACTGCCAAGTATAACCTTATTTCTGTAGGAAAATGAATTGTGAGTTCCAAATAAGTGACTTACAAGTGAACTTCACATGAAGCCCCTTTTCTGTTTGTAAGTTATAGACTCTCTATACTGTTATATATATACTGTTAAGTTATACACCTCTCTATACTGGTCTCTTGGGTACCCTTGATTTATATAGACAATAGTTCAGGGAAAAACAGCCTAACCTCATGTGGTTGTGGGTTTCTTTCATCCTCTCTATAATTTGGGGTTAGCAGGGGCCCCTACTCTATTTCATTAAAGCTATATATGGTGTTGTCCCTTGGAACTGAGGGAGCTAAGTGACTTCCTGTCTCCACACAGGACTGCTTGACTAGCTCCCCCTCCCAGAAGGAAACATATGTTACATCAGAGTTTGGATGAGGGGAAATGGTATAGAAGGTGAAGAGAGAGAACCTTGTTAACTAACAGTGCCGTGCTATGTTTGGTCTTCATCTATCTCTGACTTCAGGAATATACAGAAATCACTGCATTTCCAGGGCTTCAAGCTGAAGGCATGAAGGTGGAATATAAATAGGGAGTCAGTTTTAAATACCCTGAAAAGCCTTACTTCTTTCACCAGTTTTAGTGAGAAACAAAGACGCTTGTCTTCTAAGTAGATCACTGTTGGAAGGCCCATTTTTTTAAGGGCCTTTGTGAAGGCAGTACAAAACCCTTCAAAAGATTACAATACTGTGTTCTTGGAGAAAAAGCAATACCAGTCTGACGGTTCTTACAGTGTCTGCTGTTCCCTTGATAGAAGCACACTGGGAACAGAAACACTGCAGTCCTAGGCTATAATTTTATTTTCTTGAGGGATGCCAGGTATCCAGCTCAGAAAAAGTCCAAATTCCAACTCCTTGGGTGCCATCATTTGTGTAAAAATGCAGGCTGGATTCCAAAAATTGGAATAAATAAATACATAACGCCAATGAACTCATGATGTGCTGAGTCTAGAAGAATGGCAGCAGAACCATGTCCTTTATTTAACAAGTGTCTGAATAAAACAGGAAAAAACGAACCACTAAACATACCATTGAAAGATTGTTCATAAAGGGAAAGAGTCCTAAGATTATTGATTTAGAACTGGAATGGATGGGGGGGGGTTTCTTCTAATCAAATCCTTAATTTGACAAATTAGAATTCAAGTTACATCCAGATAATAAGTGTACAGGCTGAGATTCAAACCCAGGGTCTTGAACTCAACACAAAATTCTTCCCTTTACACCACAGCTGCTGTGAAGGAAAAGTGATATTTCCTACTGTAACTAGCTGCTGCTAAGAAGATCTGCTTGTTTAGAAAACAAGTTTGCTGGCCTAAAACAATTTAAACTGAATGAGACACTGGATTCAAAAGGGGCAATGTGCAGGTAATGTTAATTTCCTTATTCCTTTTCCTATTTTCAACACTGACTTTAGGGGTTGAATGTGAACAGCAAAAGTCACCATCCCTGAAATCACATTCAAGTTCTATCTTTTTTTTCCTCCTCACCCCTTTATATTATTACACTATTTAAAAGGCAGACTCAAAATTACAAGTTCTATCAGTTTCACAGACTTGAGCATTTTGCTAAGATTTGTTGAGAATGTTATTGCCATGGTGCCCATAAGTCCGCTTTTTATGGGATTGTTCCTCCATTCTCCAAGTATATAACACCCCTCAAAGGAAAAAAAAATAGCAGTAACATTTTGTTCCAGTGCCATAATGTGTCTTCTACATTATGGGGATTCATTAAGTGTTTAATAGTGGCGTCTGTGGCTAGTTAGCTCATATGGTTAAAGCACATGGCTAATGAAGCCAGGGTCATGGGTTCAATCCCCATATGGGTTAACCACCTTTGCTCTGCCCCATGACCACAAACAGCACTCCTAACATTTACCAGCAGCCTCACAAATGTAGAGGATTGGTCACAAGGGGTAAAGACTGGGTAAGAGAGAATGAAAGGAACAGTAGATATATAACACCCTTCCTGGACATAAAGACTCCAACTTCCTGCTAAGGTTAGTCAAGTGACCTTCATGCAATTCAGCGAAGGGCAGGATTGATTCCGACAAATAGGCTCTCTTTTCTACTTTCTAGTGAGGAGCAAAAGGGAGATACTGCCAGTGAGATGAGCGAACACCTATTATGTCCCCACTACTTAATTAGAAACTGAGGAGTTCTAATATGTGTGGCATACACACTCTCTCTCTCTCTCTATTTATAAAATATATTACATATAAACACACATACATACATATATATACACACACAAACCTGAATATGCAGGTATACATGTATATACACATATTCACACACACATATATACACAGATACCTGTGTGTATATATGTATAGACATATAATACGGGAATATACATTTATGTATGAAATTATGCATGTACATAGACACATATGCACACACATAGATAACATATATGTGTATATCGAATATATTGACAGAGGGAGAGAAAGAGAGCTCCTATCCTGTTACCTTCTTCTCAGGGTCTTTTTATCCCTTCAGCAACCTGAAATGTACTTTCACCATTGTGCATCTTCTCTCTCAGAACTGGAAGTCAGAAAAGCCTTATGAACCTCTCTCCTTTTACCCTTTTGACAACTCTGCCCTAAGTAAGAACACATAAGCATGGAACACTGATCTCTATCAATGAGAACAGTCTCATACCCATGGGCTTTCAGGCACAGGTTACATTATTATTAGGAACAGTGCATGACTTCAAGTTGCATTTAAAACACTCTATTTGGGGAGGCAGGACTTTCATAGATGAAACAACTAAAAGCATGGTGCTCAAATGTTCTGCAGTAGGGAGAACGTTTTTCTTTAAACAAAACACTGGTGGGATTCTAATAGTAAACTAGTTTAAGATGATTTTTAACAACTCACTTTCAGATCTATTCAAAATAAAATATCACAAACAATAATGAAAGATACAGTTGTTTGTTATCAATGTCTTATCAGAATAGGAAAATGATCATTGAGAGGCCATGGGAGGCTAGACACACTAATACAGTGTTGGTGGAGCTATGGATTGACCCAGCTGTTACAGAAAGCAATTTAGAATTATATCCCCCAAATCACTAAACCATCCACATCCTTTGACTCAGCAATACCATTACTTGACTTATGTACCTGAGAGATCACAGAAGCAAAGAACCCAAATGTATAAAAATATCTATAATAGTACTTTTTTGTTCTAACAATGAACAAGAAACAAAGGTGCCTATTAATTTGGGAATGACTAAGCAAATTAGAAATATGAATGTAATCGACTATCATTGCCCCCATGAAAAAAAAGATGAAAGAGACAAATTTAGAAAAATCTGGGAAAATTTGTATGAACTCTTAAAATGTATACAATAACTACAATACTGCGAAGGAAAAGAACTTTAAAATACTTAAGAATTCTGATCTTGAACAAACAACTCCAGAAGAGCAATGATGAATCATTTCCCCTACCTCTCAATAAAGGAGTGATGAAACTCTAAGGTGCAGAATGAGAGTGGCTCTGTTTTGCTTGGTTATTGTCATTTGTTATAAGAGTTTGTTTATTTTGGGGGAGATGATGGAGCTGCCTTTCCCCCTAAAATGGAAAGAAATGAACATCAAACATTTATAAAATACACCAAAAAGAGCCAAAGGGAGTTCAGAAAGAGACAATTAAGGACAAGATTGGAACTACCACATTAGATTTATTATATGTTTTTTAAAAAAACCAAGCCATACATAAGTGATGCTCATGGCTTTACATACAATTATCTTCTTCGCTTCTTGGTATGTGGAAATGATCATGGCTGTCAAATTTATAATAAAGATGAAAAATAAATGTCTTATAATTGGGAAAATATTAGATAAAATATCTCACCTTGTAAGATGCTTTGTTATCATTTTTATTTTGGCTTTCCCTTAGGTAGCTAAAACAAACCCTCAAAAGAATGACTTAAATATATTCTCACTTATCTGAGAACTCTGTTGTCAGATTTACTGTATTTTGTTTGCAATTTTACCAGAACCATGAAGTTTTCTCTTTTAAAAATGGTAATTAGTATATAGTACACATCAGGATCCCTGGAAGTTAAAATTCTAACTAGAAATTTTTTCACCCAGAACAAAAATAGTTCTCAAAGCTGGGCAGTAGGACAGTGGTCAGACTATAGGTATGACCACAGCAAGAAAAAGGTCTTCATCCCCATTGAGGTTGGGATGGGGGAACTGCTGGGAGTAAGGCACCATAGCAATAGGAACCTGGGTGAGGGAGCTGTCCAGGGTGGGAAGACTAGGAGAAACAGTAAGACAGTAGGAATTGCATCTCCTGTTCCCCTAATCCCCCCAAAGGACAGTCACTTAGATCAACCATCTGAATGGCCTAAGGCAAAGCCCCATTCATCTAATGATAGTTAAGGGTGTGACTAGAAGCAACCTTCAAGTGGAGATATATGTTGCCATACTAATGTTGCTTCTGTATCTGGCATTTCCTGCCAGAATTATAATCGTTGATGTTTATTTCATTCTCAGTCTTTGTTATTAATATTTTCACTTCCTTTACTTCTCATCTCTGCAAACTTTCCAATTTTATATGATTAAGTAAAAATGTACATTGACATAAAAACATAAAAAAAACATTCAAACCGGAGTATGCATAGATTGCTTAATTCATACTTACTGTGACACACACAGGATGTCCCCAAAATTAATACAATTTTAAGCTTTAAAAGTTTCAAAACCTTTAAAAATGCACTAGCAAAGTTTTGGGGACTGCCTCTTTTATTGGGCAAGATCAAGGACTGATTTCTGATTAATAATCCAGCTTTTCAGTCAAGTGATCAACTGGGATCAATCTCTGATGGTTCTTTGCAGTGGCTGAAGATAGATATTGCACAGGACCATCAATGTCAGCACAACAGATGGTTTGAAGTAAGACAAATGCTGAATTAGAGAACATGCCAAACTGGGGTGGTGGGAGGTACTGACTATTGTAGAGGATCTTGGGGAAAAGAGAGGTCACAGGAGCTATCTGGAAAAAGCATTATATAGGGTAGCTTGGACTTGAGCTGACCCTTGAGAGATAAGTTAGAACTCAGACAAGTGGCAAGATGAGAAAATCATTTCTAGGCAGAGAGATAATGAGAATTGGTGTTGGATTTGGAGTCAGGAATACCTAGGTTTCAGTCCTGTTTTTCCTCATCTGTAAAATGAGGATAAAAATAGCTGTAGGATCTACCTTCCAAGGCCTATTGTGAAGATAAAAATGAGATGAGTAAAGTGCTTAGCAAACCTTAAAGTACTACTATATTAATATAAGCTGTTATTGTTAATGTGGTCAAAAGTGTAGAGGGGAGGAGAGTATGGCAGTAGTGAGTAGAGCTAGAGTGAAGGATATGTACTGGGAAACAGTGGAAAAGAAGGCTGCCTTGTATCTCTTCACCCCAATCATTCTTCTTTGGGAAAAAGTAACTGAAAACTAGGTCATTTGCAGGCCATGAGTCAAACAGAATCTAATCTTACCACTGTAATCACCATTGTGGTCTCTATACTGGTATAGGCTGGGAGGGTGTCAGGAGATGGGGGTGCTGTTTACTGGGAAAGGAAGATCAGTAAGGCTGCAGAAGGAAGCAGGTGTTTGATATTCAGGGATCTGCTAAAGGTATCAGAAATACTCTCAGGTCCGGTTGTCAGTCTTTGGAGGTCAAAAGACTAGTTTGGGAGTGCTAAAGGAGTCTGGATGGGAAGGCAGGGCTGCTGCCAAGACAGCATTTGGTTTGATTGAGGCAATAAAGGGAAAGGTTTGAGGCTGGGATCCTGGCAAGGGTGAGCAAAGTGAAGGTTAGGTGAATGCATATGGGAGTAAATGCTTGAGTGAGTGAGTTGGTGAATGCCCACCTGTGTGTTAAGTCCTGATCTGAGTCAGACTCTGGGAGGTGAGGGCCTCCTCACCCCTCATCCCCACTACACTGCATATTTAGCAGCACTGACAGAACAGTGATGGCTCTGTAAAATCAGATTTTGTTTTAGATAACATATCTTAATCTTATATTTTTTTTGAGGCCCTCCTAGCTCTGTTTTGGGCAGATAGTGTCACTGGGGGATAAGGAGACTGGGTACGTTTGACTATTGTGTGACTACATTGCATGATCGGAGGGTTGTTACAACCAAACCACAAACCGTGCCTGAGCTGTATACTCATGAGCACACCTCCAAGTACCAGGATGGCCATACAGAGGAGTGGGATCCAAGGCAGGCCCCTCTCAGGCTCGCTGTTTCCTCTCACACTTGCAGCTCTCACGCTGACGAGCAGAACTTACCATCAACACTGCTTCTTTTACCATTAGTGCTCCTCAGAACTAGATTGGTCTTGTGACCACTTCATTTGCCTCATATCAGCAACCACCAACCCACAGCAACCTTAAGTACTCTACCATTTCTCCAGTGACAATCTATTGCTCCTGTTACTTTTGTTACATTGGGCTGAATTTCCACACAGAGCTGGAAGGGACCTCACAGACCACCTAGTCTAACCTTTTATTTTATAGATGAGAAGGCATGGAAAAGTTATGTGACTTAACCAGAGTCACATAGCTTGTAAGAGCCTTAAAGGGCCAGGGTCACCCATTGCATCCTGGATCATCTCCAGTCGTCCTGATGAATATCTGGTCACTGGATCCAGATGGCTCTGGAGAAGAAAGTGAGGCTGCTGACCATGCACAGCCCTCCCTCACTCAAATCCAAGTCAACTGCAAGTCATGTTATCATCTCCCTGATGTCACAGTCCTCTTCAAAAGCAAAGGGCAAACACAACAACGAGAGTCTGAAATGGGCACTGGCACCTCCATCCCTATCCCAGCTATCCAGTGTCCAGTTCTCCTGACAGGTATTTCTGTTTGCATCTTTGGGCCATGTGACTCGGGTACCCAAATGAGCCCACCGGGGCCCAATATAACTTTGCTATGAGGACCTGAGGTCTATGGCTGATGTCTAGTGGCAGTTCCCCTCTCTCTCCTGCTTGCCCATAAACTCTCCTTTAGTATCCTGGCCCTAGGACCACCAAAATCAGCAGGCCAATGAACCTTGGATACACACCAAAATCATAGACCCTCCTGTACTGTGGATCTGGAATAGCATGCCATTGCTAGCTTGTCCCCAGGGTACAGGGACTCGAGACTTGGTTGTCTTCCCCCAGTCCTTCTCATTTCTTGCTTGATGGCCCTCTTTTGGTGTTTCCATTTATTACTTAAATAGCCAAGTGTGTCAAGCAAATCTTCTTTATTATTGGAGTAAGAACTGAAAGGCCCTTCACTCAAATACACCTCCTCCCAGCCCAAAATGTTTCTTCACTGATGAAAATTATTGCTAGGCACAAGCCAGGGTCTCTTTTCCTGTTGTAAATTTAACATCAAAGCTATTGTGTGGCCTATATGGGAGTAGCAATCTGCCTCAAAGACCTGATAATCTCTTCAAATAAAACACTTCCCTCCTCCATCCATTAAAGGTATCAACCAGTCAAAGCTAGGTCTTCCCAGTTTCTCCATCAGGAAGGCAATCCTTGCCTGATTAAAGATGTCCTAGGAATTGAATAGCTTCAATAGGCTAAGGTGTCCTCATGTCTATTCTTAAAAAATAGGTGGGGACAGGATCCTTAGCTTCTATGGAGTAGCTGTTATGCTTAAGATAATTAGCACAACCTCTACGAGGTTGTTTGAGGATCAAATGAGATAATATCTATAACAGTGTTTAAGACAGTGTCTGGTATGTAGTAGGTGCTTATTCCCTTCCCTCTTCCATATGATCTGGTTGAGCCATGATTCTAGCAATGAGCATTTATAACTGCTTTAACTCTTCCCCTAGGTCCATGCTTCCTCTGTGGCATCACATAACATATAGAGGGGAGGGGAGGTGGAAAGGAAACAAGGATTTATTAAGTGCTTACTGTTTGCCGAGTGCTATACCAATCCCTTTACAAATATTATGCCATTTGATTCTTAGAACAACCCTGTGAGGTAGAGGCTATTGAGCTCCTGGGCTCGAAATTAGGAAGACTTTGGTTCAAATCTTGCCTCTGATACTTACTAGCTATGGGACCATGAATAATCTCTTGGAGTCTAAATTTCCTTAATCTGTAAAATAGGAAAACAGCTGTAGGCCCTACCTTCCAACTTGAATTGTTGTGAGGCTCAAGTGAATTAATGTCAGGAAAGTACTTTGCCAACCGTACAATACTATATAATGTCAACTATTGTTATTATCAATCCACCCAAAAAGAGCTGCCTCCATAGTATTTGTGGGGCAAGTATAGGTCAACCAACTTCCCACAAGACATGGTCTTTTGAAAGTAGAAATTGGAGACATAATCAACTATGTGCCATAACTCACCTAAGTCATACTTGAGAGATCTTATCACTGCTTACTTATGTTAGTAACTACTCTTGGCAGAGGGGAGTACTATCCTTTAAATAACTAGGTACATTCCCATACATCATGGTGGCCATACAGGGCAGAGAGTTTCCTTTGCTGATCTTAATTGTGGCTCACCATCTCTTTGCACATTCTTTCACTGTTCCCATGTTGAAATAACTTGCCACTGCCATAAACTCTTCTACAGTGTTCTAGCACTTTCTGCACCAAGTATGGCTTCCTATCTCCTTTTTTTTTTTCACTACCCAGAATCAATCTTCTACATTCTGTAATCAATAACTCTCCTCCCCAGCTACTCCTTTGGAGCAGCAGGCTGAGGAGGAAACCTTCCCATGCTAACAGCAACACCAGTTCCTCTTTCCTCCTCCCAGCCCTACAGTGTCTCAATCTCCTGATAGAGGATCTTGAAGGTTAAATAGACAAGTATGGACAATTACCAGTAGGGAGCCACTGTAAATATTTGAGTGGGGTAGTGACATTCAATTCAATTTTGGTTCCACAAACTTTTATTAATAAAGGCTTTTTTTTTTCCTTTTGGAGGGCAGTTGGGGTTAAGTAACTTGCCCAAGGTTACACGGCTAGTTTTTTTGTGTGGGTGTTAAGTGTCTGAGGCCAGAACCAAACTTGGGTCCTCCTGACTCCGGGTCCAGCACTTTACTCACTGCGCCACCTAGCTGCCCCCAGCATTGTTTTAAACTCTGGGGGAGTGTTATACAAAAAAGAAAATACAATCACTACCCTCAAAGAGATAAATTCTGTAGAAAAATTTGAGGAAGAGATCATTTTTTATTGAGAGGATATGGAGAAGCATGAAGGGCCCAGGGTCTGGAAAGAAAAGGATTTCAAAAGTGATGAGGGAAGGGGGGGGGGTGTGCATTACAGAGATTAGGAGATATGGTGATGGCCTTTGTTAATATATATGGAAGACAGAGACTGCAAGAAGACAATTGAGGAAAGGCTATTTGTCCAATTTGGCTAGATACTGTGTACAGGGAAATAATGGAAAAAACTATGTAAACTGGAGAAGCTAGGTTGAAGCCAGCTTAGGGGGGCATGGCTTAGTTGTCAGATGAAAGCTATGGTTTGCAAAGTTTAATATGGCAATGTACAGATTGGAGGGGAAGGGAAAATACTATAGGCGAGAAGACCATTAGGAGTCTCTTACAAGAATAATGAAATAGGGGTGGCTAGGTGGCACTGTGAATAGAGCACTGGCCCTAGAGTCAGGAGGACCTGAGTTCAAATCTGACCTCTTACTAGCCATGTGGCCTTGGGGAAGTCACAACCCCAACTGCCCCCCAAAAAGCAAAAAAAGGGGGGGAGGAAAAGAATAATGAAATGAATTCAGGACAAGGCTATGGGTCACAATACTGGAGGGAAAAGGTAAATCAAAAAGCTGTTTGCAAAGGAGAAATGACAGAGAAGATGTGATCCTAAAGACTTAGGGTATTAGAAATGAGATGGCTAATCTTCCCCAAACACACATTCTGTTTTTTTCTTTTTTTTTAATTACATTTTTTTTCAATGCAAATTCAATGTAAAATCAATTCCTACCCTCTGATTTTATTCAATTTCTCAATGTAGGATTTGTACTGGATGCCTTAGGCAACAGGTATTCCTTTTTTTTTTTTTTTGTGGGATGACTCAATTTCTCTAGTAACATGAGAGTCTCCTTGCCATCCATATGCTCCCCTATAAATCTAGTCTCTGCTCAATTAGGCAATTCCCAAGCACCCTACAGATGTTTTGCTGGCTTATGGTTTTCTCCTTCCTCCTTCTACAATTTAATATAGTTGTCTTCTCAGTGTCAAGAAAAAATGAAATGACTTCAAGTCACAGCTGTGGTTGACCACTTACCACATGCATACCGTTTGTGCTTATATGATTTGATCACATTTCGCAGCAGCCTCGGATATATTTCTGTCTCGTTTTACAGAAAGAAATGGGGAACCTTTTGCTGAGAAGTTCTGAAAAGTCAACAGTCACTGGAAACCTGAGGATGATCATTGCTATCTGTCAGAGAGTCAGGCAACCACTACAACATTTAAGAGCAAAGTAAGATAAACAAAATAGGAAACTGGGTTATATCTAAAGGAACAAGATGGGAATTTGGAAAATAGCACCTGAATGACAGACCTACAGAAGTCAGAATTATTATCAGGAAAGCTTACAAAACAAGGGGCTGATTTTGAATAAAAATGGAGGCATGAAGATTAGGTCCATGGTACCCAATGTGAAAGCTTAAAGGTACTTTAGACATCATTTAGTGAAGGACTTAAACTTTTTCCACTCGAGACCCCTTCATTGCTTCTTAAACAGTTTAAGAAGCATGCAGCTCCTTTATTTTACAGATTAGAAAATTGAGATTGAGAGAGGGAAAAATGATTTGTTCAAAGACACATAGATAGGAAGTGATAGAGTCTGAACTCAATTTATGATTCCAAGCTCTGGCATAAGAAGTAGGAGACCTGAATCTAATCCTAGCTCTGCCATTAGTTAGCTACTTAACTTAGAGCAAGTCCCTTCCTCTTTCTGGGCCTCAGTTTCCTCATTAGTGAAATAAGAGAGCCAAACCAGGTGATCTCCCAGGTTCCTTTTAGCTTGAACAAGCCACAATTCTATAATGATGAGGAGGGAAAGGAGGAAGGAAACAAGCATTTATTGAGTACCCATGATTATTAGGCACCATGCTAAACACCTTACAAATATTATTTCTTTTGATTCCTCTCCTGAGTCATTTACTATGAATGGTGAAATAATTGATTGTATATTCTTTCTGTATGAAGGTAGCCATTCTTCTCTAGGTATATCTCTTCTGCTTGCAAGAAAGCACATAGTAAGTGGCTTTTATGACCAAGAAGCTGGTCTGTATTATTTATGGATGGAAATGCCCGGAGTTGAATCCAGAGTTATGACAGAATGCCAAAGGAAATTTGTAACTCCACAAGCATTTATTAAGTATTCATTATGTGTCAGTCATTAAGCAAAGCCCTGGGGATACAAAGAAGGGAAAAACATAGCAAAACAAAAAACCAGAACACAGTTCCTGCCCTCAAGGAGCTCCCATTTCAATGAGAGACAATTTACAGATAATAGATAAGATATGAACCAAGTAGATAGAAGGTTATTCCTTGGGGAGATCTGCATCTAATCATGCCTGTAAATGCTAAGACGGTGGTGACCACGCAGCCAGTTTCATGTGAAACTTCCTTTCACGTGGCAATTTACAGGAGGACGGCAAAGAGTCACCTTTCATTAGCCTCCAATGCTTGTGGGTTTAACAACATAATATCCTGTGGCCACTGTTGCCATGAGGAAATAAGTGAGTAGACTTACAGGGGAGATGAAGAAGCAGGTATGATTCATTCACACTTTTGTCCATGTCCCCTAAATCTTATGGCTAGTCTCACTCCAACCTATGATGCGATCACAAGGGCGATTTCCACACACAAGCTGGTGAATGGACTGTTATTCACAAGGTGCCACTCCCCCCCACCCCCCAATTCCACAATCTGGTGCTACAGGACCTTCTGAGCTGCATCTCACTGCTTCCTCCCTCTATGAAATGAATTTTTTTTTCTGTCAAACATACCCATATATCAAACATATCCAGGATACCCAGGAATATCCTGCCTCTAGCCTTTATTCAAGCCCTTCCCTAGACCTGGAATGGTCCTCTGTGCAGCCTTCCAGACCAGCTTTGTTTTCTTTTCTTCTATTTTTTATTGTACTTTTTAGGGTACCATATATATATTTATTACCTTCAAATTTGTGTGTGTCCTTCCCCCCTTCTTTCTACTAGCAGTAGTAACAATTCATATTTCTATAGCACCTTAAGGTTTGCAAAGCTTTCCCCTCACAACTGAGGCAGAGAAGTGCAAGGAGGATCACCCCATTTTACAGATGAGAAAGCTAAGGCTCAGAGAGGTTAAATGATTTGCTCACAGACACACTACTACTAAGTGGAGCCAGGATTCAAATTCAAGTTTTCTGATTCCAAGTCCTACAATCTCTATTAGACCATGGCGTTTACAATAGATTATAAAGAGACTGTGTTCTATTTATCTATTAATAAAATTTAAGTGAATTGAATTGATTTTGTTGTCACAGTATAATAGTCACTGACATTAACCTAGAACTTTAATATTTTTCCAAGTACTTTACATGCACTATTTCATCTATACAATGACACTGGAAGATAAATGCGAAAGTTATCATTATTTCATTAAATAAGAAAATGGAAGCTGGATGAATTTAAATGATTTATCCAGCATCATCCATCTAGGAAAGGTCTGAAAGTAGATTAGAAGTCAGGAAAGTGTTCCTGACTCTAGCTCAAGTACCTTAGCAGTTATCTAACACTGATGTTCTAATATAGGATACAGATATTTGTTTAGAGAGAATAAAAGAAAGAAATCACACCAAAAAAACAAGAACAGCAACCCCAAACCTTTGAAACACCTCCCAAACTGCTTTGTACTTGCCATTAGTTGGATTTCAGAATAGTCATTAGGGAGGTGAATCTGGAACCCTAACCAGTACTCCAGTATTCCTCTTTGCTCAATCAATATTCTGCTTTAGGATTGTGGGGACAGGAAGCACATAGACTGAAAGGAATGCATATTTTAAAGGGAAAACAAGACTAAAATCTAAACAATACATGTGGAAAATGAATTGAAATGAATGATCTCCTGAAACTTTCCTGGAACCACAGACATGGATGTATGTAGAAAGAACTGTTAGGATTTGTAAGCATCATAGAACGTTAGCATTCAGAGGGATATTAGAGATTATCTAATCTAATCCCCTTAAATTGTGCAGATGAAGAAGCCACTTTCCCAAGAATACACAGGTAGTAAGTCCAGTAAATCCTGGAAATAACTTGTCACCAATAACTACAAAAAGACCAAGGTGAAATAATTATATCATTCAATTCAATAGGCATTTGTGTTGATGTTTAGTTTTTTCAGTCAATTCTTTGTGACCCAATTTGATGTCTTCTTGGCAGAGATATTGAAGTGGTTTGATACTCTTCCAGCTCATTTTACAGGTGAGGAAACTGAGGCAAAGAGGGTTAAGTGACTTGCCCAGGGTCACATAGCTAGTGTCTGAGACCAGATTTAAACTCAGAAAACTCAGGTATCCCTGACTCCAAGACCAGAGCTCTATCTACTGTGCCACCTAGCTGCCTATGTCCAAGAGTGTACAAAGATGATGTGAAAATAGTTCCTGCCTTCAAGGAATTTGCATTCTATTGGGAATGTATAACATAAATAAATGTATAACAACATAAATGCAGGAAGGTAATATAATCTGTTTTCGGAAGGGATACAACTCAACTGCAGAAATCATAAAAGGTTTCCCATAGGTAGTGGCACATGAGTTGAACCTTGAAGGAAGCAGAAAATTTTAAGAGGAGAAGGGAGTGTGTAAAGATGTAGGCATAGAGGATGGAATGGAAAAGGAACAGTAAAAGTTGGCTGGTTTACATGGAACACAAGAGTAAATATAAATAATGTGAAGAAGCTCTGGAAAGGTAGGAAGGAGTCAAGTAGAGAAGGTATGAAAATCACAAACTGAGGAGTTTGTGTTTTTCCCCCTAGAGGTAACAGGGAGCCACTGAGGATTCTCAAGTAAGGGGAGGGACATGGTCAGAATTTTGTGCTTTAAGCAAATTGCTTTGGTAATTTTGTGGAAGATAAATTGGAAAGGAAAGAGAATGGAAGCAGGGAGATCAACTGTAAGCCCCTTATAATAGATCAAGTGATAGGTGATGGGGGTTTGAACCAGAGCTGTGCTCATATGAGTGGAGAGATGTGAAAGATGTTGCAAAGGCAGAATCCACAAGACCTGATTGAATGGGGATGGGAGGTAAGGAGAGGGAAGAGTTGAAGATGAATCCAGGGTTATAAAACTGGAAGAATGTTAAAATGGTGGCACACTAAGCATAAACAGCAGTTTGCAGTAGCAGCAGGTTTGGAAGGGGAGGAAAATGAGACTGGTTAAGAGATAGATCAGGCAATTGGTAAAGAGATTGATAAAGAATTGATAAAAGACAAAGGCCTTGATTATTATTAAAATTATTTGCCATTGAGAAAAACAAAATTTCTTGTGTTTACCCCAATCTCCAAATCCAAAATGAGTTCTTTTATTTAGTGACCCAGAGAGGTTTCTGGCTTTTGCTCTGGTTGTGATCACTGTCTGCTATTCAATCAGGTGTATGTGTATTTAAAGTGAGGGACAAAAAAGAAGTTCAGCCTGGGAGAAACTGAGATCACTTGCTCACTGCTGCTTTCCTGTCACCATGAGCTACTGCACCTTAGAGCCAGCCTCATTATGGTAGAGTGGAAAGACTACTGGACCTGAAGTCAGAAGACCTGAAGGTTCAAATCCCAATTCTATTTCTAGTCATACACATTAGTTATATGACTGTACTCAAATAATTTCATCTCTCTGTGCATTAGTTCTTCCAGAGTTCTTTATACTTACACGACTCGCCTCCATGGGATGTTATAAAGAAAACACTTTGTAAACCTTCAAGCCCTATATAAACATATAAGTGCCTTTCCAAACATAAGTCATGAGAAGTGATGTTACTCAACCCTGGTTAGCCTACCATGAACTGGAACATCTTATCACTGGCTTTCCTTCTCAGGTTCTATGAATGTTATGGTCTGTTTGAAACAACAACATGACCATATTTAGACATTTTAAGAAAAGCATCATCCGGCCTACCAAATGTGGTTACGATCCACCCATACATTTGGTCTGACTTTCTCCATCACACAGCCCTCATCATAGGCTGGCACTCTGACAAGGCAAGGTAGGGAGTAGCTCGAATTTGTCTCAAGTGCTTGTGCAGTTCTTTGTAATGCACCAGCACTCTTGCTTCCTATTAACTTACTGCCCTCACCAAATATCCAGGGCTTTTGTTTGGCCCAAAGTAGAATAGAACTCTATGTTCCTTCCTCCATTTCTTTTTTCTCATCCCTCATCAGAACTTTCTTTCATGTGAAAAGCTTTATTCTCCCACCATCTTCTCAATAACCACTTGGCTTCCAGGACTAGAAAACATGCACCTAAAGACTTTACCCTGTCAGTTCTAGAACTCTTACCTCAGGACCTATGAGCTCCTAATTGGTGAGAGCCTCTCCCATGTGTGGGCCATGCTACCATCCCAGTTGCTCCAGGCATGTTTAATTTATTTTTAAAAATCTTACTTTATTTTTCAGCTCTGAATTCTCTCCCTCCCATCTTTCCTATCCCTCCATTAAGAAAACAAGAAAAACAAGCCCATCACAAAAATATTTAATAAAGTACAAACAATTTTCACATTAGTCATGTCAAAAAAAAAGAAAAGAAAAAGGCCTCAATCTGTAATCTGTGCTCAATGAGTTCTCCATTTAGAGGCAGATACCACATTTCATTGTGAGTCCTCTGGACTTATGTTTGGTCATGGTGTTGATCAGAGTTCCTAAGTCTTTCCATGTTGTTTGTCCTTACAAAGCTGTTATTCTCTTTGTTCTACTCATTTAACTTTGCATCAGTTCATAAAGGTTTTCACAGATTTCTCTGAAATGACCCCCCTTCAATAGCATTCCATCACATTTAATATAGCATAACTTTTTGGCCATTCCCCATATGCTTCACTTAACTCCCCTGACATGTTCTTTCCAACTGCTTTGCCACCTGAAACTTTAATCTCTGCCCTCACCCCATGGAATGGTATGTACATTAAACACCAGACAAGTCTTTTTGGCCAGAGAGTACATAAAAAAAGAAAAATATACTCAACTTAGAAAGGTAGACTGTATGCAGATTGAGAGAGTATTTAAACGTCAAATGGAGGAGTTCATACTTTATCCTGTAAAGGAAAAAAGTAGGCTCTAGAACTGTTCTCCTGGGAAAGTTCTAACCTCATCTGTGACCATGTGATAACATTTCTTAGGTACCATATTTTCATGCCTACTAGAAAGAATATTTGTGGAGGACAGCTAGGTGGTGCAGTGAATAGAGCACCAGCTCTGGAGTCAGGAGGACTTGAGTTCAAATGTGACCTCAGACACTTAACACTTACTAGCTGTGTAACCTTGGGCAAGTCACTTAACCCCAATTGCTCTGCCTTCTCCCCTGCAATAATAATAATAATAAACCATTATCAAGTCCTACTTTGGAGGTCAACCGTAATGATAAATCATCCTCCTCCCTGCCATATGGAATGCATATCATATGAGAATTCATTGAAGGACCTGGAGACTTTTTTTGCCCAGAGAGAAGGGACATAATACCTGTCTTCAAGTGTCTGAAGAGCTATCACTGGGAAGATATGCTTTGGCCTTGGTTCCATAGGACTGATCTAGGAGCAATGGGTGGGTTGTGCAAAAAGGCAGATTTATGCATGATGTAAGCAAGAATTTCTTAATGCTTAGAGTTAAACAAAAGTAAAATGGGTTGCTCTGGCAAGTTATATGTTTGCCTTCACTGGAATACTTTAAGCAAAGGCTGCATGACCACATATCAAGGATATTGAGGAGGTCATTCTAACTCAGGTTCACATTAGACTAAGTGGTCTCTGACCTCCTTCAGCTCAGATTCCATAAGCCATAGGATCATAGATGCATAATTGGAAGAGATCTCAGAGTTTATTTAATTCAACCCCCTAATTTTACAGTTGAGAAAAAAGAGGCCCAGAGAGGCTAAGGTATTATCAAGATCACATCAATAATAAGAATAAGAGCTGAGGTTTGAATTCAGATCTACTGTTTCCAGGTAAAGTGTTTTAAGCACCTGGCAAGCAGATGGAGGATATATTTGACTCAATAATTTGAGTCAAGATGGGCTGAACTCTGAACCCTTGAAATCATCCCACATGATGGAATTTTAGTACCAATGGTGGGCTTGTTGGGGAGCTATTCTGGGACCAGAAAGGCCTTCCTAGTGTCACTGATCATGCCAAGTAGGCAACTGACTCCTGATGAGCCTGGCTGTCATTCAGCAGGTCTTTGGCCCAGCTGGGGGGTAGGGAAAAAACAAAACTCGGCAATCCTGACCTCCAGATGATGTTCCCTCCTTCCTGTATAGCTATTACCAAGTGTGAGATCTCTCCCAGTGGCAGGATCCCATTATGCATGTCAGTAGTGGTCTTCATCCCTGCAATGCACATTTTCTGCCAGAGTCTTTTAAAAAGACAGAAACCAACCAGAAATTAAGTCTATTACTATCAGTGGGCTTCCTTTTATGCCAGCCTTCACACACAACTGCTGTCAATAAGATGGCCCACACCCAATGAACTTGATTGGATAAAGTGCCTTCAATCCTCAGTTGTTATCCTAATGGTCCATGTTGAAAGCTTGAGTAGAAGGCTGTATAGTCTGGATAAGCCCATTCTTTTTAAACAAACACCAGCTACTCTCTTTTCAGAAATGATTTCTTCATCCATGTGGCAAACAGCCTACAAAACACATAGTGACTTTTGGAGTCTCATCAGTACAATTTGCAATTACTTTAACGGACAGAGTTAAATTTCTTGCAGGTCAGACTTGTCAGACATGTCTATTGAGCTAGATATGCTATTTTAATATTTCTAGTGGTTAACACTATTCCTCCCTTTCTCTCACCCTCCCCCATTAATTTATATTTAGTATGGTTACATTTCTCAAAGATGTCTTCTACAAAGAGAAATACAATAAAATAATCTTTAAAAAAGAGAAAGAACATATTGAAAAACAAAGTTCAGGGCAGGGATCAAATCTCTGTAAAAACAGCTTAGAGATTTTGTTCTGTGGTTTCTAAATTGAGAACTTTGGACATGCTTGAAGACCTTAGCAAAATTGGGAAGTGGGTGAAAGAACATGCTGATCTACTGTTCTTTGTGACCCCTCACAATGAATGTTTTCCAATGTTCTGTCCTTGTCCCTATTCTCTTTTTCTCTCCATATACTGTCCCTTGACAATTTCATTCATGTCCAGATCTTCAGTTCTCCCCCTGATGCAAGCAAATAGCTTCAACTGTTCCCTTTATGAAAGATGACTCCCAGATGTGTATCTCTAACCCTGGTCTCTCTCCTAAGGTGAAGACCCATATCTGAAACTGTCAATAGGACATTTTCATCTTGATGTCTCACTGGTACCTCAAACTAAACAAGTCCCAAACCGAGTTCATTACCTGTACCTCTCCACTCTATACTTTTCATTATTTCTGTCAGCCTTACCACCATTCACTTAATATCCTAGATGCAAAACCTTGTTGTTTTTTATTCTGGACTCTTTTCTATCTTTTACATTTCAAATCTAGTGAGTAAAAAACTTGTCAATTTTACCTTCTAATAGTAATAATAACAGTAATAAAAATAACAAACATTTTATGGCAATTTAAGGTTTGTAATGTGCTATACATGAACTATCTCACTTGACAATATTGCTTTCATCCTCCCTATTCCCATTGCTGGGTTGCTAGATGGCACAGAGGATACAGTGCTGGGCCTAGAGTCAGGAAGACTCATGTTTGTGAATTCAAGTCTGGCCTCAAACACTTACTAGCTATGTGACCTTGGGCAAGTCACTCAACCCTATTTGCCTCAGTTTCCTCATCTGTAAAATAATCTGGAGAAGGAAACGGCAAACTACTCCAGTATTTTTGCCAAGAAAACCCCAAATGGGATCATGAAGAGTTGGATAGGACTGAAATACTGAACAATAAGATTCCCATTGCCATTGACCTAGTAAGACTAATTATGACCTGCCTAAAATCTTCTAATGGGTCTTCTGATCTCTCTCTTTTTCCCCTTTAATCTACCCATTGTAATGGCTACCAGACTAGTCTGCATTATTTGCAGGTTTGGTCATATAACTTCTGTGCTGGGAAACTGTCTCCCTATGGCCTCAAGAATAATGTTCAAATCCCTCATCTTAACTTCAAAGCTCTACGTAGTCTGGGGACATCTCACCTTGCCAACCTTATAACAAACCATTCACTCTCATACAAAATCACAAAATCTCAGAGCCAGAAGGAACCTTGACAGCCATCTCATCCAACCCATACCTGAAAAAGACTCCTCTCTACAGCACTGTGGGTAATTGGTCCTCCAGTTTTTGTCTGAATGAAGGGGAACTCACTATTTCATTAGGTAGCTCGTTCCATTTCTGGATAGCTATAATTGTTAAGGAAGTTATTCCTTCTATCAAGCCTAAACTTGTCCCTTGCAATTTCTACCTATTGTTCCTAATTCAGCTTTCTGGGACCAAGCAGGCTGGACTCTACAGTATAGTCAGATTGGACCCTCATTTGTTCCTAATATAATTTTATGTCATCAAGCCTCCTCTTTATTATCTGTTGAATTCCTGACCATCCTTTAAAGCCCAAGTCAAATGCTACTGCTTCCTCTATGAAGCCTACCATGATTTCCTTAGCTGGTAAAGATCTTTACTTACACCTCCCATAGTCCCTTGCTTGCATCCACTTTATAAGATGATTGTTTTTAGAGCTAGAAGGGACTTTTAAGATGGTCTGGTTTGATTCCCTCATTTCACTGATAAGGGAACTGAGGCCCAGAAAGGAGGACAAATTTGATCAAATTTTATTATAAGGCTAACCAGTGGCAGAGCTGAGATTAAATTTCATTTATTTTACAGAGAAAATTGAGGCCTAGAGGAATGAAGTGACATAACCCAGGTCACACAGCTAGCAAGTAACAGGCAGAAGATTTAAATCTTGGTGAAAGATACTGATTCTAGGGCTTTTTCTACTGTCCTTCTAATATCATATATCATTTTCTAATATGCTTATATTGTCTACCCATCATTTATATTAGAGTTACATCTGTATTTATTATGTTATAGTTATTTACCTATTTGTCACATCCCCTATTATACTTCATGGTGGTAGATCTTAGCACAGGTTTTAGCATCAAAACCCCCAGCCTGCCATGGCACCATCATTCAACCTAAGAACAGTTTCCTCATTTGAAAGACATGGACAACGCTGCTTCCATGAATTATTTCCCCAGGGTTGTTGTGAAGTACAATTGTTACCATTGGGAGATATTGTTACCATAGCCTAAACTTTGTATCTCCCTCAACACCTGGAACAGTACATATAGGAGGTAGTCAGATTGCCAGAGTTTAGCTATTGGGGGGAGAGGGCTCCTCGGCTTGGGGGATGGGGTGCAGAAGTCAGTCACGAGAGCGGGTTTCAAGTATCTTAAGGTCTGTCATGTGAAGAAGAAATTAACTCAACCCTAGGGAGTGAAACTACCAGGTTAGAAGATACAGAAAGGTAAATTCTGACTGTCCAAAAGTTGTAGGGTCTGTCTCAACAGACAGTGAGTTACCCATGACTACATTTCCTCAAGTTGTTTAACATTGTATTTTCTTTTCTGGAGTGTTGTGGGGGGAATTTCTCCTCAGGTATAGAATAGATTAGATGGCTTCTGAGGTCCCTTCCAACTCTTAGGTTCCATGAATCTGTGAAACAGTTGTTGAAACAAACTGGAAGCATCTCTGAATTTAGAGTTAAGAGGATATGGGTTCAGATTGTGACTATCATACCTTTGTGTCCTTGGGTAGGTCACACAACCTTTCTGGGCCTAAACTTCCTCTGCTATAAAATCAGGATGTTGGACAAGATGATCAGTGGAGCAGCGTTTCTGTGGTTCAAATGGCTCTCTTGGGAAGCACTTCCCATGGCCACTGGGGTCATTCAGCAGGCTTGACTGAATGGGAATTCTGGATCATGATATTCTAGCTGCTAGTTCAGGAGGGCACCATGGTCTGTTCATCAATGGATGCTGCCATGTTATATCTACCTGGCCTATATAGGAAATGAGACTCAGACTGAGCAAGAGTAAAAGGAAGCCTATCTTCTCCAAATAGGCTTAGTAGTACAAACCAGAAAGTAAGGTCAGAGAATGAAGCAGCCCTTGATAGCCAAGCTAGTGAACTGAGAAAGGAGCAAGAAAAGTAGGAAGCAACCGAGTACAGGAATTTAGCAAAAAAAAAAAAAAAAAAGGAAATAATTCACATTCTTTAATATCTTGCCCATGGAACTATCTTTTATTCCATCAAAGAAAGATGATTATTTTATATATCTTACAAAGTCTGCTCAACACAGTGTTTTTATTTGCTTCTTTATAATGTTGTTAGGTTCAGTCTACCAATGAATACCATATTGAAGCTGGCCACTCTAGCAGAGGTAGTCATAATTTCTGGAGAAGGTATCTGGAGCACCAGTGGTCACAAAGGGAAACTTCAGGGCAGAGACAAAATGATGGAGTAAGATGAGCATTATTGCCAAGATTTTCCATCACACTCCTCTAAACAACTTTAAAAAGCATATAAAACTGAATTCTAAGAGGAATAATCGACAAAAAGTCATAGTGAGTAATTTTTCCTCCCCAGGGCAGCTTAGGAGTATAGAAAGAGAGGTCTGCAGATACTAGAGTAGGAGCTGACTAGAGTGTAGCAGAAGTGGCACAGATTGTGGGCCTTGGAAACAGTAGCAGTAGTGACAGCACCAGATAGACATGATGTCCAGGAAAGTAAGGGACAGAACACCTGATCAGATTCCAGGAGACCCCTGTGCCTGTCTTGGGCATATGAGTGGATACAGTTTAGCAGCTCCATTGCTCGTTACACAGTTGTAGGTGGTTAGGAGTATCATAGTTATAAGGGAATAAGGATTCTTCCTGGGTAGGGACCAGAGTGCAGACCAGGATGGCAGTGACACGAACTTACTTCCAGATCACATCACATTGGAATGGAAACTTATAGGCTCTCAGAGGGGACTGTGAAAGCAGCAGGATGCAAAAGTCAGAAGATCAAGCTAGACATCCCCCTTACTCCTTGTGGTGGGAATGAATGTGGTGGGAAAGCGAATTTGGGGATCTTCCCTGCCCCTAGGCTAAAGTGCACCTGAAACATGGGGGTGGGAGGCTTGTTTTTCAGTAAATACTTTTTGATTGGCCAGTGGGTCAATAAGGTTGTTACATTCTCTGAGCCAAGAGAAGACTATATAAGCCCTGATGTGAGGCTTTGTTTTGGGGGCTCACTTTGAGAAGTGTTCTGTGATTTGATCTGTATTCTGAAAAGCCATTGTCCAGAGCCCCCCCGGCTTTGAAAAGCCCAGATGTTGACTGGGTATGGATGTAATGGTTGGACAGTTTGGAAATCTGTCTACTTGATCTGTTTCTGTCTTGATAATTCTGCCTGTATGCTTTGAAGTTCGGGGTGCTGACATTTTTCCCCTGAACAAGGTAAATGATATATGTCTGACTGATTAAAGTAAGCTTGTTAACCCATTTTGAGTTGCTTTCCTTTATCAAAGCAGATCCAAGAACCTGTATGGGCAGCAAACCCTGAGGACGCGCTTGGGGTGCTTGCTGCTACACTCCTAAAGGTGAGCAGAGCCCAATTCTAACATCAAATCCAAAGTCCATAAAATGGCTTGGGAAAATGAGCAAACAGCAAAAGCAGCAGCAACAGCAGGAGCAGCAAAAGAATCAGACCATAAAAAGCTACTATGGTGACAGGGAAGCTCAAGACACAAACTTTGATGACAAAAATTTGTAAACATGTACAAGCAAAGTCTCAAAGAAAATGCAGATTAGACACAAGCCCAAGAAGAATTCCTAGAAGAGCTAAAGAGAGAGATTTTTCAAAGATAGCAAAAAAATGGCAAATAAGAGTGGTAGTAGAGGAAAAACTGGGAAAAGAAATAGAACAATGCAAGAGAATTATGAAAAGAGTAATAATAGCTTGGTAAAAGGGGCACAAAAATATTGAGAAAATAATGCCTTAAAATTCAGGACTGATCAAATGGTTAAGACAAATACAAAATCTCACTGAAGAAAATAACTCCTTAAAATTTAGAATTAGTCAAGTGGAAGCTAACAAGAAATTCAGGCAACAATTGACCAGTATGCCTTCGGTGTCTTATTGGATCAGTAGGCCAAAATAAAGCTTTCATTGTCAAAGAGGACTAGACTACTTTCCAAGACATGTGGGCACTTGGACTTTGTTCACTTTTCTACCTCTACTTCTGCCTCTCTCCTAGTCTCAATATTGTATATGGTAAGAGAAATTCTCAGAAAGTCTACTGCAGGAAGCACCATCTTATGAATTCTCTTCAAAATAGATTTTTAGACATGCTAAGTAGAGGTAGTTTAGCTTGTTGGTAGGTCTTATTCATTGTGGACGAATAATAGGTGAAGGCCCAATGAAGGTGGGGTGGGGTGTTTAGGGTCTAAATTTCACTTGCATATTCCTATAGTGGACCATTCCATCTTCCTCACTTCCTCTTACTGATCTTAAAAGGATGGGCTGGCTACATCTTCAAACACTTCAAAGTTTGGTCATTTGGCAAGCAAAACTAAAGCTGAGATTCAAAAGGCTTTTAAAATTACAACTCAAATCTCACATGTGGTTTTTCAGATGTGAGGATCATCCCACAGAGGACAAATACAAAAGTCTGGGAGAGATATGCTTGTGTCCCCCAAAGCAAAACAGAGTAACATTCTGAACCAGGGCTAGTCAGAGCAGAGACTGCCTGCTAGTCATACAACAATGGGCCTCCATAGACTCTCTCACCTCTCACCAGATAAGGACATACCATTTATGTCTCAGACTGTTGTGTTCTGTCAAGACTTGGTCTCAGAACATAATTGCCTTAATATATTTTGTCTGTCTACTTAAAAACTATTCAAGGAAAATGCCTGTTTTTTTCCCCCTCAATTTCCTATTGTTTTTTGTACATCTACAGTCATACACTTGTAACAACAAAGTCACAAGAACAAAATAAGCAAGTTCAATTCTAATTTCTTTTCTGGAAAGAAAGTACCAGTCCCCAAAGGTGAGGTTTCTTTTACTGGATGCAATTAGTTTGCTTCTTTGCTTAGTTGATATCAAGAGCAAGCATTTATATAGTGCCTACTATTTACTGGGCATTGTGTTAAGCACTTTACAAATATTATACCCTTTGATACTCACAACCCTTGTAGGTAGGCATTATTATTATTATTAATCCCAATTTTATAGCTGGGGAAACTGAGGTAAGTAAGAAGGTGATTTGCACCCAGTGCCCATGGTCAGATAACTCAAATCTTCCTGACTTCAGGCCCAGCACTCCAGCTTTTCTCTGACACTTAGCTGACTATTGCCTAGATTAAGGATGAGCATAGCAATGGGTTTTCTTTGTTGTGCCATTTCCATTTTGTTTTCTGCTACTGGAGGAAGCAGGGTATATTGGAAAGAAGAATGACCTTGGAGTCAGAAGACACTTACTAAATGTTGGTCAGTCACTTACCCTTTATGAACCTCAGTTTCCTCATCTGTAAAAGAGATACTAATTCCTGCAGTTTTTACATCATAGTACTCTTCTGAGGAAAGTATTCTTCAAACTATAAAATATATTACTGCTGGCTTATTTTTTTTCTATTGCTTAAATTGTATTTTCTTATCACATCATCAGTTTCTCCAGAATGTGCTTAATTAATGACTCCAGATAAATAAGAACCAAACAGTGAAAGTAGATTTGGTCTTTTCAAAGGAATGAATATATCCCCATGCAGGGCTGGACCACCTCTGTTTCAGATGCTGGGCTAATTCCCTTGGTGTCAGGCCACTGGGTAGAGCTTCATGGGTAGGGATATCACAAGACTGGTGACTTTATGACTTCATTAAATGGGCAATATGTAAATGAGGAATGTACCTGTTAGAGCTTGGTGGGTCATGTTCTTTGCCTTCTCATCTGGAAAAGTCTAGATCCCTGGGAAAATATATTCTGGTCCTTATTTTATATAGGCAAGGGTTATAAATAGTAAAAGGAACAAGCCAAAGGATTACATAAATGAAAAGTGCAGTTTTTCAGATGAGAGCTAGGATGAGATTCAAGATGGCAAAGTGGGATCAAGGCAAGACTACTATACTTTACAATGGGCCCTCAAATCAAGGTTGTGATTGACAAACATTTGCCAAACCAATTATTTGTCCTAGTAAACAAATATTTATTTGTGCCCATACCTATAGCCCATACATTTGTTTTGGTTTGATGTGAGTTTTTTACCCCTTAAAACTCTTTTGAAATAGAAGCATGCATTTGTTGAATGGAACCAAACAATGGTTTGTTTTTGGGTCTGGAGGGGTATCCAGATGTTCCTGGCATCTATTCCCTTGGGCCAGCTGCTGGTCAACTGGCTCACGGTGGAAACATCCGCTAGAAAGTCTGGGCAGGGGAACTGACACAAATATTCTCTAAAAAAATGTGCTCTTGGCACGACTCCATGACAGAGGGGAAATGACCCCCACAGACACATATGGAAAAGCTTGGAAAGGCCATACAAGGGATAAATTAGAGACCAGAACAAGATGAATAGAAAGAAAGGAAGCAAACACATTTATAAGGCAAGCTAGGGCAAGTCCACAGCAGGCTTTAAAATACAAGGCAACCCTGACCTGGAGGCTGAAATAAACAAGGAATAAATGATGGGACTCAAGGCTGTAGCTATAAGGTAGTTAAGAAAAAAAAGCATGGTAGTTGACATAGGAGCCCCAGAACATGTGTGGAAGGATGCTGAGAACTTAAATTCAAAGATGAACAAAGTTACTGACAGTCATGATGATGGAGAGGCAGCATGGAAGAGTGAACAGAATAGTAAACTTGAAATCAGGAAAATCTGGCTTCAAATTTCACTTTAGACACTCAAACGTTATGTGAGTAGGCACAAGTTAACCTTTCTGAGCTTCAGGTTGCTCAGCTGTAAAGCCAAGATAATAATAGTTGTAGGCATTGTCACAAAGGCTCACGTTTGACATAGATAGAGATATGAATATATAGATATAGATATACACACATATATATCCCTACACATACATATATATTATCATATGTCAAACATTTTTGAAAATTTTAAATATTATGTAGTTATTAAATATTATTATTATGAATTAAAATGTAAGTCATTATTAGAGAGGAAAGCAATAGAAGTTACATAGAAACAACAGAACAATATAAACTATGATTATAAAAACAACTCTAAAGGCAGCTGAACTTCAATTACTTGCAATGACTGATCTTTGTTGCAGGGAATGGATAAAGGTGGCCACTTCCCTGCTACATAACTACAATAACAGAATGTTACATATACTGTAAGTTGCAAGGGGGGTTTTCCAGTTGATTTTGCTTAACTTTTTTTTTTCTAGTTACAAAGGCAGCTTCAGTGTAGAAAGAATATTGATTTATTGCCTTGGGGCTCTGTCCTGGGCCCTCTTCTCTTTTTCCTTCATACTTCTCAATTAGTAGAGAGGAAATATATATATTCTGTACTATGGTGATCTCATCAGCTTCCACAAGTCCAACTGTCATCTCTATGCAGCTGATTCCCAGCTGGATATATCCAGCCCTAATCTCTCTCCTGAGGTCTAGTCCTTAATCATTAACTGCTTTTTGGACTTTATGAACTGAATGCCCAGTAGGCACCTCAAGTTCAACATATTCAAAACAATTTATTATTTCTCTCCTCCCTCCATCACTACTCTCCCCTCTTCTCAACTTCTCTATGTCTGTCCAGAACATCCTCAGTGGCTTTCGATTTCATTGTCATCATCAACTCTTCACACTCAGTCATCTACATATCTAATCAGTTGCCATATATTATCATCTTAATCTTCAAAATATCTTTTGTATACATCCCTTCTTCTCCACTCACAAGCCACTTCTCTAATAGATGGCCTCATTGAGAGGCTGAGAGAGACAGAGAAAGAGAGATACCATCTCTATATAAGGCACTATAGTGCATATATTTTCTTAAAAAGTCTAAGATTCAAGGGGCAATGGTTGAGTGGTAATAGAACTTTTTATAATTGTGGGTCTGTAAGCCATTTTCCCAAGACTCATTTCTGTTCCCACGTGTATGGATCACTCCTTCTGAGCAACACATGCTGTGGGACTGGATTATGCAATAAGTATACATCTTAGAAAACCACAGGGCCTGAAACCAGGAACTCCCTCGTGTCATACCCGTGGACAGAGCCAACCTGTCTTTAGGAGCGAGTAGGGAGAGGAAAGGGAGGAGGTCAGTTGTGTAAGGACATGTGGGCAGCAGCTGGGCACTATGTATGGGAATACAACAGATTAGGGGACAGTTTGAAGTTTACAGTGGCCCACAGCCATGGCTGCTATAGTGTTGTACCATGCTGAATAAAGTGGAAACTTAACTACAGAGCAAAATTCCCACCTCTCCCATGCCCACACTTTACCTAGAAATTTCACCTTTATTATGCCCAATAAAAACAACTTCATTCCAGTAGAAATGAAACTCCCAGCAGAAAAGTCTATGAAGTACTAAAAGATAGGAAGTGAATTTTCCTTGTGAATCTTACACTTCTAGTCATCCATAATTCCTGAAACTTCCTCATTTCCTTGGGCAGGAGCTATGGAGGCAGGAACGCTCAAGGATGGGGATTGTAACTGCCTGTGTGCCAAACTTATTGCTATGGCTCCAGTCAATAATAGTTAATGTTTCTAGAACAACCCCAGTGCAAACCATTGTGATATCTTACAGAATTGCCAAAGGCTACTGATGTTTTCATTGATAGGTCACCTCATTGGAGGGGGGCACTTCTTCCAGTGATGCAGAACACACTGCACTAAACCTTCTTAGCTTGTGCTCTTTGCATCCACGTTCTTCCAGAAATCCTCAAGGGAGGATTCAATAAATATCTTAAATAATTTATTTTGTTCTTTCAAAAAGAGAGAGAATATATTAGTGTATCACTAATGTACCACAATCAGGATATATATATATATATATATATATATATATATATATATTTTATTTCATTCTGGCTGCATGACTACCTGAATGATTTGGGGATAGTTGCTGCACCTTCCTGTGCGTCAGTTTCCTCATTTTTAAGAGGAAGGAATTGGCTGAGGTACCACATCACACCTATCAGAGTGCCTAACATGACAAAACAGGAAAATGATAAATGTTGGAGAAGATATGGGAAAGTTGGAACACTAATTCATTGTTGGTGGAGTTGTTAGCTGATCCAACCATTCTGGAGAGCAATTTGGAACTATGCCCAAAGGGTTATAAAAATGCGCATACCTTTTGACCCAGCAATACCACCTCTAGGAATGTATCTCAAAGAGATAATAAAAAATGGGAACATCACCCACGTGTACAAAAATATTTATAGCAGCTCTTTTTGTGGTGGCAAATAACTGGAAATCAAAGAGAAACCCATCAATTAAACAAATTGTGGTACATGAATGTAATGGAATACTACTGTGATATAAGAAATGAGGAGGAGGCAGACTTCAGACAAACCTGGAAAGACTTATATGAACTGATGCTGAGTGAAGTGAGCAGAACCAGAAAAACATTGTACACAGTAACAGCCACACTGTACAATAATTGACTTTGATAGACAGCCCTTTTCAGCTGTAAGGATCTAAAATAATTCCAATGGACTCGTGATGGAAAATGCCATCCACATCCAGAGAAAGAAGTGTGAAGTCGGAATGCAGAGCAAAGCAGACTGTTTTCTCTTTTTGTTTTGTTTTCTTTCTCATGTTTTCTGCCATTCATTGTAATTCTTCTATACAATATGACTAACATGAAAATAGGAATGTATATGTAGCGCCTATATCAGATTGCATGCTGTCTTGGGGAGGGAGGAGGAGAAAAGTTTAAACTTATGGAAGTGAATGTTGAAAACTAAAAATAAATGAATTAACTTCTTAAAAAAGAGAAGGAAGGAGTTGGATTAGATGGCCTCTGGATTAGCTACAACTCCTATTCTGGTTCTATATGCCTTTGATAATGTCCCTCCTCCCCCACCTATAATTAATGCCAAGTCATCATTGATAATATATTGTAGCCTACATTCACCAACTATTTATCTTTGGCTTATTCTTTGTGGTACTTGTAATTTTTTTTTTTTGAGTTCGTGGTGCTCCAAGTTTCACAGCTATCTAGCATTGCAGAGTGAGACTTTCTTCTGCAGAAAATTTTGGAATCACTGAAAACACTGCAGTTTTCCAAATGTTCTTTGTCCTTTGTTTTTGAAGAGGACCAATGACATCACAGGGTAGTGTGTTGACTTGCAAGTGAATTAAAATGAAGCAGATAGCTAAGTGGCCAGCCTCACTCTCTCAGAGTCATCGAAATCTAGTCCAAGATGAAAGTCGAGATGACTGGTGATGGCCAAGGATGCAGTGGATGACCTTGGCAGTTTCTGCATCTGACCAAGATCTAAGTGCTCCACAGTGCCTCCTTTGGCCACATTCGTGGCTGTTGGGACAAATTATTCTCATCTGCTCTTTTTACAAGGGGAAGTCTTCACATGCGTGGGGTAGACATCCCACTAACTCACTGATGGGTTTAAGGTCTACTGGTTGCCCTCAACCTGGTTTAGCCCATCTGCCCAGAGGGTTTACCAGGATGTGGCCACTGTGAATGCTACAGCTTCTTGGAGCCACAGCTGAGAGTTGGGTGAGGGTGGACACCAATAGTGGATGAGCAGCCCCGAAAAGGACTCAAGCAAACCGTCACACCAGAGGTGCTAGTCCTCTCTGAACACTTCAGTTCTTTAAATACAACATACACGAATCTCTCCTTCCTACTTGATTCTGGGCCCAACTTCCTGTCCATCTATGAGATCTAGCTAAAGCTCATTGGTAGATCTATGATTCACTGAGGTGGTTACTGAACCATCTACTAGGACAGATCACAACCCATCTTATACCTTCTTGTCTTGGGAGATTTTTCTCTATATCTTCCCATAAACCCTCCATGGAGTATCTACTCAAGATTTGGTCAAGTTTATTTTTGTTTTTTATACAAACACACATACATATATGTATGCATATATTTATGTATAATTTCCCATATACTATCATTGCTTTCTGTATATGATCTGATCACCTCCTTTTCTGGTCATACAGAATAAAGTACTCAATGAAGGCTTTTTACAGATTTATTTAGTAAGGCTATACAGGTTATTCAGGACTTCCATGTATTTTCCCATTAACCTTTAGGTCATCTATAATTTTTATTCTTCTGAAACCACAGTGCTCCATATTTAATGCACATAAAGTATTAGTGGGAGAATACTGATATTAAAAAGATAGACTTTTGTGTCTTGAGATCATTGAGAGCTATGCTAATCCCCAAATTCATTTGTTTTAGACAAACTTGGGCCTATTTTATTGTTCAGCATAGGGTGTGTTATTGGACTAATGCACAATCCTCTCCATCCAACTGTGTTACCTACTAAACAATAGGCATTATTTATAACCTTAGCTTTACCTATGTAGAATGATAGACTAATACATTTTTCATGACTGTGGATATCATTGAGGGGTCCTTATAGGATTCTTGAGTTTTGATGTAATTGGTATATGTTTTTATCCATGAAACAAGAAAATCTAGAAAACTCTAACATTTATAGGTAGTCCTTCTTTTTGAATTCTGCACAGAACTCATTCCAAAACAGTAGCAAATGCCATTAGTGAGCACATCTCTCCTTGCTTTATAGTTCATTTGATTATAATACTCAGGGGGCTATTCTATTGAATAATTTTACCTCTGTGGTCAGAGCTATCATGAGATATTTTGTTAAGATTATATTTTATTCCATTGACTCAAATGCCTTTTTTTTCTTTTGTAATCAATAATGCTCTATATAGCAGGCTAGGTATATTCTTTAAGCCTTTCATTTAATTCTAATTGTAAGACACATAATTATAATTATGTGGTCTTCAAAATTTTCTGCAAAAGCCTGCCTGTTCTCTTTTTATGTATTCATCAAGGATGCCCGAAGGATATAAATTGCTCTCATAAAGATTTTATAGAGATGTGAAAGTAGGTATAAATGTCAGTAACTGCTGATATCTTCCCGGTCATCATTTTTCGCTATTAATAGTACATGTGATGTTTGCCATTCTTTTAAAAGCACTGTCTCTTAGTAATATCATGGAAAAAAAAAGCCCCTCACTGACATTAAAATTGGGTCAACTCCAGCATGGATTTCTTCTATATGTGTTATTTGGTCAAGTCCAACCACTCTGTTTGAATTCATCATCTTAATGTCATTTGAATCCTTCAAATTAAGTACTGTGGTTGTTAAGTCCCAAATAATGTCTCCATTATAATTTCTTTAGGATTGTTATTAGATCTCTTCCAATTGATATATATTTGTTGACTTCCTTCCAGTTCTCTTGAGATGAGATAGTTTAGTTGGATCTAACACAATATTTTCTGCAAACTTCTCTTCATCTTTACTGCTTCTGTTGTTTTTCGAGGCAATACTGTTCACTGTCTTTCATTCTCCTCCTCCAAGATGGTTTATAAATAAAATGTGCTTGTACTCTTAACTGCCAGTGCCTTTGGTCTCTATATATCTACTCTGCAAGTTGATTAAGTATTTGCGGGTGAATGTGAAGTCAGGAATCCTTTGACTTTTTCATTGTAGCAAATATTTTATTTTGATTAAGCCCCAAGAAATGGTGATAATCAGAACCATCTTTAATTTTATCTACTTTTCATTTTTAGAGACAACAATTTAAATTGGTTGTCAGATCTGTAGTAACTGTTTGCATTGTCCTTGTATCTTTGTCCTTCTCTCTGATTTAGGACTGATTTTACCCTCTGCTTGAACCAGAAACTATATGATTATACATAGGGATCTGCTTTTGGAATAATTCTCATATCAATAAACACTTGTTCTTTGTTATAATAAAGTTCAGTTCACTTTTTTTTTTGCATTTTGGAATGCAATTGGGGTTAAGTGACTTGCCCAAAGTCACACGGCTAGTAAGTGTTGGTTCAGTTCATTTTTGTGATGATGCTTGTTGCTCAACATATCAAACATTTTCTAAGGGCTCTTTTTAAAGAAAGTATTGGCATTGCAATATAAGGCTTCTGGATTTAGGTCTTTGGTCTTTGGTCTTTGGTCTTCTGCATTTCTTCATTCCTAGCCATAATTTGTACTCTTGTTTTTTGTTGTTGTTGTCCTTCCTTGTGACTAGCTCCTTATAGAAGTCCCAGAGTACTCACGCACATGTTGACTTTGTTTGGAGTATCTTATGAAATTCTTCACAGAGTTTATTTCTTCATCTTCTGCAACAAATGTTGGCACATAGTCTACAGTTATCTTTATGGTGATCTGTTTGCTTATGTTCGTCATATACATAATAATGTGAGATGACTGTCTGTCCCATTCAAGGTTTTTTTTGTTGTTGTTGCTGCCTTCGGGTACATGATGCAACCTGCTCTGCCAACTTCTTTATTCATCTCTCTAAGGAGAACCTGTGAGCCATCCTTCCATTTACCTGCAACTTCTTTGTGCCTTCAGGTTTTGTTTATGGAAAGAATGTTAATGTAGATAAGGTTCAGTCTTCTAATTATGTATCAACTCACCTCTTGCTAGACAAAGATCTCATATTAAGAATAACAGCATCTTAAGCTGTATCATTTGTGTCTGTGTGCCTGGTGTGCTACCTCAATAGGCTGTCCATCCAAGTACACATCACACCCTAGGCAATTTTTCATCCATTTTGTTTTTCCAATATGGATAGTTAAACTGGTCTTTTACACATTGCTGTGAATTCTGCTAAGGAAGTTTCTTAGTATTCTAGGGCTCAATAGTTCTTTATTGCCTACTGTAGCAGCAAGCACCCCAGCATCCCCAGGGTGGCTGCCAACACATGTTCTTAGATATGCTTTGCTAAAGGAAAGCAACTCAAAATGGCTTAACAAGCTTACTTTAATCAATCAAACATATATCATTTACCTAGTTCAGGAAAAAAAGGTCAGTACCCTGAACTTCAGAGTATACAGACAGAAGTTACAAGACAGAGAAACAGATCAAGCAGACGGGCCTCCAAACTGTCTGACCATTACATGCATCTACCTAATCACAGTTACCACAGAGGGAAGCATCAACATCTGGGTTTTTCAAAGCCAGGGGGCTCTCAATGGCTGCCCAGAGTTTCATCTGGTCAAATCACACAACACTTCTCAAAGTGAGCCCCAAAACAAAGCCTCACATCAGGTTTTATATAGCTTTCTCCTGGCTCAAAAAATGTAACAACCCTCTTGACCTACTGCTCAATCGCAAAGTATCTCCTGAGAAACAAGCCTCCCACCACAGGCTCCAGGTGCACTTAACTAGGGTCAGGGAAGATCTTAAAAATTTATATTCCTATAACACCTACCTAATATAGTTCAGACTTCTTTGCCTGACATTCCATACCCTGAATAACTTAGCACCAAGAACTTATCTAGTCTTATTCCATGTTACTCCCCTCTGAACACTCTATGCCAGGGATGGGCAACCTGGAGCCTTGAGGCCACATGTGGCCCTCTAGGTCCTCAAGTGCAGTCCTTTGACTGAATCCAAACTTCACAGAACAAATGCCCCTAATAAAAGAATGTTCTGTAAAACTTGACTTGGTCAAAAGGTCATATCCAAGGACCTAGAAGGCCACATGTGCCCTCCAGGTCACAGGTTCCCCACACCTGATATAGTCCCTCTTTCTTGGCACTGAAAGACTCCTTGTGTAGCATGTGTCTCCTTGAACAACTTTTCTATGTGTTAATACTCAGAAGAAACTGAACAAAGTCATCTCTGTAGCAGAATGAGTCATGAAGTAATGAGTGATCTTGAAATATGCAGGAGATACACCTTGTTGGAGGCAAGTCTTCAAGGCTACATTTTGCTTCACTCAATCATGTACTTTCCTTTTCTTTTTTTTCTTTTTTCCCTCTCTCTCTCTTTTTTGGTAACCAACAAAAAATTGACCCAGCAGGATCTTATATCCTATATACTTGGGTTTCTATATTCATTCTCATTCTCTCTCTCTTTCTCCATGTATGTGACACACACATACACACACATATATATATGTGTGTGTGTGACACACATATGTATATATGAATATGCATGTATGCCACTACAATGTGATATTGTGTAATTAATAAAGGCTCATAGGAAAGACATTTGGAGGGAATGGGAGATCAGAACATTACTCTGAGTAAATAGGATCACAAACCAGTTTCTAGAGACCAGAATATAACAAAAGGTTATTCTACAAATCCAATATGGCCCTAGTGTGGAAGACTTGGCCAAGTTCTTGAAAAGATTTCTTAATATTGTGCAGAACATCAGTGCAGAAACTGCAGTTATCTTCTTAGGGATATGATAATGTTTATTTTGAGTACTACAGAATGAGATGACCATGAAAGCATCCTATGGAATGTTTCTTTTTGCCTCTGAGCACAGGCTGAAACCAACTCTGCCGACTCCTTTATTTGCTTCTCCAAGGAGAATCTATGAGCCACCATTCTATTTTCATGCTACTTCTTTATATCTTCAGGTTTAATTTAAAGTGCAAATGACAATTTCTCTAGGACTGTGTCAACTCATTGAAAATTGGACAAAGACAATGAAACAAAGGTTATCAATAGAAAAAAAATACCATAGACTATTAGAATTGTGGCATTCTTAGGGTAGCGTATTCCTCTTCCTGCCACTCTACCACTGTCACCATAGAAATAGAAGAGTACCACAAAAGGAATAAAGTGTCCATTTGTGTCCATTTCATGGATGGTTGTGGTGAAAGGAATTCTTCATCTATTGACCAAATGACAAACCAATCCAGCAAGCTCCACATTGTGCAAAGATAAAAGAAACCCGTGCTCTAAAAGAACTTACATCCTTCCTACAGGAGTAGATAAAGGAGTAGAACAACCTTTAAAGAGATAAGTATTGTCCTATGTGTCACATCCACTAATTAGGGGTACACCCCTAGACTGACTGACACTATTCTCTCTCTCTCTCTCTCTCTCTCTCTCTCTCTCTCTCTCTCTCTCTCTCTCTCTCTCTCTCTCTCTCTCTCTCTCTCTCCCCTTCCCTCCATCCCTCTCTTCAGTTTCAATGGGTTCAGTTATCAACTTTAAGCAGATGACTCTCCAATCTATACATGTAATCCTGATATTTCTTAAACTCCAGTTCTGGTATCACCAGCTCCCTGCTGAAGTCTCATGGGCATCTTAAACTCACGATATCCCAAACTGAGCCCATCTCACCTCTAAACTTCTGTATTATTACCAAGGGTATGATATCCCCCTAGTTACTATATTCCCTCATCCTTAGATTAATATTCTTACCTTGTACATTATAACTAGTGGCCAAATTTTATTGTCTCCATCACAACAACAGCTCTCAACATATATCCCCTTTTCTCTACTCACACAACCTCTGACCAAATTCAGACCATCCTCACCTCTTTCTGATCCTATTTCAAGAGATTTCTATTAGGTCTCCTTGCCACAAGTCTCTCCCTATTCTAATCCATTCTCCACACAGCTGCTAAAGTGATTTTTCTTAAAGCACAGGTTGAACCATAAGACCTCCATACTTGATAAACTCCAGTGGCTCCCTATTACAATACGCTAAGATTTTCAACAAGCATTTATTAAGTACCTACAATGTGTCAGGTACCTGCTAAGCACTGAAGATGCAAAAAGAGGTTAAAAAAATAATCCCTGACCTCAAGGTGCTCACAATCTAACTGAGGAGACTACAAGCTGACCAATATGAACAAATAAACTACATTTGGGATAAATAGGTAATAAGTAAAAGGGGGAAGGCACTAGAATTAAAGTGGGGTTAGGAAAGGCTTCCTATAGAGCAGGGGTGGGGAACCTGTGGGCTCAAGACCACATGTAGCCTTCTAGGTCCTCGGGTACAGCCTTCTGACTGAGTCCATGTTTTATAGAACAAACCCTTTTATTAAGGGGATTTGTTCTGTGAAGTTTACATTCAGTCAAAGGGCTGTACTTGAGGAGGCTTTGTGTCCAGAACCAAGGCTGCAGTGAAGCTGTTAGATGCAACACTGGCAAGCTCTGCCAGAAATACCTCGGATTCATTATGTTTGATTTTTAATTAAGTTTTGGTCATTGCATATTTAGAAAACTTGCCAAATTTTCTGAGACCCACAGTTTAAGAAATCTTGATCTAGTACATGTGCAGGGGATCTGGGATGGCATCTCCCCACGTGGAGAACCTGGGAAGCCTGTTTCTGCAGGAAATATAACGATACATGAGGGAAGAAGTACCTTGGAGAGAAAAAGATGGAGCATTCATAGATGTTCTGCTTGGCCAACCATGCTTTGAAAAGGGTGCCAGTGGCCTGCCTGGGTCTTTAAAGTGGCCTCTTGTCTTTGGCTACTGTCTCTTTGCTTCAGAGCTCTTGGGAGAGCTCAGTGATGGGCGAACTGATTGAAGTCTATAACACTGTGAGTCTGAAAGGCCCAGAGGGCTCCTCAACATCTTGTTCTAGAACTCAGCAAGCACAGGCCCAGTGCCTTGTGAAGCAAGAAGCGGCCTTGGGACATCTGCCCAGTAGTTGCTGAAATAAAGATTCATACAGCAGGGATGTCACTTCCAGTTTTGAACTTCATGGGACCAAAACTACATAGAAACTGAGTTAAGCTGAGCCTAATCTTCTAAGTTCTTAAGAAAACTGGAGTTTGATTAACAGTAGTAGGGAAGTAAGCTCTTGAGAGCAGGATTGTATCTTATTACATCTCCGTATCTCCAATACTGAATATAATGCCTTGCACATCTTTCTTAAATTGAACTGAAGTCAGTATAAGGAATAAGCTTGGGGAAGAAGACAAGAAGTTTTGTTTTAAATACAGTGAACATGAAGTCCTAGAGGCCTGTGGAATTACCTCCTAGGAAATTAGAAATGTAGTTCTGGACTTCAGGAGAGAGATCAGAGATGGAGACACAGAATTCATGGTTACCTGCATGGATCATAACTGGATCCCTAGGAGTCACCTCTAAAGTCTCTTATCACTCTAAATCTGTTACGACGGATGGATAAAAATTGGGAAGGGAGAGCCTCTTCTAACTGTGCTCTTGTTTTCTAGACTTAGTCACCATAGCTCAGTTTTCCTCTTACCCTGGATCATCCCAATGCTGTACCAGCCCCTTTTTCCATTGGCAAGTTCCTTCCCAGGCCTCCACTTGAGGGGTGGTGTTTCATCCTCCCAGTGGTGCTTCGGACTCTCCTGACTTTGTCACTATGCCCCCATGCCTTCTCTTCCCCACTCTACTGGCTTTTCAACTATCTCTTATGTATTCTCTTCTGTTAATCAGAAACTAACTCCTTGAAGCACAAGCTCTTTTTTTTCCTCATATGTATAGTCCAATGATAACACGGTGCCTGGTACATAGTAAGCACCTGATAAATGTTTGTTGTCTGTCTACCATCATGGAGAAAGTAAAAATGTTGGTCAAGGATGGAGGTCTGGCTACATTCAGGGCATGGGAATAGAAAGGGACTAGTGAAGGAGAGAGAAAAGGAATGATTAGAGAGGAAGAAGAAAAATGAAGAGAGAGCAGTATGATGGAAGCTAAAAGAAGGAAAATTATAAAGAAGGAAGGAAAGGCCCAAAGTGTGAAATGGGCAGAAATCATAAGGAAGTTGACTCAGAAAAAGTCATTGGATTCAACAATAAGGAGGTAAGAATTGAAGAGAGTTTGAGGAAGCTAAGAGTGTAGACTGCTTCAAGATACCTGACATTGAAAAGAAGGCGAAATAGCATGGAAGCCTAAGGGCATATATGTATGATCAAAGAGAGGGGTTTTAGTTATTGATATTTTTCCCATAGTAGACAGCTGTGTATATACATAGGAAAAGTGAAATGAACTGGGAGGGGGGGAAAGGGAAGGGGAAAGAGGGGTGGTGAAGGAGGAAGAGAAGAAGGAGAAAAGGGGGGGAGGAGACAGACAGGCAGACAGACCATAATTGCTAGGACAATGTCATGAGGAGGCCAGTGAATTGAATAAAGGGAACAGGAGTAAGAAAACTGGGTTTACTGTGACAGGGTTAACTTTGATAGGAAGGAAAGTCAAATCTTCTTTGGAGGTATGAAGGAAGAAAAGAGGAGTAAAATCAACCTTCATAGTTGTACAGTTTTATAATTATATAATATATACGTCATATATAATTTCCTAAATCTTTCGAATGTTAATAATACACAAAAATGAGCTTCCTAGTGGGAGTGTAAAAACGGTCTCTGCCTCATCCGCTGTATCTGCCTTCCAAAAGATGAGAACTCAGCAAGTGGTCTTGCTAATGCAGGTTTGGAGAAGAATGAAAGACTGCAGCTCAATAAAAGTTCAAAGATACAGTTTTATTCTATGTTATTATAATCAAGAATGAAGAACAATTAACCAGAGGGGCAGGAAGGCAGCAGCTGCTGCTAAAGTAAGGCCATCATATTAAGGTTACCAGGCCTGTGTTTTCTAAAACATATTGTCCTGACTTACGCCTTCCTGCGGGACTTCAATGACTCTGGAAGAGAGAGTAAGGCTGACGACTGCGCGACTCTGCCACACTTCAGTCCAATTCACAAGCAACTCAAGACATTGTCCCATGATGTCAATGGTTCTTTTGAAAATAGAGGATCAACAAACAGCTCTAGAATTGAGTGTGCTGATGTGGAAGGAGGACAAGTGAAAGGAGACTTCATTGATGCTGTGTGCAGGAAGACTCATCTTTCTGAGTTCCAATCTGGCCACAGACATTAGCTGCGTGACCCTGTGCAAGTCACTTAACCCTGTTTGCCTCAGTTTCCTCAATTATAAAGTGATCTGAAGAAGGCAATGGCAAATCGCTCCAGTATCTCTGCCAAAAAAGACAAAACCAAACCCAAATGGGGTCACAGAGAGTCTGACATGACTGAAAAAACTAAACAACAACAATAAATGACAAACAGTTAAAGAGTGCTGACTGCGCCAGAATAGTGATTGCGCCTTCTGAACTGTTTTCTTTGTTGGATAAAGTCCATAGGTCAAAAGATCCTGACATTACAGATTCTAGGAGATCTCTCTATTCCTTTTTTTTTTTTTTTTGCTTTTGGGTAGGGTAATTGGGGTTAGGTGACTTGCCCAAGGTCATATGGCTAGTTTTGTGTTAAGTGTCTGAGGCCAGATTTGAACTCAGGTCCTCCTGACTCCAGGGCCGGTGCTCTATTCACTAGAGCCACCAAGCTGCCCCCTCCCTCTATTCCTTTAATGACAAAGTTCAAAATAGGCAAATGTGAACAAAATCTGATTATTTGGCCATATCTCTAGCAAGAGAAGACAGTGGCAACTGGTTTCAATGGAGAAACCTGACATAGGATGATAGATTTAAACCTGGAAAGGACCTTAAAGGTTAACTAATCTAACCCCCTTCATTTTACAAGCAGAGAAACTGAACCATTCAAAATATCAGTCATTAAAAATTTATTAAGCACTTATTAGGGGCCAGGTGCTGTGCTGAGTGCTGGGGATACAAAAGGATGCAGAAGAAAGTCCTTGCCTTAAGGAGCTCACAACCTAAGGAATATAGAGACAGGCTGTTAGCTGCTTAAGGTTACACACTAGGAAGCATCTGAGGCAGAATTTCAACTGAAGGGTTCCTGATTCTTTCTATCCACTATCTTTATTCGCCCTTTGTTATTTCTTCATTGGGGTCAGTTTCCTGCTGGTGCATAAATCGGACCAGTGGACTCATCATCTCCTAACGTGTTGCTACAGGAAAGTGACTCAGGGGTCCTTTGGTACAGATCCATATGACACATTTACCCTTTTTTGTATGCCACATTGCATATAATAAAAGATAGGAAATTGCCACTTAGGACCATTCCTCCTTATTTGGTTTGTCTGGTCACTTTATAAAGTCTTCCAGAAGCCAAAGACAATATCCTAGAGGTGTTACCACTTTCTCTCAGTGGTTATAACTTATTCGTGTGTTATCAGGTTGTTTTAATGTTTGTGAGTCTTCAGATTAGCTCTTAAAGCTGAATTATTCTGGACTCTAGGGTTTAATAGGCAACTAGGTAGCATGGTTAATAGATATTAGGGCTGGAGTCAGGAAGACCTGAGTTCCAATCTAATCGCAGACATCTATTAGCTTTGTGACCCTGGGCAAGTAACTTAACCCTGTTTGTCTCAGTTTCCTCATATGTAAAATGAGCTAGAGGAAGAAATGACAAACCACTCCAGTATCTTTGTTAAGAAAACCCCAAAAGGGGTCATAAAGAGTCAGACATGACTGAAAAGGAGTAAACATCAACAACTCGGGTTTACGTTTTGTTGCATTTTAAAAGATTTAGAACTCTTCCTATTCTTTTTGTCTTTCTTTAACCTGGAATGTTTTTGAGGGAGAGAGAAAGGGATCAACACTAAGGGAAAAGTTTCCTAGCTTGTCTGGGGGGCAAAAGAATTTTTTTTTGGCACCTTCTGAACTGTTTTTAAAAAGTTCTTTTTTTTTTCTTTCCTTAGCATCATGAAAATCTTGCTTCCCTCCCTTCCCCCATCCACTTGAAAGTTCTTGCATTTTTGAGGAGTCTGGGGATCCCCAGGGATAAAACATGTTTAGCAGCAATAAAATTACCATGGGTTTCTAAATCATTTCTCCCTTGAAGTGGAACACACTGGAGCTGGCTGGTGTGTTTGGTTATGTTGAGAATTTCACGCACCACTGGTGTCATACAAGAGAAATCCTTCTGGACCCCTCTGAGGCAGCCTTTCCTGTGTTTGTTCTCTCTGTGGGCCTCAGCCAGGGACTAGGGTAAAAAGCCATCCATTTGGTGTGATCAGAGACCTGAAGACACTTTTTTTGTACTTTGGTAATTTTTTTGCAATTTCATGGGTGCTTTGGGTGCTGTGAGAGCATCCTTGTAGAATTAAACCCAATTGAGGTTATCTCGTACAAGTCATTGCCTTTTGGGAATTTGAAGTGACCTAGAAACAGGTGAAAAAAAAGTCTATCACAAGCAGAATATTTTATATTTCCCTCAACTAAGAAAAGTAGGCACCAAATGAAAGGATGGCTCCAATAAGGTTGTATTGTTTTTCTACAAGCCCTAACATGGCATTATTTTTAGAGGAAGTGAGAGTATTTATTTCTCTGTGATTTAAAAAAAAGAGCTGATTTTTTTAAAAACAACATTTTACCTTTTGATTAATTATTTGAATCCAAAGAATTCAAAGTACTTGACAAATACTGAATTTTCAGCTGTCTTTCCAGCACCAGGTAATTGGCAAAATGAAGCAGTTAGCTAGCACACTGAATAGAGCTCAGGACTTGGAATCCAGAAGACATGTGTTCAAATCAACTTACTAGCTGTGATCACTTTGCTGACAAAGGTCCATATAGCTATGGTCCATATAGCTAAAGGTCCATAAAAGCTATGATTTTTCTAGCAGCAATGTATAGCTGTGAGAGCTGGACTGTAGGGAAAGCTGAGCTCCATAGAATTAATGCTTTTGAGTTGTGGTGCTAGGGAAGATTTTTGACAGTCACTTGGATAGCAAGGAGGTCAAATCAATCAATATTTAATTCAGACTATTCACTAAAAGGTTAGACACTGAAGCTTAAATATTTCAGCCACATAATGAGAAGACAGGACTCACTGGAAAAGACCTTGATGTTGAGAAAGATTGAAGGAAAAGGGGATGGTAAAGGATGAGATGGATAGACAGGGTCATGGAAACAATGAACATGAACTCAGACAACCTTGGAGAGATAGTGAAGGATAGAAGGGCCTGGCACACTCTGGTCCATGGGGTCACAAAGAGTAAGACACAAGTGAATGACTGAACAAGAACAAAAAACTGTGACCTTGGGCAAGTCATTAGCCCCTGTCTGCCTCAGTTTTCTCACCTGTAAAATGGGGATAAAAAACTGCACCAACCTGTGCTGTGAGGATTAAATGGTAAGATATTTAATGTGCTTAGCATAGTGCCCAGCGCATAGAGAAATGCTTGTTTCCTTTTCTCCCTAATTAAAAATTACAAAAGCCCTGCCAGGTTAATAGTAGAGAAGAAGGACTACAAGACATAGAATCAGGGAACAAAGGTTCAAATTTGCTGTATCATATAAATTCTCTGAGGACAGAGATTGTTTCTCATCTTCTCCCTGTGTTGTCTTTGTGCTCTTGAAAGCTGGCACATAATCAATGCTTAATAAATGTTTGTTGGATTGGATTAGGTTAAAATCCTGTTTCCTTCATTTACCAGAAGTGTGACCATGGGGAAACCTCTCTGAACCTCAATTTTTCATCTGTAAAATGGGAATAATAATGCTCATACTACCTCCCCCTCCCCTTCTGAGGAGATCTATTTGTGAAAATTAAAGTCTTATACACATATAATTTCTTTTGATCATTTAAATTTTTCCGGATAAGGAGAAATGAGCCATAGACAAAGTATAGAAAATGGAAACATTCACACACTTAAGTAACTGTGAGTTCATAGTCAAGGTTTTTATTGTTTGCTCTTGAGCTGGCTATAGCTTTGTAGGATGATGTGAGGAACTATCTTCCTGCTACCAAGTCTTCCTTTATATGAGAGAAGGGAATCTCTCATGCCAGCTATGGCAGATAATTTACTACAAGCAAAAACTATGACACTATTTGAGGCAACTGACAAAATCAGCAAGCACTTGGAGCTTAAGATCCTCTTTGCTACTGCCAGTCTTTATCTTGGGGTACCAGGTAATTGGCAAAATGAAAACAGCTGGATCTCTACCATTTGGATTACTATAGGGACTGGCACTTCCTGGGAGAGAGGGAAAAAATAGATAAAAACTATAAATTGCATTAGAGAAAGGAACTGGAAAGTCAATTAAGCAACCAAACTATTAAAATGGAAAATAAGTCTGATGTCATTCTGAAAATTAAAAGGTTTGCGTCAGATACTTAAATGCAGGACAAGACAAATGAGGATTAGTGCTGCTTTTTTTCCTCTCTTAATGTCACCATTTAAAAGAAAGTGAGGTGTTAGACAAAGAAAATTCTTTAGAGATGTCAAATGTTTTTCAGTGTCTAGGAAATAATGATAACATATAAATATGTGTGTATTTATATACACACATGTATGTGTATATATGTGTGTGTATGTTTATTTTTGCTGGAGAAGAAAATGGCAAATCATTCCAGTATCTTTGCCAAGAAAACTCTAAATGGGATCATGACGAGTCGGACACGACTGAAAATGACTGAACGATAAAACATGTATATTTTGGATGTGGTTTATTTCTTTAGTGTAGGGAGCTCTAGGAAAGAAATTTGCTCTAGAAATTGCAAGTTACCATTTTTAGAGAGTGACCTGGACCACTGAGATATTAAATGACTTGCCCCAGGTCACACAATCAGCATGTCAGCATATGGTACTTAAACTTTGGTCTTTCTTACTTTTAGGGTCACCTCTTTATGCGCTGTCATGCTGCCTCTCAATATAATAATAATAAATAGTAAAAATAATAATAGCTAATATTCACATAAAACTTTTAAATTTATAATCCATTTCATTTGAGACTCATAATGACCCCTTGAGGTATTTTCTGTAGGTAATATTTGACCAGGGATGTTCTGGTAGATGCTTAACAATAGGCTGGTGGGAGGAGAATGTACTCATGACAAACTTTTAGTTTAATCAACATTATTAACATTTTCCCATAACTTTACGTCCAGACAATCATTCAGAACAAAGTAACTAATGCTGATTTAAATTAAATTAAATAGTTTTTGCATAAAGTCAATGCAACCAAGATTAGAAGGGAAGCAGAAAGATGAAAAACAATTTTTATAGCCAGTGTCTCTGATAAAGGCCTCATTTCTAAAATATGTAGAGAACTGAGTCAAATCTATAAGAATACAAATCATTCCCCAATTGATAAATGGTCAAAGGATATGAATAGTGAGTTTTTAGATGAAGAAATTAAAGTTATCTATAGTCACATGAAAAAAATGCTCTAAATCACTGTTGATTAGAGAAATGAGAATTAAAATAACTCTGAGGTACCACATCACACCTATCAGGTTGGCTAACATGACAAAACAGGAAAATTATAAGTGTTTGGAGACGATGTGGGAAAATTGGAACACTAAGGCATTGTTGGTAGAATTGTGAACTGATCCAACCATTCTGGAGAGCAATTTGGAACTATGCACAAAGGGCTATAAAAATGTGCATACCCTTTGATCTAGCAATACCACTATTAGGTCTGTATCCCAAAGATATCATAAAAAAAGGGGAAAAGACCCACATGTACAAAAATATTTATAGTAGCTGCTTCTGTGATGGCAAAGAATTAGAAAATGAGGGGATACCCATCAATAGGGGAATGTCTGAAAGAACTGTGGTATATGAATGTAATGGTGAGAAAGGTGGACTTTGTATTCACCATAAGAATTGGTGAGTAGGTAGACTTCAGAAAAACCTGGAAAGACTTGCATGAACTGATGCTGAGTGAAGTGAGCAGAACCAAGAGAACATTGTACACCATACCAGCAACATTGTGCAATGACCAACCTTGATAGACTTAGCTTTTCTCAGCAATGCAATGATCTAAGACAACTCCAAAAGACTCATGAAAATGCTGTCCACATCTAGAAAAAGAACTATGGAGTCTGAATGCAGATTGAATCATACTATTTTCTCTTTTTTGTTTTTTTTTTTGTTTGTTTCTCACTTTTTCCCCTTTTGTTCTGATTTTTCTTTCACAACAAGACTAGTGTAGAAATGTTTAATATGATCATACATATATGTACACCTATATCAGATTGCATGCCATTTTGGGAGGGAGGAGTAGAGGTGATTTAAAACTCAAAATCTTATAAAAGCGAATCCTGAAAACTAAAAATAATAATTTTTTTTCTTTTTGAAGGGGGGAGGGCAGGGCAATTGGGGTTAAGTGACTTGCCCAAGGTCACATGACTGGTAAGTGTTAAGTGTCTGAGGTTGGATATAAACTCAGGTCCTCCTGATTCCGGGGCTGGTGCTCAATTCACTACGCCACCTAGTTGCCCCAACAAATAATTTTTTTTTTAAAAGAATATTTTAATTTCATTTCTTCAAGAGGGGAAAGGAACAAGCATTTATTAAGTACGCACTATGTACCACGCACCGTGCTAAGCACTTTGCAATATTATTTCCTTTGATCCTCATAACAATCATATGAGGTAGGTGCTATTATTATCCCTCATTTTCCAGGTGAGGAAATAGAGCCTACCAGAGGTTAAGTGACTCATCCAGGGTCACACAGCTAGTATCTTTAATTTGGGTCTTCCTGATTCTAGGCCTAGAGCTTTATCCACTTATAATGAGTTTTAACAATGGTAACATAGTATATCAAAACATTGTCTCAGGTTCCATTTTTGAATACAACCACCCAATTCTCATTTGAAATAAATCCTTTTTTTTTGTTGTTTTAACTCTTATCCACTTCACTCTCCTCTGTCATCTAAATCAAGCTTCTCATCCCCTTCAAGCCTTTGAGGAAATTAGTTTAATTAGTGATTTAACTCTCCTTCCCCCCATAAACAGGATATCATAACAGAGCAGCTGATATGTGCCTTGCACATTTTTGTTGACTAACTGGTATTGTTTCGTTCTACAAATGTATTCACAGAGTTACGTCTTTAAAAAATTTATACACTATTACATTTTAATTTAAACTTGGCAAAAATGTTTTTTAATTAAAAACTAGTCATAATTTTGTTTATAAAACTAAGAGGAAGACAGAACAAATCAAAATTCAAAATTAACATTAGTCAAGAAGGCAACTGAGCAAGACATATGTCCTAACAAATTAATCCTTAAATCTCCATTTTCCTCTCTTTCTCTGGGTAGGTGTCGCAGAATGCATTTACTAGATACCAACTGAATACATAATTGGTGTTAGGCACCTTGGGGAGCACAGAAGATAAATTAGACATCCTAATCTCTTCAAACATTTACACTAGGGCAGATGTGGGATAAGGGTAGGAAAAAAGAAGATAAATGAAGATACAACAAATATATGTGTGAATTTTTTATTTCTGATCAAACTTGTGATTTCATTAGAGTAGCAAACTTCAGGCAAGGAGTTTGCCTTCTACCAACTCATCCTGGCACATCCTGTGCAGCTTATAGTCAGATAGTTGCCCAGATCAGGTCACTGTGGAGTTAAGGGGCTTGGTCAGGGTCACACAGCTAATATGTGGCAGAGTTGGGCTTCAATACAGATTTTCTCTACTCCAAAGTTAGCTCCCTATCCATTAAACCACACTACCTCTTGTGTGCTTTTATATATATAATGTGATAAAAGGAGATAATGCCAGTAATGTGCTTTACAAACCTTAAACAATATATAAATGCTAGCTAATATTATCTCTGTCTACATCCATATAAATATATATTCATATGTGCCAAATTAGATACTAAATCAACCTGTATGACTTCTTGGTCAACAAGTTAGTTAATCTTTATAGAAAGACTAGAAATTGTCTTTTTTTTTTTTTTCTGAGAACCCTCCAAACATTAGAAATATTCTCGATGTGCATTGAGGGGCCTGCGGAGCCGCAACGCCGGAGTTTCAGTGTCTGCTTCCCCTCCCTGTATGTCGGTCCCGTCTCTCGGCCCTGCCTCATAGCTGAGCCCATTTGCTGCCGTCCAGGCTAAAGCCCAGTGGCCCCAAAGCAGCCTCGAGTCCCGGTCTGAAGGAAGTGACAAGCGATGAGCTTCATTGACGTCCCCCAGCTGGTGTAGCTTGAAGACCTTCTGGGAAGCCAGGCACCCAGGAAGATGGCCACGTACCCCAGCCCCATAGTGGTGGCTGTGTGGGAATGGCAGGATGAGGTTGGCACCTGGCACCCCTACAGTGCCGCTGTCTGTAACTATATAGAACAGCAATTCATGACCCAGAAGGGCCAACGATATGGATCAGGGAGCTTGGCCAGTAGCATTCCCTTGGGCCAAGCTGACCCTGCACTGGCACCCTACATTATCGACCTTCCCAGCTGGACCTAGTTTCGTCAGGACACAGGGACCATGCGTTCGGTGCGTCGCCATCTCTACCCTCAGCAGGCGGCCGCTGGGCGGGGGATAGTCTGGGAGTGGCTGAATGACCACAGCTCCTGGACGGCCTACGAGATGAGCATCTGTGAATACCTGGAGCAGCAGGTGGCCAGGGGGACCCAGCTCATCGACCTGTCTCCCCTGGGCTACAACTACGAGGTGGACTGCAGCACCTACACTCAGGTCAACAAGACGTCGAGTTTCCGCCGTCGCGTGCAGCGCCGCCAGGGTCCCACTTACCCCGTGACGGCCGTCATCGCCGTGCCCGGCCACCCGGGAATGGCCTGCTCGTGCCACCAGTGCCTCGCAAACAGCGGGTCTGGCCCCGTCAACAACCGCTACAGACACTCAATGACCCACCTCCCTGCGTACGTGACGCCCCAGCCTGCCCACCGGACTGCTCCCGTGGGGATCTACACAGGCTACGCTCCCTACAGCGAGCCTTCCTTGTCCGGGGCCAGGTCCGCTCCGAGGCTCAACGTTTCCAACCCCTGGAGCATGGTGACCCCTGTCATGGGGGTGGTCCCCGTCTATCCATCCAGCCTCCCACAGCTTGTACCTCAGCGCCCACCCCCAGGACCTGCTCCAGCTAAAATCAGGTATTTCATTTGATCACTTCTCTTTCTACACTGCTCATCAGATCTGAGTCTGGGCTTTCTGTTCATCTATCTGGGGAAAAACTTAACCCAGAACCCTTCAGATAATGGGCACTGCCTTTTTATTGTAGCCTGAGCAGGTTCTGAGCTGGCATCTGAACCCTGAGAAGCATTTGTCTGCCACTTTTGGTCCTGTTCCTTGTCTTCTGTTTCCTTTTCTGTAAAATGAGGGGTCCCTGGGCCCTGACTGTTCTGCCTGTATCAGCCCTGGGCACCCCAGCTGCCGGCTCAGCTGTTCAGCCCCTGGTCCTGAGGGAATGGAATATCCTGGAGGGCAGGGAGGATTCCATTTCTCTGTAATGCCTGGTACGATTCCTGCTCACACAGAGCAGATGCCTGGTGAGTGCTTGCTGGGTGGGATCTCAGAGGGAGAGAGTTGAAGCCAGTGTTAGCCTTAGGTAGCTGCACCTGGGTAGAGAGGAGAGGCTTTTTTGATGCTCAGCCCATGCAGAAGGTTCCCAGGTCTGCCTCCCTCCTATCATTGGGCTAGCCGAGGGATGGACGTGAGGCCATGAGACAAGCTTCCATGTTGGCCCAAGTGTAGGCTGTGCCCCTTAGTGAAATCTCCATACAGATAGTTCTCAAACATATAGGAGTGATGGTGTGCCAGCCAAGGAAAGCACATGTGCCCTTACTAAGCTGCTATGAGAAAAGCATCATGTTGAGGCCCAGAGAGATCAGAGTATTGTGCTGGGTCTCCTGACCTGGTCAGACCCCTTTTGGAGAGTTTGTTGAGTTCTGGACACTGAGTTTGACAAGCTGGACAGAGAAGAGGGTGGCGAGGACCATGAAAGGTCTCAGGGTCATGCCTGGTCCGGGGGGGGGGGGGTCAGTCGAAGAAACTAGGGCCTGTTAACCTTCAAGGTGCATGTAACAGCCAACTTCATGTGCTTAAAGGGCTTTCATGTGGAAGAGGGTCCAGAAGGTGGTGGATTGGCAGTGCAGGGAGGGAAGTTTTGGTGGTGTGGCAGGATAGGCAGTGCACTGACCTAGAAGCCAGGAATTACCAGTGTTTGAATCCTTTCCCAATTTTTATCAGCCATGTGACCCTGGACACCTGGGTTACAACTTCTGACTGCATCAGTTTCTTCTTCTGTAAGATGGGGATAAGAATAGCATCTGCTTCTCAGGCTTGTTGTAAGGGTCCAAGGAGATATGCAAAGCTTAAAGTGCTGGTAAATACAAGCTGTTCTCATAAAAAAAAAAGAAATATTCTCAAAAACTAAATAGAAATAACAAGAGTCTTGGGATTTGTAGCAATTGTTTCATATCTCATTAGAACAATTTTCTTAAATATTGAATGAAAAGGATATCCTGAAACAAAGATTCAGCACAAACCTAAGAATCTGGTGTAATGTCCACACAGGTGAAATGAGATTCCTGCTGTGTTCCTGTTTAGCAGGGCACAAATCAGAGCTTATTGCCTGTCCCCCTGTTCTGTGACAGCCCCCCATCCTGACTGATCAAAGGAGCACCACACTTAGAAACAGGAACATAGCTTAGCACCATGCTGCAGAAAAGACACAGACTTGACTGGGGCCCTGAGATGGTACATCCTCCAGGGTAGGGAATGTGCCCGGGCATGTCACAGCCTGCTTGCCAAGACTGCTGTCAGGACTTCTCAGTAATGAGCTCATGTATACTGAGGCTCTAGCCTGCTGGGTTCATGTCCTACCCAGTGCAGAGCACTGGAGGCTTTCAAAGCCTTTTGTAAAAGAAAAAGAAAAAGAAAAAAAAACAACTGCCCAATCCTGCACTCCCACCCCCTATGGTGTTTTTAAGACAACAGACTCCTGGGACACAGATCACAGCATCACTCCCACTTGACATTGGAGGACAGGGAAATTCTCAGAAGTTATGTGAGTTGCACAGGACCATCCTTCACACTCAGGCCAGAGGAAAGGACTGAAAGACAGCTGCCAGGCATAAAGTGGAACTCTGTTCTAGGCTTCACCACATGTCATGGGGTCATTAATATGAATTCTTAGGAGAAATGGGATCAAAGGGCCAAACATCAGCCTAGATCAGGGTCAAGGAACTCTGGTTAATCACTCATAAGGAGATGAAGCAGATACAAAAGGATTTTTGTATCTGGGCTACTTTTTTCTATGAAAGGTTAATTTTCCAACAAGTTGGCTGCTTTATCAGTTGTAGGACTAGAATCAGAAAAGCCCTGGATTCTAATTCTGCTTTTGACACTTACTAGTTGAATGTCCTTGTGCAAATCACTTAACTTTCCTGAACCAGAGTTTTCTTATCTAAAATAAAGGAATAATACCACCTTCTTCAGTTTTTGAGATAACAGATATAAAAGTTCTTTGCAAACCTTAAATGTCAGAAATTAGTGTTGTTATTAATATATTTTGTACAGGTGGTTACATTTCTATTATTCCCCACTTGTTCGATCTATCCAAATCAAACCCATTCTTCTAGGCAAACTTGGGTAGCATCTCTTTGATAATGCCTTCCCCAACTATCCCTGTACTCGCCCATCTCCCTTCTCTGAAGGCCTACTCAAGTCCAGAGGTCAGAGCCCAAGTCATACTTCTGTATCCTACACAAAGGTTGGCACAGTGATTGGCATATGAAAGGCACTCAACAGCTTCATGTTGTCAGTTGACTGATGGGCAGCTAGGCAGTGCAGAGGATAGAGTGTGGCAACAGGCCTGGCATCAGGAAGACAGACATCTACTAGCAGTCTGACCATGGGCAAGTCATTTAATCCTTTTTACCTCAGTTTCCTCATCTGTAAAATGAGTTGGAGAAGGAAATGGCAAAAACACTCCAATATCTTTGCCAAGAAAGCCCCAAATGAGGTGATGAAGAGTCAAATCCAACCGAAAACGACTGAACACCAAAGAGGGCTGATTGACTAATCCACTTTTAATTCTACCAAGAAGACAAGAGTGAAAAATCTTAATCTTTTCTCAGTAAAGGATAATTGCAACTACTGATTTAAAATAAAAGGTATATTACTTTACTGTTTAAACATCTGCATTCTTAGTTATGGAACCAATAGTCTTTTTGGCCTTCATGATCTGGTTACAAACTGTCAGGATCTCAGATGTGGCTACTGATATATACAGAAAGTTGCCCATGTTTGGGGACTGGTTCTGAGCACTGAGTTGCCCGTTTTCCTGATATCTCCTATCTATTCTTTAGACTGCATTTTGCCTTTCAATACCCACCTGCTCTTCTACTTGCCCACCCTCCTGGTCTCCTTTTCCCTTGACTTTCTGGTATTTGGTTGCTTGCCTCTTGCTACCTTTCTTCAACTTCTGCCGTTAGCTTGCCCTACGAAGCCTGCTTTCTGGTTTTAAAACACTGGCAGCTAAAGACAGAGCCCAGGTTGTACTGGTACTGAGATCCAATGGAATTTTCCATTGTATAGATGCCATACAACGTATTTCTATTGCCACACTAGCAAGAAAACTGGATCTGGAGTCTGAAGACCCGGCTTGATCATTTAGTACCCTTATGAGCTTTAATAAATCCCTTAAATTTTCTGGGCTGAAGTTACCTCTTCCATGAAACAGGAATAATTCACAAAGAAGGAACAGTTATGGCTTCAATTATCGTCTTGTTAATAATGCTGTAAATTAGTCATGTTTTTACTTTCTAAAAAATTGGAGAGTAGCATTATTTAGAAGAAGTTATAAATTCACTAATTTCCCCCTGGGCTTTGGGTATTGATGATAATAGATCAATTAATATTTACTAACTACCTACTATTTGCCAGAAACTATGCTGACTGCTAGGGATATAAAAAGAGGCGAAAGACAATCTCTGTCCTATTCAGGGAGACACATGTAAACAAATGTATAGAAAGCATGCTATGGAAATAGGAATGAATAGGAAATAATTAACAAAGGAAAGACATTAAATTTTTCAGGGGTTGGGGAAGACTTCCTGTAGAAGGTAGAATTTTAGTTGGGACTTAAAGGAAGTCAAGGAGGTCAGTAATCAGAGGGGAGAAGGGAGAGTGTTTCAGGTACTGAGGATAGCCTAGACCTGAGAAATGGAGTGTCTTGTTCTTGGAACAACCAGGAGCCCAATATCACTGGAACAAAGAGTATGTGATGGAGAGTAAGGAATAAGAAAACTGGAAAGTTAAAAGGGGCTAGGTTATGAAGGGCTTTGAAGACCAATTGGACCATTTTGGTTTTGATCCGTAAGGCAACAGAGAGCCAATCGAGTTTATTGAATAGGTGAGGTGACATGATCAGATTGGTACTTTAGGAAAATCACCTTGGTAGAGGATGGATTGGAGAGAGGAGAAACTTGAGGCAATCAGATCTACCAGTAGGCTATAACAATAGTCCAAGTATGAGGGGATGAAGGCCTGTACCAGAGTGGTGGGAATGTCAGAGAAGAGAATAGGGTGTATCTGAGAGATATTGCAAAGAGGAAATAGATTGGCCTTGGCAAGAGATTGGATATGGAGATTGGGACAGTGAGAAATAATGAGGAGACCAGAATGATTCATTCTGGATATACAAAAAAATTGAACAAAATTCACTTGTTCATTAAACAAACACTTATTAAGTACATATTATACACAATGTATTATGATATATATATATATATATATATATATATATGTGTGTGGGTGTAAAGAGAGAGAAACACAAATGTAATGATAGCTGAAAATGAGAGAGGGAATCCCAAAAGTCTTAGTGCAGTTTAAAGTTTTTTCATGATTATAACTACACTAAGTTTTTTGGGACAGCATCTTATTTGGTCCTCACAACAACCCTACAACATTAGAAGTGTTATAGATGAGGTAGGAACTATAAGTACTATACCCCTGTTTTTCAGATTAGGAAACCAAGGTTCAGAAATCTACCACAGTCTAACACCTAATAAGTGTTGGAGATAGGATTCAAACTCATGTCTCTCCTGACTTGCATTCTCTTCTTTACTCTATGCTACCTCTTAGATAGATAACACAAAGGGTCTGCCATCCAAAAACTTCGAATCTACTAGTAATATCTTTATGTTTGGAGAGTTATAGGAAAGATTAGAAAAATGGAAAGAGCATAGGCCTGAAAGTCAGGAGACCTGTATTTTCTCCCTGGTGCAGTCATTAACTATCCTGTGGGAGCTCAAGCAAGTAACAATTTCTCTGGCCCTCACCTCCTTATCTGGTGGGCCTAGGGTTACAAGGTATAATTCTAGGGGCCAAGGTAATAGATAGTCTCTAAGTTTCATTCTATTCCTAGTATCTCATGATTCTAAGTATATCATATTACCCATCTAGTCAAACCCCATCACTTGATATGTGAAAAGTTAATAGGATTTGAATTCAGGTTCTCTGACTCCTAATCTATTGGACTTTCTACTACAACAGACTATTTCTAGTAAAAAAAAAAAACTGAAAAGGGTAAAGTGTTACAGCTAGAATTATGCATTAAGAAGATTCACCAGACACCAGTGCACAAGACTGGACTCTAGAAGAAATACAAGGAAGATTACTTAGAAAGTTATTATAAGAGTCTAGACAGACACTTACTAGCTGTATGACTCTGGGCAAGTCACTCAATCTTGTTTGCCTCAATTTCCTATCTGTAAAATGAGCTGGAGAAGGAAATGGCAAACTACTCCAAATAGGGTCACAAAGAGTCAAGATATGATTGAAAACCACCAAACAATGACAAGAAGTCAACAAGTCGTCATTCACTCTAATTCAGTTCAACTAATATATATAAAATGTAATTTATATATATTTAATCTTTCAGTTTAATATATCTTAGAAGTCTATTCTATTCAAGATAGTGATGACAAAGACTTTCAGCAATGATGGAAACGTGAAAGGTTTCAGCCAAACCTGGCACCATTTAGACAAGATGAAGAAGAGTACTACAGAGAAGAAAGATCAAATGATACCAAAGAGAAACCTAAGTGAGTTACTTCATCCCCTTCAAAATGATCCCAGGAGATGGACGCGTCCCAGAACCTATGGCTTTCTGGGGCTTGGGGCAGGATGGGATACCATACCAGGGGATGGGCCTTGAAACCAGTGCAACTGCCTTGCTGTGGCCATGTCAGTGGACTGGGGCCAGCACTAGGTTTTCAAAAGGACAGAAGATCCCAGGCTTTCCATTAGAGTTTAATGAATAGGGGAATGGCGTCATCTGACAGGTACTACAGAAAGATCACTTTGGTAGCCATGTCGCAGAGAAGAGTGGGTGAGGTAGGAGATTCAATATCAAATGAAGGAATAATTGCAAAGCACTTAGTACAATGCTTGACATATAGTAAGTGTTATATAAATGTTAGCTATGGTTATTATTAGGACCAGCTGTGTCAGGGAAGGGGCATCTGGACTGTAGCAGGGACAGGTCCCAGCTCCTGTATAGTGGCATCCCATTCCAGGTTTACAATGGGAACCAGAACTCAGGTTTAGCTAAATGTGCCAAGATAACGGGAGGAGTCTGAGCCTGGCACAAAGTTACAATCCAAAAAATGAAGCTAATAACATGAGAAAATGTGGGAAAACTAACAGAATACAGAAATAATATAGGTTCATAGAATCCCAAGATAAAAGCCCTGAAGAAGAAAGTAACTCCTGAGTAACCACAAGAGAGAACACAAGGAGATAGGGAGGATTTAATCACAAGGACTCCAAGAATGGATGGAAATGAAGAAATAAGAAAAATAGCCAATCAGGAAGTATTAACCACCTTACCAACTTACCAGGGATTGTTTTATATCCTAGGGATACACACACAATGCATTAAATAATCCTTTCACACAAGTATTTTATTTTAACAGGCAAGCCAATTAGTATGGACATAAATTTACATTTATGTGAGAACTATAAAGAGAATAAATCAAAGTAAATAAATTCAAGATAGTATGGTAGTAAAGACACTAGTAATTAGGGGAATCAAAAGAGTTTCATAGAGAAAGCGGTTTGAGTGTGTCATGAAAGAAGAGAGGACTTCTGTGAAGAGTAGATGAGAAAGAAGTGAGTTCCAAGCATAGGAGATGGACAGCATAAAGACGTGGAAAATGAAGATGGAGTATGGCAGTGAGGGACAAAGGACAGTCGGGCCGGACCTCAGGGTGCCAGAGGGGAAGACACATACTATGAAACTGAAAAATAGGGAAAAGCAACTTAGAAGTGAAGGGCTTTAAAATCCAGGTTGAAGCATTTCAGTTTTATCCTAGAAGCAACAGGGAACCATTAGAGTTTAATGAATAGGAGAATGGCGTCATCTGACAGGTACTACAGAAAGATCACTTTGGTAGCCATATCACAGAGAAGAGACTTGAAGCAGACGGATTAATTAGGAGGACATCATAATAATCTGGAGAGGCAATGAGATCCAAAACAAAGGTGGTAGAAAGAAGGAAGTCTATGAGATAGGTGTTGTAGACATAGAAAGGGCAAGACTTGAGAATTTCTCATTGACAATTTGGAACTGACCTTTCGGGAGGCTCTCAGTTGGATTCATTGATTCATTCTACAATTCCAGGCTTACATTCAGACAATTTGGAGGCCTCACAGGCTTTTGGCTCTCCACCTTTAGTACTAAGTAGTTGTCTAGTTTACTAGATACCTCAATGACTCTAACTAAAGGAAAGTGAAAAACAATTAGTTTTTCCTATGACCACAGAGATGTATTACAGTGCCAGTCTTAAAATACCCCACCATAAGCCAGTCCATTATCACATTCCTCCCATGTGGGGATGTCTCCCAAGAACATATGTCTTTTCTCTCACTCCCTGCCAGGAACCTCCTTTGTTGCCAGGGCATACCATCTTAACACTGGATGCTCAGAAACCTGTTTCATTGGGAATCTCACTTTGCTAACTCTCTCTTTCTCTTTTTACCATCAATTTTTATTTTTAGAAGTCTTTTGCTAGTTTATAGATGGGTTTTGGTTTTGGTTTTTTGTTTTGTTTTGTTTTTTTGTAAAGGCGCAGGAGCACATTTTGTCTTTAGGAATAGAAGGACAAGTTTAGCCTTAGAATTAGGTCCAGGCTTGGTGGTAGCTCAGTTATCTTCATCCTCTGATAATTTCTTCAGGTCTGTGTGTAGAAAACCACAGCAGTGTTAAAAGTAAACACCCTTTCCAAAAGGCATGCTGTGGGTTAACACCCTAAACAAGTCTTTCTGAGCCAAATCTCCATAGCATCACACTGCTGCTGCTGCTCAATAAATTATCTGTATGCATCTAATTAAAGAGGTATTATATGTGAGAGTAATAACAGCTTCACATAAGGAACCTTTTGATCAGTTGGGATGGTTTGAAAGCACCTGCTCACCCTGGGTCAAGGTGGCCAAGTATAAGCCTCTCCACCCAGAAGCGTCCCTTGAAAATGTAATCCAGCATTAGGTTCCTATGGTACAGTTACCATGATAGCCAGGTACCATCAGGCAGTCTGTCCCTGTCCAGTCTCCAATACCTCTTCTTTGCCCTCTCCCTCCAGTGGTTATAAAAGCAGTCATGGATGATCTATCATTTGGAATTTAGAGACAGAATTATTGTAATGACTGACCCATCATTTGGGACTGAAATGAAGAAGGCAGGAAGTCGGGACTATGGGGTGAGAAAACCAATATTTGTGGATGGCTTCGGGTCCATTAAAAAAACCAAACATGTTTCATATTGAATTTTTTAAAATTCTAAACTTATCAAACAACTCCCTATTACATAAACAAAATGAGAAAAAAAATATGGCTGAGAAAGTCATAGACTTTAAGAAATTTATACTGTATTAAAAAAAATCTGTTTATTTAAACAAAATAACAATAGAGACATCTTGTTTGCCTTTGTGTCTCCTTCTAATCTCTTTTTCTTTTATGTATTTTGGGACCATTTTATTGTTGTTTTACTAAAACACTACTAGAAAGATAATTGTATTAAGCATGTATATTATTCTAATTTTCCCAGTGTTCCAGTTCACCAAAGACTTCCCAGATTTAGTTGTGGTTTTCATAGTTGTCATTTCTTATGGCAGGTTATGGTACAATCACTTTCTATTCTGTTCATGGGCCACAATTCATTCAGCCTTTTCCAGATCATTAAGCATGTTGTTTGTTTGTTTTTTTTGTGCGTGTGTGTGTGTGTGTTTTGAACAGATTCATTTCCAATCAGAACTCCAATGGGATGATTGTTGTCTTGCAAATGGTGATAAAGAGTTACCTACAGCTGTCCTAGGAACCAAGCACTATTAGAGATCTCTGCCAAATTCACTATACACCACAATCTTCTCAAGAGGAACAATAAACAATCCAATAACTTGAGGCTAATAATAAATTGGTTATATGATTAGGTTTCAGACACTGCATTTCACAAAACACATACATAACATTGGAGTTCATGGCCTGAGGAGGGAGAAATCTTTTATTTTTTAAGTCTGTTTTATCCTTAGAGGATTGAAAAAATCATAGTTGAGCCATCACCTAAAATTAGAAAGTAAACATACAAAGAACCTTGCCTATATTTTAGTGCTTGTTTGCCTGAATGTTCCAAGGGGAAAAAAATCGGGGCAAAAGTTATTTTTATTATGTTTATGTGACATGTAAGAGCAGCTAATACAGTTAGAACAAGTCCTCCAAATAATTGAGAAGTGTCTAACCTAAGAAGTTCACCTCCACAGACTTAATTAGATACAAGAATGGACAGATATTGCGGCTTTTCTGGCCTTCAAACATACAGTTCTCTTTCTATTGATTCATTGCCTAAGCTACTGAGCCATCAGCATTTTATTCCAAACTTGGCATCAAGTTTATCCACAATAATTAAAGCCCAGAATGTCTGCACACCCAAACTGTACCATAACACCTGACAATATGCTCCATTGTCCCTCAGAAAAAGGATAAAGGTCAACGTCTGGTCGCCAAATGGCCCGAAGTATCAGAAACCACTTCATAAAGAAAAATGGTTTGTCTGAGGTTTTTCTCAGAAGACATTTACTGAACAGACACTATAAGCCTCTTTCCTACTGGTAACCTATGGGCAGCTGAAGAAATTGGCTATTTACATGAAAGCAAACTAAACAAACTACCGAATTTCAGTTACACATAATCATTCCAAGCCAATAGATTCTCAATGGGATCTGAGAGAGAGTGAGAGTGAGAGTGAGTGAGAGAGAGAGAGAGAGAGACAGAGAGAGAGAGAGAGAGAGAGAGAGAGAGAGAGAGAGAGAGAGAGA